>NW_020664545.1:663695-738097 GCF_002925995.2 Terrapene triunguis
ATTTACAAGGATGTAAACATTAATTGACTGCAATCCTGAAAATGTGTCCTTGACAGTGTAGTGTACTCTAGTACAAGTATGGATTCCAATGAGAACTGCAAACGAAACAGCATGATTAGCGTTGATGCAATGCGCCATTGATGCTTACGCCATAACTGTCCCAGTGGTTTACTTATGGCTGTCATTTTCAGGATTCTGTCATACATGGCCTTTCGGTGAAATCATTCCATGGATTTGTTATATTAGGAAACACAAATTTCATCTAGGAATTCATAACTGGGGCTGCTTGAAGTTTTCACAGGAAATGTTTGTGGCAGAACTTTCTGCAGATAAAGTTCACACTTGGGGGTATAATATTTTCTAAACTGCTGCCTTTCCACACTCTGACGGCACTAGGTCATTTTTGTGTGCATTTTAATCAAATGACAAGATCCCCTTAAATATATCTCAGCTATAAAACCTTAGTTTGGTTTGATTTTTGTCTTGACTTCTGGCTATTTTTAAAAAAATGTATAAAGGATCTTTATTAAGATTTAATACCAAATGATAAACATTTTAAAAAGTCACAATTAAATGTTAGGGATATGGCAGGACATTACACTGTTTTCAGTGCTGTCTATTAAGCAGCAGCAAGTGTTCCTGTTCAGAATTACCAATTTACAACTTTAAGTATAGGATAACACAGGTTTCAATAATGTTTTCTTCCTGTGCTGGAGCTGTTGATATCTTCAGATTTGGTGCACTCCATTAATACACAGACTATGCATCCGAGAGCCATCATAACCTGAATAATCATGAAATCTATGGGCACTTCTAGGGTATAGATTCCACAGGGAGACTGCCTGGCATGGAATGCATCTTAAAGTCTTAACATCGGGTGAGAGTTACAACAAAAGGGAGCCAATACCTGCAACACTTGGAAACAAAACCTAGCAGATTCTTTAAAAAATAATTTTGTGGTCATTTACATTAATTTGCATAAATGTACATATATCTGTAAATACATATTGCCCATTTATCCTAATTACCCACTCCACACATTTATTACACACCCTCTTTCACTTTATCCCAACTCATTACACATGCATTCCACAAACAAAATTCTTTCTGCACCTACTTCCTTTCAGTTGTGCACCCTCTAATTCTGCACCCACCCATCCACTCACTCTTCAGAGATATAGCCACTCATTCCACTCTCAGATCCACCCATTCCATGTGCACCATGTCTATTCCAGACACCATTCGTTCCTCACGCATCATGCATACACATTCTTTCTACCTGCTCATTCCACATACACATTGCTCATCCTAAGAACCCCCACTCCTGAAAGTTCATCTCCAACTGACCGTCCCCACCCATCCCTAGCTTCCTGCCCTCAGCTACTCCTAAATTAACCCTTTGACTTTTCCACCAGGCTCCTGTAGCAGGGCTGCCAGTAAGGAGTTTTCCCTAGAGTCCAGTAGGAGGGATGAAACTCCCCGAAGTTTATGGCAGAAAATTAATTGAAGACAGGCTGGTACTTTCAGATTTTATATCTTAATTCCCCTTAGGCTAAAGGCAATAAAATTGCTGCTGACATATTTCAATCTGAAAGTCTGGCTATCAAGGTCAAGTAAATGTGCTGCTGTCTGGTCCATAAACTGGCCCACAGAGGGAAGGTTGTTCAAATAATTTTAGGCCAAAACTGATCTATAATCTGTAACAGCAATACAGGCAGAGTTGGAGTAGGTGGGTTAATGACATTTAAATTGGAACCCTGCGGATGGGGCATGCCAAGCTGAACAGACATGTGATTGTGTCAGAGCAGCAGTTCTCAAATTGTGGGTCAGGACCCCAAAGTGGGTCGCGACCCTGTTTTAATGGGGTCGCCAGGGCTGGCTTAGACTTGCTGGGGCCCATGGCTGAAGCCTGAGCCCCAGGGCCGAAGCCAAAGCCCGAGAGTTCAGCCCTGGGTGGCAGGGTTCAGGTTACAGGCCTTTTGTCTGGAAGCCCTTGGGCTCCGCCTTGCCCCCCCAGGGCAGCGGGGCTTGGGCAGGCTCAGGCTTCAGTCCCCCCTCCTGGGTCGTGTAATAATTTTTGGTCTCAGAAGGGGGTTGTGGTGCAGTGAAGTTTGAGAACCCCTGTGTTAGAGGCATTGGAGGTGGTGATCTACTGTCTTTAGTGTCCTGGCTGCAGTATTTGTTGTTCCTCTTCCATCCTTCTCTGAGCCTGGGGAAAGTTATTCATTAAAGTGAAAAAAGAGGAAACAAATTCTAGCAACTTAATTATTGTTTCTCTGGTCAGAGATTTTAGACTGTCAGACTGAATTCTACTCCTGAAAGCTGCTCATGCAAGTCTCTTCATGACAAATACTAATGAACCTAAAATTCATTCATTAGTTGAAAAAAATGTTGAAAGGACCAGTTCACTCTGAGAGCAATTCCAAGATGAATTTCTGCTAAGCAAAGCCATATCTGTGAACTTCCATTTTTCATACAAGATTAGTTTGATTAATCCTCAGAATTCAAATAGGCTAACTTTGCAAAACAGACTTTAATTTCATATTTTCTCTTTAAAGACAAAGCAACTTTTATATTACTTTGTAACATCGAGGGTGGGATTCATTTTTGGGAGCAGGAAGCTTGCTCACTTTGTGGTTTTGACTACGGAGAGGTACTTCCTTGGTAGCTGCAGCTTTTTTCCCCTACACAAGATCCTTCTCTAAGCTCATACTTGCTTTCTAATGAATTCAGTTGTTTAACTGAGGTTTCCTTTGTTAAGCTTTCTTTAATCTTGGCTGTTCGTGTTGCATATTAAAGTAATTTCTAATAAATTTAAGAGCCCCCTTCCTCAAATCCTGAAATATTGTCTGAGCAAAATGTACTGATATATGACAAATAAGAAAGGAGTCTTAGCAACTGTTCACTCTTATAGCACATGCATCTTGCTCTTTCATTAGGATTTTGGGTGTTTAGTGCCAACCAGTAGTTGGATGAACAATGAACAGTGGAAGCTATGTACCAGCTTACTCTGTTTCACTGATGAAAATATAGATTCACCCTGTGCTTTGTTACAGGCTTTCGGAAATGCAAAAACAGCCCATAACAACAACTCCAGTCGTTTTGGAAAATTCATTCAAGTTAACTATTTGGAGAATGGTATTGTCCGAGGGTAAGTATGGCATGAAGTTCTTTCTGGAGCTAAACTATATGTTCTTGTGCAGACTTGATGGAGTATGAAATATCTTTTCATTTGAGCATTCCTCATATGTGAATGATCTGTTTCTGTGGATGGTGATTTCAGAGATACATAACTTCATTTCGTTTGGGTTTTTCATAGCCCACATAAAAACAATGCCTAGTGCTTTTCCTCAGTAGGTCAGAGGTCAGTATTTGTCTCATCCCCAGTTTGCTGAGGTGCACACAGGGGAAGTGGCTTGCCCAAGCTTACCCAGCATGCTACTGGCAGAGCTGGAAATAGGCCCAGATGTCCTGAGTCCAGTCCAGTGCTCTGTATGATAGGCCACATTGGCCAAGATAATTAATCTCATTTGAATATATCCCTACACAGCCATGTTTTTAATAACACAGTTTAAATTAGAAATACAATTAACAATGTAATTAATACAAGTTAAGATATTGTCTAAACAACAAAGTAAAAGAAGCAGAGGCAAAAGGGCATCCTTTAAAAAAAATGGAAGTTAAAGCCTATTGAGGAAAATAGGAGCATAAACTCTGGCAAGTGAAGTGTAAAAATATAATTAGAAAGGCCAAAAAAGAATTTGAAGAACAGCTAGCCAAAGACTGAAAAAGTAACAGCAAAAAATTTTTTTAAGTACATCAAAAACAGAAAGCTTGCTAAACAACCAGTGGGGCCACTGGATGATTGAAATGCTAAAGGAGCACATAAGGAAGATGAGACCATTGCGGAGAAACTAAATGAATTCTTTGCATCAGTCTTCGTGGCTGAGGATGTGAGGGAGATTCCCACTCCTGAGCCATTTTTTTTAGGTGACAAATCTGAGGAACTGTCCCAGATTGAGGTATTATTAGAGGAAGTTTTCGAAAAAATTTGATAAATTTAACATCAGTAAGTCACCAAGACCAGATGGTATTCATCCAAGAATTCTGAAGGAACTCAAATGTGAAATTGCAGAACTACTAACTGTGGCATCTAACCTATCACTTAAATCAGCTTCTGTACCAGATGACTGTCGGATAGCTAATGCAATGTCAATTTTTAAAAAAGGCTCCAGAGATGATCCCGGCAATTACAGGCCGATAAGCTTAAGTTCAGTACCAGGCAAACTGGTTGAAACTATGGTAAAGAACAGAATTGTCAGACACCTAGATGAACATGATTTGTTGGGGAAGAGTCAACATGTTTTTTGTAAAGGGAAATCGTGCCTCACCAATCTACTAGAATTCTTTGAGGGAGTCAACAAGCATGTGATACAGTGGATATAGTGTACTTAGATTTTCAGAAAGCATTTGACAAGGGTCGCTCACCAAAGGTTCTTAAGCAAAGTAAGCTGTCATGGGATAAGAGGGAAGGTCCTCTCATGAATCAGTAACTCCTTAAAAGATAGGAATCAAAGGGTAGGATTAAATTATCAGTTTTCAGAATGGAGAGAGGGAAACAATGTGTCCACCGGGGTCTGTACTGGGACCAGTGCTGTTCAAGGTATTATTCATAAATGATCTGGAAAAAATGATACAAAGCTACTCAAGCTAGTTAAGCCCCAGGCAGACTGCAAAGAGTTACAAAAGGATCTCACAAAACTGGGTGACAGGACAACAAAATGGCAGATAAAATTCAATGTTGATAAATGCAAAGTAATGCACATTGGAAAACATAATCCCAACTATACATATAAAATGATGGGGTCTAAATTAGCTGTTACCACTCAAGAAAGAGATCTTGGAGTCATTGTGGATAGTTCTCTGAAAACATGTGCAGCGGCAGTCAAAAAAGCTAACAGAATGTTGGGAATCATTAGGAAAGGGATAGATAATACAGAAAATATCATATTGCCTCTATATAAATCCATGGTATGCCCACATCTTGAATACTGCGTGCAGATTTGGTCGCCCCATCTCAAAGAAGATATATTGGAAATGGAAAAGGTACAGAAAAGGGCAACAAAAATGATTAGGGGTATGGAACAGCTTCCATATGAGGAGAGATTAATAAGAGTGGAACTCTTCAGCTTGGAAAAGAGACAAGTGGAGGGGGTATGATAGAGGTCTATAAAATTATGACTGGTGTGGAGAAAGTAAATAAGGAAGAGTTATTTACTCCTCATAACCCAAGAACTAGGGGTCACCAAATTAGGGGATGTTGTGAAGGTCCAGTCTATAAACAGGGTTCAAAAAAGAACTAGATAATTTCATGAAGGATAGGTCCATCAATGGCTATTAGCCAGGATAGCAGGAATGCAAAACCATGCTTTGAAGTGTCCCTAGCCTCTGTTTGCCAGAAGCTGGAATGGGCAACAGGGGATGGATCACTTGATGATTACCTGTCCTGTTCATTCCCTGTGAAGCACCTGGCATTGGCCACTATCAGAAGATAGGATACTGGGCTAGATGGACCATTGGTCTGACCCACTGTGGCCATTCTTATGTTCTTAAGATTGTCACTGTATATTTAATTTCCTGCTAAATGGTGGCTGTTCCATGTCATCCATTGTCCTCTCCATGTTGTAATTTAAAATAGTTTCAGATCTACTATTTGAAAAGAGTTTGGGGAGAAGTGAAATAGAAGTGAGGAAGTTTCTCTTAAAAAAAAAAAAAAAAAAAAAAAAAAAAATCACACACCAGTTGAAAGACAGGTGCAGGAGAAAATGATGACACTAAACAAGGTAGTTAAAACTCTGTACACATGCATTAGCTATTACTTGGGGGCTTAATGTAGCTGAAGAGGAATGGAGGATTCGATGTGTGTTGGCAAAAAATGTCCCCAAATGTAGATTCATTTTAGCTAGGGCATCGTAGTTACAAAACGCATTAAAAAAATCAATATGATGGTGTCTAAATATAACTTGAACTCTGCAATAGACACTAAACATTGCAGGTTATTCTTTAGGAGTGCTCCTATCCAAAAGTGGAGTAACTTTATATCAGTTGTATAAAGTGATTAAAGATTATTTATTACAGCAACAGTTAGATGTTATACTGGATCCTTCATTACAAGTAATAGGTTTTGTCCAATAATTGCCTTCTATATGTCGTCTTTGCACTTAATTATCCATCTAACATCATACGCTGAAATCTATTTCTGTCTTGGTGAATAAACTTTGTATGTATGTATGCAGAATACATAGCAGCATCACACCACACATTTCTGTAAACACATTAAATGCTTGCTTTCATGAGGTGGAATGAGATAGTTTAGAACATTAAAAAGGAGTTTTGGTTTATGCCGCAAACCTGTCTGTGTTATGCCAGGTATTGAAATTGTAACAGTTAACTGTTTCTGGGGTTTCGATGCAATGTTCTATTGAAAAGTCTTATTTATATCATTGCTGTTTCTTAACACGTCAGAGATGAACAACAAGCCTCCACTCTGTTTCAGTGCTTTAAGTATTATTCTGGATTAATTTGGCATCTTTACAGATGAAGTCACCCCAACTCAGGAGATTGGTACCATGTGAATTCATTTGTTTTCTGTCTCCAGCATGAGAAAAGGCTACTTCAGCTCTGGCTTCATTCTTTGTCCATTTGTATCCCCTGTGGAAGGGTAGATTGTTCTGTCGCTTACTCGCCATACAGTTTCCAACACAGAATTCCCTGCTTTCTGACCTCCTGCTGTGGCTGGTGGGGTGGTCCAGTATGGGCCAGCAAATTCAGGAAGTCTGGCAACAATGTTTCTATTATATTCTCTCTGCATGTTGTGGTCTTTGCTTGAGTCCCTAAAGTGATAAGCAGCTCTATTGGCAAAATCAAGTTGTGTACAGTATTTATGGTTTTACAGCAACAGCTAATCTTAGTTTAATCGTTTTCCATTCAGATCTACCAAGATAAAGCACAAAAAGATAAATGTTCCTCAGGGTAGCTGCCCATTTCAAGCATTCTCATTGTATCCTCTCAAAGCCAGCACGATACGACTGAGCTTTTTGTCTCAGGCTATCAGAGGTGACAACGAGGCCATTCTACCCTGAGCTCTAGGGTGTATGAAATCTTCATAAACTCACTTGTAGCTAGTTGCTGTTTAGTGTTTAATATCCAGATGCTCTGTTTGACTGTGTTGCCCCATTCATGTTTTATTTCTTTTGGGGGATTGCAGGGCTGTTGTTGAAAAATATCTGCTTGAAAAATCTCGCCTGGTCTCTCAGGAAAAGGATGAAAGGTAAGAGGAGATTCGTATTTTGTACTGTCTGTTTGAATGTCTCTCCCATAATCAGTGATGTCCACCTCTCTAAGCAGTCTTTTCATATAAATGAAATTCCACAATTGTCTAATTCTCCTGACAAGAGACTAGATCACAATGAGAAGAGTTTGGGGTGAATTGTTGGTACGTGTGGGCAGGTCATCAGCAGTTTGTGTATCTGTCAAAAGGCTGGACTGAACCCAAATGAATACTGGCTAAATATGTACTGATTAGTGCTCTCTAGAAATATACTCCTAGCGTGATGGCTGCCAGTCCTGATCAGATAACAAGGATTATTTAGAGTTACGAAAATAAAGTTAGCTCAGTCATGTCATGGTGCCAGTATTTGTTAGAGCTAATAGACATTAAACATTTTAAAGGTGAGCCGCACAAAGTTTTTCACAAATTGGGCTCCCTCCCCCCACACCCCTTCCCACTGCTTATGATTTATGTAGAGGCCTGAAGGTTTTTCAGAGAACTTTTCTGCTTCTTTGGGGTTTTTTTTTTTTACCTTAAATATCTGAAGTATCAAGCCCAGTTTTGGTGGAAGAACTGTTTGGAGGCTGGGGTCTGTCTCGGATCACTTGTGAGCTCTATGACGTTAATGGGAGTGAGAGTACAAAGACCTTCTTTATCCAACATGTTAACTAGCAATTGAAGTTAAAATGCTGTTCCTTGACACTAGTTTTCCAGTCATCATAAAAGCAAAAAGGACGCCAGCCCAGTTCTTTTCCCTTTGCAAGTCACCTTTAAGCACCTTCCCTTTGTGCACTTGGACACTGCTATATACAAATGAATTTGTGACAGTGGACCCAGAAGGAGGAAATACTTAAGCCATTTTGAGATTTCATATAAAGGTTTCTTCTTCTCGAACCAGTGCTGCTTATCTGGATGTATGTGCTGGGAAAACAAATTATGCACTTTTACTTTTTCTAAGTAAATTCTCTACAATAGAAGTACAATTCTTTATATATTACTTTAATAATAAAGAACAAATGAGAGGATAAGAGTAATTTTCTTCCTTGGGATTTTTTTCTAAACACTGTATGTGTCACTAATGATATGTAATGTAGTAATTATGGCAAAGGTGCCGTTTTATCAATTTGGAAGCATGTAAGGCTTAAAGAGAAACCAATGTCATATCTTCATTAAGTAGAAATATGTTTCAATCTATAGGAACTACCATGTGTTTTATTATTTGTTACTTGGAGTCAGTGAGGAAGAACGTAAAGAATTTCACCTCAAGCAGCCTGAAGATTATTTCTACCTCAATCAGGTAAACGTTGGTACTCTGTGTGTAACTTCAGAGATGAAGGTGCTGTGTCCCTCTTTGAGATGTTGTAGTGATAAAGGACACCAGAGCAGAGAATCTTTGTTTCCTGTTGTGTCCTGTGATGATTCTCTATCTAGAAACTAGTTCAAATGGCAAAGGTGGCTTTTTGACAAAACATTGCTTCTTAGCTATGCAGCAACATGAGCATCAACAGCACAAACCGTGGTATGAACCACTCATTACTCTTCTCTCTGTGGATGAGACTTAACCCTCACCAAACTTGTCTATGCTTCAGCTTTCTGGGCCCCATATTAGAGATCATGGCAGGTCCTAAAGATGAACCTATGAGCACCATATTGACATGACACAAAATTCCCTTTGTAGAACTGTTTTAGAGATGTTCTCAACCTCAATATCAGTAATTAGACTGCACTTTCTGTTTGAAGACTGTTGATTGTGCTTATAGCATCTTTCAGCTGGAGACTGGTTGAGGAAACGGGACAGAGTATGCATTTGAAGTAAGAGCTTAGTCTTGCAGTTGCTGTAAGAAAATTGAAATAAACAAAATTCTGGACTTTGCCAGAGCAAAACAAAAGTTGCTTCAGGCCTGCACTTTGGATGGTTCATCTTCCTTCATTAGAGTGGTTGCATAAGAGTTGTGCCAGTATCTCTGTTGTTCAATGTGTTTATGTGAACTGAATTATTGTGGGGCTTTTCTGTAGCATAACTTGAAAATAGAAGACGGGGAAGATCTGCGCCATGATTTTGAAAGATTAAAACAAGCCATGGAGATGGTTGGCTTTCTTCCAGCAACTAAAAAACAGTAAGTAGAATTGTTTAGCCTCTTTTTGCGGACAGCTGGCAGTGAAATTGATGTGAAGTAGTCTGTATTGCTGTCTGTGCTGTAAAAATGCATTATGAACAGAATGGTGTGGTGTGTTCTAATTTGTAAGACATCAAAACCATATTTACTTTGCTAAGCCCATTAGAAAGCAGGGAAAGTAGAGGGCTCTTTTATGGGCTGCTGTAGGCCAGTTGTGTTCTCTGCATCTCTTCAAATAGCCGTGGCTGTGTTTCTGTTACGCACTCTGGCTGTATTAACCTGTTAACTTTAATTAGAACAGCAATTTAAAAAAAGTCCCTATTGTTTTTATTCTTCAGGATCTTTTCAGTACTCTCAGCTATTCTTTACTTGGGCAATGTTACCTACAAGAAGAGAGCCACAGGTCGGGATGAAGGGTTGGAAGTGGGACCCCCAGAAGTACTGGACACCCTCTCTCAGCTTCTGAAGGTAGAGTATTCCCTTTAATGAGTGCCATAAACATTAAGCTGCTGTCATGTTCCACCTCAATAACTTCTTGGGAGCATTTTGTTGCTCAAGTTCAGCATGCCCCAGAACTGGCATAGGAGTATTGTAGGGGTATCTTCTTGGGGAAGGGAGCCAGCTTGCTATACTGAATAGGAATGTGCATGCTGTGAGTGACTTTCTTGGGGACAGGGAGAGATAAAGGGGGTGAAATACAACCCAAAAGATGGGAATGGTAAAATCTGGTTACTCTGTTAGTTCTTCAGCTCTGTATCAGGAGCAGAGAAGTGGAGCTTAGATTGTCAGCATTGGGGCCTTTCCACTACAGAAATCAATCCTAACTGCATGTAAACTGAAAAAAGGATTTTAAGAAGCTCAAGGACTTGTAAAACTTATTCAACCACAGCTGTAGTTGTCCTAAGGGTTTGACTTCGGTATCTGAGGAATTAGTAACTACCGCTGTCACCATATTGCTGTTGGTCAGGTAGCTAACATTTAAGGTTGTCAGTAATTCTTGTTTTTCTTGCTTTTTGTGTGAAGGTCAAACGAGAAATTTTAGTCGAAGTGCTGACAAAAAGAAAAACGGTGACTGCTAATGACAAACTTATCCTGCCATATAGTCTCAGCGAGGTGAGTGTCTAAAGGCATTAGAAGAAGGAACTTGGCCATTTACCCTATAGCTGACCTGCATTGGGAGTCTGTTGGTAAAAATGCTAGAACAGTTGTCTTGGGCTTTTCTTACTCTTTAAAATCACTAACCAGAAAATAGTCCCTGATTACATCTGAGCTGTGAATATCATCATGTTGTTGGATTGCTGTGGGATTTTAACTTAAATACATATTTTAAATAGACATGGCCAAACTCCCATTGTCAGCTTGTGGAAAAAGTTGTGTATTATACATTTAATGAGTCAATAGAAATGAATGTTAAAATAAAAACAAACAGAACCAAAGCTAGGGCACTGAAAGCCCTTATACTGTGTCAGTGAAAAGTTCAACAATGGAGTAATGTTATTTTTTCTGACTGATACTGCACCACTGTAGGAAAGTCCTCATATTTCAGGCCAACTTAATGAGCTGTTTTTTATCTGCAGGCTATCACAGCTCGTGATTCAATGGCAAAGTCACTGTACAGTGCCCTGTTTGACTGGATTGTTCTGCGAATTAATCATGCGCTTCTTAATAAGAAAGATATGGAAGAATCTGTTACAGTAAGTTCTTCACCAGAAATAATACCCTTCTAAACTCAGCTATTGTAGTTGTGCACATAACGCTACCAAAGATCACCCAACAAGACAGTACGCTCAAATATCTGGAGTGAAATCCTGGCCCAATTGAAGTTAGTGGTAATATTCTCAATGACTTCACTAGAGCTGGGATTTCAAGATTGGTGTCAAAAAGGCAATGATCTTCTATCATCTTGAAAAGTGTTTGTTAAAATTTTAAACATGCCAGTCATATTAGAATAGACAATATTACTCATGCTTAGTGCATGGTCAACAACCACAATTGTAATTGTATGATTAACTCACTTTCATGATGGCCTACCTAACAGGATTTCTGCATTGTTTTCTCAGTGCTTGTCCATTGGTGTGCTCGATATATTTGGATTTGAAGATTTTGAAACCAACAGTTTTGAACAGTTCTGCATAAATTATGCAAATGAGCAGCTTCAGTATTACTTCAATCAACACATTTTCAAATTAGAACAGGTAAGAAAGCACATATTGAAGGCATGATCTCCCAGCAAAAGTTTAAGGAGGGTAGTAAAACCTTTTATTCATGTATTCATTTGCCTTGCTTTATAAAGCGCCTAACCATTGCACAAAATTAAAAGTATCCCCTCTCCAAAAGCTTATGCTGTAACATTATAGTTGTGAAAGTACTTAGTTAAAAATCCTGTTTCAGGTCCAAGTTTATTTTGTGGAGTGTGTTTGTATTATGGTAGAGGCCCCATTCGCGTACCAGGGTCCCATTGTACCAGGCACTGTACATGCACAACAAAGACGGCTCCTGCCTCAAAGAGCTCAGTCTAAACAGAAGATGGGCTACAACACCAGGATACAACATAGATGAGGCGAGCACAAGATAACAATGAAACTAAGTTACAAATTTTGGGACTGAAACTTCATCAACTTCCTGTAGCCAAAAAGGAAGTTAATTTGGAAAGGTTTGGGAAAGCAGTTGAGGTTCGTTTCAAATTATTTCATCCGTTCATAAATACTTTGATTTAGTTGCTTGTACCTGGATATCCTGCAGTGAATTAGTCTTAATGCAGTTAAAATAGATGGGTCGTATTTTTGGGTGTGTGCATATAGAGTGAAATTACCATTCTGGGGCATATGGCACCAGAGTGTCACAATGTGCATTTATTTGATGGTACTGGATTTACATGTATGCACTGGCATATTGTTATTAAATAGGAGGTACCTGGTAAATGTGAAAACATCTGGCCAATATTTCTAAACGAATAAGAATGAGGAGATTCAGAGTGATGCTTCTCAGCATGTCCATAATTAGTTTATGTTGCATGTAGATGAGACGGCATTAAAAGCCATTATTATTACCAGAGTGGCTAGGAGCCCTAGTCATGGACTAGGACCAGGATACACACACCCTCTTCTTCTCCTCCCCCGGCCCAGGCTCTGAACAAATGTAGAACAAAAGCCATATACAATAATAGTAAATCAGACTATATATAAGCAAGAGGGTGTTTTATGGTTACCACAGAGAATGTAAACTTTTCTATGTCTTTAACCTTTCTGTAACAACTTGGCTGGCAAGAAGTCTCTGTACAGGTGTTTCCACAATCCCTGTGACTTCAGAAGCTAACAGTATAAAGGGGGGTTAGCTGGCTGTTTTCCTGTGGGTCCAGTTTCTTTATTAACTTGTATTTAACTGCAGTAAAGTGCTTGAGAGAAGTCTCATTTGTTTGCTCAATGGGATAATAGAGATTTATCTTTCTGTGCTCTGGCTTTAACTGGTCCTGGGTCTGGAACCAAAAATTATTAATCTTTCAATTGTCAAATCTCTAGAGCACAGAAACAGAAATAGTATCCAATAATAAGGTACGCTGCATCTTCTGTTCTGCAATCTGGGAAAAACCTATCACTTTCCTAATTTTAAATGTCTTCATTAACACATTCAGTATTTAAAATATTCAGTTTTTCTCATTGCTTCCCCCTCTTGGTGGTGGTTAGAGAATGTACTTAACTGCATGGATACATATCAATTACATGCTGTGTGTCCTGTAAAATCAGCTAGAGCACTTTGTGTGTGCACGGTATTTGATTTTACAATGTGCTTTGATGTGTGGTGCAGCATTCAAGATTAGAAACTGGTCTTGTGTCCTTAGGCTTGTTGTTTCTTTGTTTTCTTGCTGCTGGCTTTAGAAAAAAACAAAAAACAAAAACTTTTCTGGGTCATGACAAAATAATTTGTCCTATGGTCAATCTGCGTGAGGGATAAATTGCTCTGTATTATGTATCTTATGAACAGTGTGTAAATAGCTTTAAACAAAAAGTAAAGGAAAAAGTTGCTCAAACACACACATTTCATAAGTAAACACAGTAGAGAGCCAGCAGCGTAGTAATTTAGGACAGGGTTGTTATCCAGACTAACCAGAGTAAATAGTTATATGCTGTTTTTTCGTTTTTCTAATTCTGTTTTCCCAAACAGCCTTAATCCTTAAGTAATTCATTTCCTGTATCTCTGTCTGCGTGGGTTCCCTCAGGGATTCTTTGTATATCTTTTTGAGTAGGGACTTGTTCATAGAACTTAAATACCATTTTTTGTAGCGTGTTGTGCATATAAATCACACAGAGTAGATAAATTGGACAGATTTAGTTCCACTCAATTGACAAGGATGCATTTTCTAACATCCATCATGTAGAAAGCACCTCCACTTCACATTCTGCTGCTTCTCTCTTTTTAAACATGTGGTTCTGTTTTTCACCGGTGTGTAAATACATTACTCAGAATTGTAAGTGTATTATCTCCAAACCAATTTGCCTCTGGCTTTCACAGCATGAAGAAAAGCTGATTGTGGAGCTGGCACTGCTAGGTTGTTTGGCACAGAAGTATGTGGCGGTGTACTTTGCACAGCTTTATCAAACAAAACTCCAAATCTTCTGAACCAAGGCAATGCTTACTGCAGGCAAGACGTATCTGCCAGTCGCCCTTAGAGAAATGGATTCCATGTCTCACTCCCCAGTGTTTTGTAGGCCTGGTCTGCCTGGCTTATGGAATTTACCATACAGAGATGAAATAAAATATTAATTAGAGAATCTATGCTTTAGTATCTATAAGTGAAATATTTTTTTTCTGGTTCTGACTGCCACTGTATGAACTAACAAACTTGGAACCTGGCAGTATCTATCTAAGGAAGCCCTGATGTGGGATGCAGTGTTTAGTTAGCAGGGCTTGACAGGGTTGGCTGCTGTGGTGATATGGAAATTTTCTTGAGTTGCACAGGAGGAGTATCAAAGTGAAGGGATCGCTTGGCACAATATTGACTATACAGATAACGTGACCTGCATTCACTTAATCAGCAAGAAGCCCACTGGCCTCTTCTATCTGCTAGATGAAGAAAGCAAGTAAGTATCAAGTTTCTTCCTCAGGACTTGCTGTGTGTGTCATAAGGGAAAATGTCATAAATAGAGGAAGTTAATGGTTATGGTAGATAACAGATTAAGGGGAAGGAGGGATCTTTGTATGTACAGTGTACAGCTAAATCGGATTCCTCTCTGAGAAATTACGCCAGTATGTTGGTGTTCTTGAGTGCTGCTGTAAACAAAACTTGGAGTTTTCACTGTATAATTATGGAGATAGTATGAAGCACATGGCTGTGGAATGTAATTATGAAAGTGCTGTAAGATGTAACTACTTAGTACCAGTCCTTACAAAGTTTGATAGTGGAAGGTGGGTATGAAATGTCTATATGTACAATAGATGTTTCTAAATACAGTATTCTGCTTTGCTGTGGACTGCTTTCTGCTCAAAAGTTAACTCTGTAACTCAGCTCTCTAAGTGCCAAAGCGGGACTGTAAGCTGCTTACCCCTGTGTAGGGCATATTTATCCAGTTTGTCACTGCTAGTGACATCTTGGACTGTACCAGCTCACTGCTCTCTGTATGAGCAGGCTTACCTTCATTCATACTTGGAGAGCAAGAAGCTGACATTTCCCACTCTGTTTCCTACTTTGTCCTTAGCTTTCCACACGCCACCAACCAGACCCTACTTGCAAAGTTCAAGCAGCAGCATGAGGAGAACAAATTCTTTGTTGGGACACCAGTGAAGGAACCTGCTTTTATCATCCGGCACTTTGCAGGGAAAGTTAAATATCAGATAAAGGTATGTAGCAGATTTTGAATAGTCACCAAAGGCCCTTTTCCTTTCCTTTTCCCTTTCCTACCCTACAAATTCAGTATAAACAGAAAACTTGTTGGGTCTGGGTTAAACTTTGTGTGTCACTAGAGTTGGATTAGTTTTTTTGTGAAAGTCTTGGAGTGAAGACCAAGACCGTGTTAAGAATTATTCAGGCTGACATATCCCTTTAATCAAAACACAGTTCCATGGGAATCCTTTCTGATTTAGTGTTTCGGGCTTGGTGATTCTGTTCTGCAGGATTTCCGAGAGAAGAACATGGATTACATGAGACCAGATATTGTTGCTTTGCTGCGAAGTAGTGACAGTGCCTATGTTCGGGAGCTGATAGGAATGGACCCAGTGGCTGTGTTCCGCTGGGCTATTCTGCGGGCAGCAATTCGAGCGATGGCTGTCTTTGCAGAAGCAGGACGTCAAAGAGCCCAGAAAACTGCAGGTACTGAGCACAGAGAAACCACTCTGGAAATATTTTTAAATACAAACAGTTGCTGTTATCTTTATATCAACAGATCTAAGGGATTTTCTATCCTACAGACATTGTAGGATAGAAAGTATTAAAGCTTAATGCTGAAGGGGAAACTGTGTCCTACAGTTTAAATAGCTTGTCCAAGGCCAAGAAGGGCACAGATGTTGTTATACCTGAGTTCAGAAGTCAGGAATTCCTGCTTTTAAACCCTGTGTTACGGCTACACCCAGCATGAAAGTCTGTTGACACCAGTGCATGCTTTAGAAACAGTGTGTGAAATATGATAAAATATTTTGTAAAGCTAGTTGTGATGCAGGTAGTTCTAATGCATAGCAGGTATTATCTGCCTGTCACTGTTTATTTAATGGCATTTTGTCATCCCCACTGAGATCCCAATTTTATAAACTAGATTGTTTCACCTTTAATAATTAATACTCAGTCTTAAGAGCTTTTTGAGGAGTTGAGTTTGCCAGCTGTAGTTGGAGTAAAACTTTAGACCCTCAGGTATATTTCTGCAGTTGTGATTGAAATGCTGTATGTTCCATTGTGTGGATAAATTTGTCAAAATTAACGAGCACTGTCCTTTACTTTCCACAACAGGTGTGGTGCGTCACGGACCCCGGGTTCCCCTGGGAGAACTCCAGAGAGCAAATACACCAGTAGAAAAAGTTTATCGGTGAGAGACATATGCTTGGCCTCTAACTCAGAGCCATTTAAACAGAACAATGGGCAGTATCCTAAGGATAGTAGGGAAGAGTTGATATGCCCTGTGGGGAAGGGCCCTCCGCTGCCGGGCCATGTTGTACATAGTACCTAGTGTCACTGCTATCCACACGCTTGGTTGACAACTAATTTATTTTTTCAATATCTTGGCAATTGTGTTAAGTTCTTCCTATTAATACAAATAACAATTGGAAGTAGTACAAAAAATAGGAGATTCACTATGTGAGGCATAATTGCTCTCTACTTAGTATGCTTAGGCTGTATAAATTATGACGAGAGACTCAGAAGAAGCTGTTCACTTGGAATATCAATCTTTAATTACCCCTCTTCTAAAATGTTGGGAGGCCAAAGATGCCTGAATAACATTGAATGAATGTGGAAGAAGTGGATTTTAGGAGGGATTTGGAAGAGGAGGGTGGGGAGGATGCTGTGCTATCATTGGGAATTATGGTAGAACCTCAGAGTTACGAGCACCAGAGTTACGAACCGACCGGTCAACCACACACTTCATTTGGTACCGGAAGTACACAGCAGCAAGAGATAGGAAAAAAAGAAAAAAAGAAAAAAAAAGCCAGTACAGTACTGTGTTAAACGTAAACTATAACGTTAAAAACGTAAAAAATAAAGGGAGAGTTTAAAAATTTTTTTTCACAAGATAAAGAAACTTTCTTTGCTTGTTTCATTTAAATTAAGATGGTTAAAATCAGCATTTTTCTTCTGCATAGTAAAGTTTCAAACCTGTATTCAGTTGTAAACTTTTGAAAGAACAACCATAACGTTGTGTTGAGAGTTATGAACATTTCAGAGTTACAAACAACCTCCATTCCCCATGTGTTCATAACTCTGAGGTTCTACTGTAGCTCCATGCATAGAGAGCAGCATGGAGAAAGGAACAGAAGGAATGTTGCCTTGTGGTGAAGTATCCAGTAAACAAGATCCAAGGTGCTGGGCAGGGAACCTACACAGTAGCACCCTCCATTTGCTAGCCACTTTCCAGACACTGAGGAAGATGCAGTCCCTGCACCTCTGAGCATGCAGTCTAATTTTTTGTGTTACAGTAGTGCCTAGAGCAGAGGTGGGCAAACTACAGCCCACGGGCCACATCCGGCCCGTGGGCCCATCCTGCCCAGCACTTGAGCTCCCGGCCGGGGAGGCTAGCCCCTGGCCCCTCCCCTGCTGTCCCCCCTCCCCCGCAGCCTCAGCTCACCGCTCTCAGCGTCATGGTAAGGGGGCGGGGAGGGAGAGGGGTTGGATAAGGGACAGGGTGTCTCAGGGAGCAGTCAGGGAGCAGGGGGCGGTTGGATGGGGGGGCGATTAGGGGACGGGGAACAGGGGGGTTGGATAGGCGTGGGAGTCCCGGGGGACCTGTCGGGGCAGGGGTGTGGATAGGGGTCGGGGCAGTCAGGGGACAGGGAGCAGGGGTGGTTGGATGGGGGCAGGGTCCTGGGGGTGGAGGGGTCCCGGGAGGGAGCGGTCAGGGTACAAGGAGCAGGGGGTTTGGGTGGGTCAGGGATTCTAAGGGGGGCAGTCAGGGGGTGGGAAGTGGGAGGGGGCGGATGGGGGGCCAGGCTGTTTGGGGAGGCACAGCCTTCCCTACCCGGCCCTCCATACAGTTTCGCAACCCCGATGTGCCCTCAGGCCAAAAAGTTTGCTCAGCCCTGGCCTAGAGGCCCCAATTAAGCATCAGGGTCCTCTTGTACAAGGTGCTGTAGAAATATCTAAATAAGACAGTCCTTGACTCAGGGATTTGACAGCATAGGATACCAATATGATGTAAAAGTGCACTATGAAGAAAACTGGAGCTGTCTATATGCTCTCTCGTCTAGATATCACTTCTGTGCCAACTTTCCCTCATTCTGTTACTGCTATAGAATTTTAAGATTTTGCTTTCTGGAGCATATCCACTCTTCCTACTCATACCCAATTTGGAGTAATAATCCAGATAGAATCCAATTTCCCAGCCTCTGGCTGGGATACCAGATTTCAGCTGGAAATAAGGAGCAGATAAACTCATATATGCTGCTTTACTTGGAATGTTCTGAAGACAGGAAGGAAAATAACAAAGATCTGTCTGCATGTAAGAAAGAATTGTTTATACATATAAAGTCTTTTTAAGGAGATGCTCCACCTGGTTGTTAAATAAGAAACAGTGCTATCGAATATCACTGACGTAAACTCTGAACCTAGCCTTACCACTAAGTTTCTAAACTATCTATCTGTAATTACTGTATGTTGCTTTCTATGTTGTACATGCCGTCCCTTGCTGTTGGACCCTGAAAACTGAAAAATCCATAAGAGTGCCCATACTTTTGTAGCCTTTGTTTCTAGGAGTATGGCATTGATCACTGAAAATGCAGTGAAGTGGTTGGGAGCAAGGAGATTCCTTACAGAGCTGGTTCTGATCATCTCTGTCTCTGCATATTTACCTTTCCATACAATATTTAGGTTCTATACATGTTCCTTTTGCAGCTGCTCAGTGCTTGATTTCTCATTTGATTGCTCTGAGGATTTCGATATAAATGCTTTTGAAGACATCATTGCTTTTTATGAAAGCAAGAAGTAAGTAGAAGTGAGAAGACTTTGTAGTTGGAGACCAGGGAGGCACATTCCTGGGCAGATGCACCTTCTGAGCATGGTCAGGGCAGAAAACAAGCCTCAGAGAGTGTTACACATCATAAAATAACTGGTTCATAGCAAATTGGACACTTTCAGCCACATGCAACTGAAGTCCACACTGAACTCTTAGTAGGCCAATAAAACTATCAGCCATAGTGTCACTCATTTCCTTTAGTATTTTAATGAAAAAAAAATTAACAGCTTTCTTAAAAAGAACTGTCAAAGGAACTAGAGACAATGAATAAATACCTTTTTAAAAAATGGTTGGTGCTGCCTGACTGAGCAGCGTAGAATGGCGATGGCATTTTATGGTCAGAAGTGACTTCTTACACTTCTGTTATATTTTTGGTTTGTGCCTCTCTGGAAAGTAAAGAAGGTAAGTTTTTTTTTGCCAAGATGTGACACTCCCCAGCATGGTGCATGGTTAAACTGATTGATTCAACCACTAATTAGAGACCATCCCAGGCTGACTTTTAAAAGCTAAACATGAGTTTAAAAAAATAACTTGAACTGGAAATGGGAGAAATAAAACTTCACTTTGGTGCAATTTCAAGTACTCCTGCAACATCTAGCTTTCTGGTCTACTTTTTCATGACATTGTGCTAAGCAGACCCACTGTAACGTTCAATCATATGAAGCTATTCAAAGAAATATTTATATTTATTGCTAGATTAAGTGCAAAAAAGTCTCAAATATTGTCTCTAAAGACCATTCAAATAGCTCACAAAATTGCTTCTTTGCACGTTAGGCTATTTAAAATTTTATTTCTCTACAAGGGAGCAATTCCCACTTTTGGGTCATTTTGCTCCTTTGCTCCTAGCTATTTGTTTGCGCCGTTTTCCTTGGACATCTCATTAAGGACTTGCTGACTGTGTTGACTTCTATTGGTGAAAAGCTGTGATCCTCAGTGCATTCAGAATTGATGACCCAAAAGTGTGCATCAAATGGACAGTAGTCCTAGAAAATAACTTGACACTTGACCCTGATATTTGAAACATGGGGGCACTAATTGATTTGTCAAGCCAGCACTTTCTCTTCCAGAAATGTTCATGTTTAGGGAAAAAGTAGCCTAGGATGGACCTGCTGTTGTTTAGAACATACTGGGTGATGGGACTTCCTTTTTATCCCCTTGTTTTCTCCCTCATGGCTGTCTTTATCTGGCTGTGGATCGTTTAGAGACTTGCATGACCAAATCATCAAGAGCATAAAAGGACTTCCCTGGCAGGGTGAAGATCCCTGTAGGCTGCTTCGGTCACTCAGCCGACTTCAGCAACCTCACATCCATTTCCTGTGAGTTTTGGTGCTCCTGGTATTGCTTTGCAAGTGCAACAATAATGAAGCAGTTATTACAGTCCAGAACAAAATGGTTATTTTTGTGACAGTAGAGCAAGCTTCTCTTAAGATTAATTTAAACAATACAGAAATTGTGAGCAAACTATTTCCTCTGTAGTGGCTGCAGAGAATGTTACATTGCTTCCTTTGCACTAGCTAATGCTAAATTCTGCTTTTGATACCAACTGGCCCCTAAACACAAATTGTATAGAATAAATCAGTTATTGGAACACTACAGAAAATCAAGTTTCACAACATAAGTACAATTTTTATAGCGGGCGTGCTGAGCGCCATTGAACCAAACTGTAAACCTCGTATATGATGGAAACCACTTTAAGCCAGTGGGTGCAGCAACCCCCCTAGTTCCAGCACCTATGAACATAAGCCAATATAAACGAATAGTTTCCCAAAGTGCAGGACATAGGCTAACAATACATACATTCCTAGATCCAGTGTCTTTAACTGTCAGGTGTATATATGTATGAAAATGAATCTATAATAGGTTGCATAATAATGGGATATTAATTGCCTGACACTGATCTGGGGCACACCTTACACCAAAGGGTTAACACTGCAGGAATTAGCAGGGCGTGAAATGCAGCCCCATTCCCGAGGGATTCGTTTTCCAATTCACTGCCTCATTCCATTTGGTATCTTTGTGCCTTAGCCTAGGAAGTCCTGGAGATGATCCCATTAGTCAGGCCTTAGAATTCCTAACTGGCATGTTGGGGCATGTGCTGTCCAGCTGTGAACAGCTCCCTGCTCTCACAAAGGGATGCTGGGACCAGCAGGCATGGCCTTTTGGCAGTGCATAAGTGTGATAAGGAGATTTCCAAAGACTGCACAGTTGGTTGCAGAGACTAATAGCATGTGTTTTGTTTTTGTTTTATTTTGTAAAGCAAATACAGCATATGCAGCAATTAGTGTTTCTTTAACAGCTGTGAATTATATTTGTAGACAAAACATTTCCTTTTTGCTAATACTGCAGGTATTGGAAATTGGCAAAACCATCTCCTCACAAAGTGGCTTGCATTCCCTGCATTAATCAGTTATAAGGAACTCCTATGTATGCATGAACACCTCCTGAAGCTCTTGCACTCATTCTCTTCTGCTCTGCATCTTAGCATGGTCTAATTTGCAAGGCATGGCTAACATTCTGAACTAACAAAAATTATATTATGTATTGTTTCTTAAACAATCTTTAATATTTTAACAGGAAGAGTAGAGGTACCAAACAAAAGCAGATCATTCCCAAGGTAAATTTATTCAGCACATTTTAAGATGTCTTGGGTTTTGCAAGTAATGAATATGCATCTTGCGTCAGGAAAGACTGTTCTAGAATATAGAAAAATCTCCATCTCCCTTTCACATCCAAAAGATGAGTTTGCTTTATAGGTACAGTTTGTTCTTTTATCTGAAGAGTTACACAAATATTTCTTGAATCCTCTTTCTGTAAAGCGGTGTGCTTGTAACTGGAAGGCTTATGGAATAGCTAAATATGTGGAGAAAGCACATTTCAGTGTTCCTAGAAGCCAGGAACACTCTTGTCTAGATACTATTATCTGAGGTAAACCTACTGAATTCTAGAGCTCTGGAGCTCGAGTAGAGTTCACAGGTGATCTGTGACGCAGCCGGGCAGTAGAGACTACTTGTGGATGGAACCTACCTGCATTACGATAAGGGAGGAGATGGCACATGTGCAGAGCCACTGACTAGTCCACAAGGGGCAGAAGAATCTGGGGGAGGCTGTGTGTTTTCCTTTCCTGTCCTTGAAGAAGAAATGGTTTTGGTATTTGGAAGAGGATGATTTAGGTTTAAAATAAAAATCATGAGACTCACTGAGGGCTTCAATGTTTTCCATATAACAAGTCTGATCACAGTTTATATAGATGTATGTTGACTGAGTGAAAAAAGCAAATCTCTCTGTTCTAGAACTTGCTGGACTCCAAGTCTCTGAAGCTTATAGTGAGCATGACTCTGCATGATCGAACTACAAAATCCCTCTTACACCTACACAAAAAGAAGAAACCACCTAGCATAAGTGCACAGTTTCAGGTAAACGAGTTTCTGAACTGGAGATAAATAGATATTTCAGCCTTCATAGAGAATCAGAAACCACTGCTATGCCATGGAGTATGCAGTGAATGCACACCACTGAGGACCTGTCCTGAACAGATCTGACTTCTGGTTTATTTCCTAAACCTGTTCGCAAGTTCTCTATATAGATGATCAGCTCATTCTCCTAGCTCTTATGCAATCTTCTGACACTTGTGGTGTGCCCTGTGTCACCAAAAAAATAGGGCCTTCTGGCAGTCAGCACCTATGGGGTAGGCGGTGATAGGTCAGTAATAAGCTACACAAACACCTAGTTCTTGCCATTGTTTGAGTATCTCCAAGGATTAGAGGTGAAGGTGTCCTCGATGTTCCTGGCAGAGAAAGGAAAAAACTAACACAAAAGAGATTAAATGGTGGCACCTAAGGCCCCCTGTC
The DNA here is from genome assembly GCF_002925995.2 of Terrapene triunguis. Lineage (NCBI taxonomy): Eukaryota > Metazoa > Chordata > Testudines > Emydidae > Terrapene > Terrapene triunguis. The sequence goes on from NW_020664545.1 coordinate 686,638, forward strand.
AGACCAATTGTTGTTTGATTAGCCATAAAACTAGAGAGGAATTGTACTCAGAGGAGGAAGGTCCGCTATTGCCAAAATATCATCATCATCATCAAACACACACAGTGTACTAAGGACCGTTGTGCCAACCAGAGTGACCACAGTTCACAGCATCACACCAGGCATCATGTAGTGAAGTTCCTAGATCTGGCTTTATCCTATGAACGCCAATCTCTGGGCAGCCCCATGGGCAGTGCCAGGTATGATCTGGGTGTGCACGCCTTTGTGCGTTGATGGAGAGTGAGAGCACAGTGTGCGTGGGGTGTTTTTGTCCGTTGAAGCAACATGGCTAAAGAACATTCTTAGCTATTGCCAAAGGCAAATCAAAATAGTGATATTTGAAGAATGAGTGTATTGAATGTCTCATTCCAGAACTCCCTCAATAAATTACTGGAGACCCTGGGGAAAGCTGAGCCATTTTTCATCCGCTGCATCCGCTCCAATGCTGAGAAGGTAGGTCACTCTGCCTCCCAGAGCTAAGTTGGTCTGATTACTGGATGTACAGATAGGGCATCCCCATCAATGTATCGTTGTCAACATGTTCGATTTTACTTTGCTTTAAGGCAGCGTGCAACTAGCATGTGTTAAAGGCAAATTGTGCTTTCTCGGATACTTGACAAAAAGATAGTAGTGCATGAAATAATTCTTAGCCCTTTCTTAGGTTTTTGAAGAGAATGTAATGAAAGCAAGGGACTCTTGTGTGTTGTGGGGAGGTATTAATTGATTGATGCCATCAACAAATGGCTTTTGTCAAAATAGCCACAGGAGGCCTCTTATAAAACTTGTCATCACAGCAGCCTTGGGGATTATGGTTCTGGCTGGTTCAAGGGACTGGCAACCAGTTCTAGCTCTACTCAGGTTGGTAGCAATAGGATGCAGTTACCATCAGACAGCTATTTGGTGGCATGTGTGGAATGAATTAGTGGGTCTCAGTACAGTTCTTTGTGGGTAGATGTCTGCACCTCAGGAATTTGGCGCTAGTTGCTCCGCTGTTAGAAGTACCAAGAAGAATCCAAAGATGAATAGTAACAAGCACGCAATTCTTTGTATTATTTGGTTACTCTGGTTATTTTTTCTGCTATGCCGTGTAAAGTGCTGTTGCTCTTCTGTCACGTGATAGCAGGTGCCAGGGTCTTGCTGGTTGCTGATTTCTCCTCATCCAGAGGGAAACCAATGTGGAGTCTGGGTATTTTCTTCTTGCAGCTTGTTCATTTACACTGTAGACACCAGTCCTCGAAGAGAGGAGATCATAAACTGCAATTAGGTAATATGCTTATTCAGGAATCTAGTCCAAACACCAATGTCCAATTTCCAGGAAGCAGTTCTGCCCCAAGAATTCTAGTTAGAGAAATTAAGGCAGAAAGCAAACTTCTCCAAGCTTCCTCAAAGAACCTACATCACAAAATTAACAGTATGCAGTAGAACCTCAGAGTTATGAACACCAGAGTTACAAACTGACCAGTCAACCACACACCTCATTTGGAACTGGAAGTACACAATCAGGCAGCAGCACAGACCCAAAAAAAAGGAAATATAGTACAGTACGGTATTAAATGTAAACTATTAAAAATAAAGGGAAAGTTTAAAAAAAAAAAAGATTTGACAAGGTAGGGAAACTTTCTGTGCTTGTTTCATTTAAATTAAGATGGATAAAAGCAGCATTTTTCATCTGCATAGTAAAGTTTCAAAGCAGTATTAAGTCAATGTTTAGTTGCAAACTTTTGAAAGAACAACCATAACGTTTTGTTCAGAGTTACGAACATTTCAGTTACCAACAAACTCCATTTCCGAGGTGTTTGTAACTCTGAGGTTCTACTGTAGCATTTCTTTAAAGATTCTACACTGCTCACATGCTAAAAAGAACTTTAAAGACTATGTAACAGTGCCACTTTTTGACTCCTGCCATAAGAATACTGTCTCCAGCTGTGTGGATCTGGAGGGAAGAAATGTAAATGTTTTGGGGTAGCTTGCTTTAGGTGAGTAGGAGAAAGGAGTCACTGACAGAAAATCAGTGTAAATTCTCAGTAAGAGATCTTGTCTTTGAGGAGATGGTGTAAATTGTGTCCTGTATTTAGGTCTCTGTTTCCCTGTGTCTCTTTCAGAGAGAGCTATTCTTTGATGAGGGATTAGTGTTGCAGCAGTTGAGATACACTGGCATGCTGGAGACTGTGCGAATCCGAAGATCTGGTTACAGTGCCAAATATACATTCCAGGTACTTCGGGTGCGGTGGGATCAGACCAGTATGATTTGGGAAGCATCTGCTTCTATAAAAAACACACCACTTATGAGATGCACAGGTGTCTTCACTGTATCTGTAATATATGCTGCTGATGACCACTTGGACTCCGTTTCAGTTTCTGTGCTAGGAAATATCTGCTTAATCTAGCTCTGAAACCTCAATGAAATGCTATCTAAAAGCATGTATCATTAACCTAGACAGGTCCTGTATGTGCTGACAAGGCACAATCTGAACTGCTCTTGAGGATTATCTGTGCTGTTCTATTTATTGCATGTAGAAAATTTTAATGTCTCAGCTATGTATATGTCAATAGGCCTATCCCATTATAAAGTAATATACTTATATCCTCTGGATACGGCAGATATACACACATATCCATGTACTAAACATTAACTTGGATGTGAAACTGGAAGGAGCCAGCATTTTACAGGTTAAAAAATATTAGTGCAATTTGGAATATTGATATTGGTGATATTAGTACTTCTTGAAATTAAGCTAAGTTATTTGGCCTGCAACGGTTTGGAAGCTAGAGCTAGTTAGAACTCCAGGCTCCTGAATTGTCTGCTAACTCTGGTCTCTCACTGTCTCTGTTTGTTACCTACTCAGGATTTCATAGACCAGTTTCAAGTGTTACTACCCCAAAATGCCAAAGCCTCGAAGGAAGAGATCTCAGCTCATCTGAATAAACTGAAACTGGACAAAAACAACTACCAAATAGGGAAGACCAAGGTCTGTAAAATGTGTCCTCCACTTCAGTCCCTGTAAGAAACACTAATGTGCTGAGTCTGCATGTTTTGCTAGGCAATCCCATCATATATTTGAATTTCTTTCTTCTCCTATCCACAGGAAAATGAACTGTTTTAAAAATTTGACTCTGTCTTCTCCGGGATATCTCAATTGCTTGTAGCTCTTCCAATCCCTTATTAAGACAGCTAACGGCAGTTTCCTGGACTTGGTGCAGGGCTGTACCCTGCAGAGACAGCCTTTATACTTTAAGGACATTGGCTCTGTGGACTGTGGGCACCACTGGCTTTTATCACAAAGATCAGTGTTTCCATTTAGGAAGAGATTTGTGCTGCCTTCAGAGAAGTGTGTGGTGGAATCTGAACATGAGGGTTTAGTTAGTAAAACAGAATTTAAAATAGATTTTTGGGAGGAAGAATTCATGATGTTGGGCTTTACAAATGAACCATATTCCCAGCCCTGTGGGGGACAGAATTGTCACTATCTGTCCTCCATTTATGTTTAATACCCAGAAAACTAGGAAATGGGATGGAAAGACTTATTAATGTATCCGATATAATGAACAGATGTTATGTGGCAGGAGGCAGCCATAGGAAAGGAAATGCAATACTCTTATAGCTTGAAAGCAAAGTATATGCACACCCAAGTATAGTATCCCTGGGATGTATCCTTGTAAGAGATGGAGCAGTCTGGTACTGATTAATGGTCATGTGACCTTTTTTACTGAGTAGGTGTTCATGAAGGAGGCTGAACGACAGATGCTACAGGACACGCTACATAAAGAAGTGATCAGGAAGATTGTTCTCCTTCAGAGCTGGCTCCGGATGGTTTTGGAAAGGAGACACTTTCTCAGAATGCGGCAGGCAACCATTACTCTGCAGGTATGTGCAACTTGATTTTAGTGTGAGCTGCAAATCTCCACCAAAAACACTTCTGTGGCTGCTTCTGACCAATGAAATCTTGCTTCTAGACTTGTTGGCGTTCATACAGTATTAGGAGGGCATTGGAGAGGACTAATGCTGCCATTTACATTCAGTCGGTATGGCGAGGATACAGGGAGAGAGAATCCTACCATCAGCAGAGGAAGAGAATCTCCCTTGTGCAGGCTCTTGTCAGGGGACACCTACAGCGCAAGAGGTAAAGGAAAAGGAGTGATATGGTTCAGCCAGGCCTGAATTCAGATACCACTCAGGCTGCTTCAGAGCTAGTTTGCTATGGTTGCAGGAATGAATTCTTCATTATGGTGCATTGGCTCTACCAATAACTGGTGACACTCTGATCATCGTCCCTTAAGAAAGAAGAGTAAAAGCTGCATGTGGCCAGATTTAAACTGGGATGTGACAGCCCAGGCACTGAAGTTTTCGGGTTAAGCCAGAGTGCCCAAGCAGGCTACAATGGCAGCTTGCCCGGAGTGCAAGGGTTGCATCAGTATGGAGCAGGTTGCAGATGTCCTAATCATACTATAAAGCTGCGGCTTGCAGAGACTACAAGGCTCCAGGCAGCCATGCTGGGACTTTAAAATTGAGGTTACCTGCTGGTTGTACTCTGTGAGCCATATTTAACCCACAGCCATGCTTCTTGTCCACTTCTGGGTTAAGCCTTTACATGTCCTGTCTTTAATGTGTTTTAACCTAGATTTCAACAAATGATTGTGGAAAAGCAACAGGAAATGCAACAAGCTCAAGAGGGAGAGGATAATGTAAGCCAAGAAGATGGTAATGAACTAGCTTTGGAGCAGTTGGCTGTAAAACCTGAAATGCAGCCGGATCAAGGTGTTGAACAGATGACAGCAGGAGTAGATGAAGCTCAAAATGATCGAGATGAAAAACTGAGCCAAGCTACTGAGAAGGCCATTCCTTCTCAGAAGAGCAGAACAGATGGCCTTGAGAAGCTCACAAGCAGTCGGGAGAAACGGGAATCTCGCCGCCAAAGGGGTCTGGAACATAATAAATTACAGAATAAGCACGTCCTGTTCCCCTTAGAGGAGCAGTCTTTAGTATGTCAGGAAGAAGAAACCTCTGCTAAAGAGACTCCAGAAACCGTCCAAGAGCCAAACAAATTCACAGCAGATGAGACAGTCCTTCCAAAAGGTACAGAGGAAGAGAGAATCCCAGTGGAAGAAAACAAAACCCTTTCAGACACACAGGTCCCAGGTGAAATACTGGACAGTGATGTCTCCTTTCCCAAGCAAGCCAATGAATCAAAACAGGAAATACTAGATAATAAGGATATCGATAAACTGAAAATTCAAGAGAACCAAAAGAATCAAGTAAAAGGCAGCCAGAGCTTCACCTGTCCTGAAAGGCCGTCAGATCTCTCACTGCACATTAAAAAGAATCTTGCTCCCACCAGAAGCTTTCAAACTGCAGATGAGAATTATAAAAATAAACACCGAATCTCGAAGGTGGACAAAGATCCGGACAGCCCCCCCTCTTTCCAGATTCAGAGGTATCTGCATGACCCGGGAGAACTGAGGGACAAGCGGGAGAAATGGAAAGGAAAGAGGCAGTCAGAGGCTGGTCAGAATGATGTACTGAGCCAGTCTTTGGATGAAAGAAACCGAACTGGCCAATCCCCTCAGACCCTACTAGCGTAAGAACAGCTTTCCCAATTGCTTTGACAATTCTGTGGTCAGTAGCAGCTGGCTTTAGAGGAATCCATTATCAAAAATACTTAAAATAAAGGTGGGATGGGGAGGGGGGAGGAGGTATTGTGGCAGCCTGTTCACCTGGCCCCAGTGTGGGGTAAAGAAATTCTATCTGAGCTTTAAAATTCCTGGGTTCTAAGGCCCTGATCCTGCAGTTAGATCCATGTGGATAAAACCTCGCACTCTTGCTGAGCTTCCTTGAAGCTAATGGGGTTTTCCAAAGGATCCAGTGCTACTGTGTGGATCCAGTTTGAGGACTGGGGCCTTAGCTAGTACATTAGTATCTGCTGTTTGTCTGCATCTCTCAAAGAACTTCCTTTCCTACATCACTGGATAAAATGTTGCTCCAAAATGGCCAATCTCTTCAGATCCCCAGCATTGGCTCCATGTTTATGGTAGACAAAATGTAAAGTAAAGAATCTTTGACTTTTAAATGCAAATATATGGGAAGAGTGGTGGATTACAATAATACGTGTCAATTAAGATTCTCCTACACAGGTTAAAAATCAACATGTGGGATTTTTTAAAAATGCTTAAATCTGCAGAATACGTTTCAGTAGGTTATAACTGTTTTATGGGAAGTAAGCTTTTGTCCTGAACTATCTGACAATACGAACTTTGATTCTTAAAGTATAAAATCTGGTTTTTCAATGCAGAGTAATACTCTTGTAATCTTATAGAAAAAAGGGGACTACTTCTTCGCTGGATGATATCGCTAACCTTGCTCAGTCTGTCACCATGATTCAGGTATTCACACTCTTTAGAAGTGTATTTCTATTTTCCTTACTTGCCTTACTAGGAGTGTGAAGCATAGGACCTTGTGTATATTTGAACTGCAGTTTGTACTGTAAATGCAAGTTCCTTTTAAGTCAATCTTTGGCTTAATTTCCATGTAATAACCCCAGATGTACAGTACCTTCCCTCTTAACTTGTGTAAATTTGATTTTAAACATTAGCTTTAATAAAAATTTTAAATCTGAAAGGTTTCATGTGCTAGCTATTACACGGTAATTTGTGAATTGAATTTTATATGCTTTCACAAATGGAGTCCCAGATGAGGCATTATATATAATAGGGCATCATCTCGCCACATGAGGGATCTACAAATTGAGTGAAGTGGATTCTTTTTATTGTTGTACAAAAACAGAACTTAGTACATTTCTTAAAAGATAAAACTTAAATACGTGAACTAGCACTTCCTTCATGGACTGGATTTTAAAGATAGTTCTATTTCTTTAATATTCTGTAGCCATCTCTGGAAACAATGGCGCAGGAGAAGAGCAACAAGAAACAGACTGTCCAAAAGAAGTCCAATGAACAGTTATCGCCCTTGGATTCAGCTGTCTCAGTGCAGCCACCTAGCCAGCCGATGGATGCCAAGTACGTGTTGTGTGTGTGTCTATGGGATTGACTTCAACCAAACGAACCAAAGAACATGCCCTTTCCATAGCATGCCCTGTTATGCCCAGGTATTGCACATGTCTCTGTGTATGATTATAGTGCTGTGGGACAAAGTAAGGAAAAATAAGAAATATTTTTTTCAGCCAATCAGCAAAAATGTGTTAGTACCAATGATAGACGTGAATTGCATTTTTTGTGCATTCATTGTCCCCGGAGCTTTGGTTCTAGCAATAGATTATTTCCCCAAAAATCTATTATATACATCTATAATTAATTTATTGACTGAATCACTATTTCAGATAATGTGTTATGCCCTCTCTCTGTGTTCTTGAAAGCTGTGAATTAATATGTGTAGTAAATATAATCCAGGTAGACACTCCCTCCTTCCCTTCCCTTCCTCTTGTCTCATGCTTTACCTTGCTAGTGCTTGGAACTTATGCTCTGGAGATTTACTCCTCTCTATCATGGCCATTAATTGTACAGTTAAACACACCCTTTCTCTTAAAGCCTGTCTGTGTCTGTATAAAACAAGCTTCCATTTCAAACATGTAAAAGAAACATGCAACCTGCTTTTACTTTCAGATCCACATTTAAAAGTCCTCTGCGTAAGCTGCTGGGAAAGAAACCAGACAAGAAATACGTTAGGGAGAGTCCTGATGTAATAGAGGAAGGAGAGAATTTCCCTCTTCTATCGTGTATTCTGATATCAGAAGCAGTGGAGTCACAAATATTATCAGAAGGTGAGTTTACTCCGCTCTGTTTCAGCCAGGAATGTGCAAGCAGTTGAAATAAAAAAATGGGTTGAATGCAGAACCTTCACAGCATTAGACCCAACAGTGAACATCTCAAAACTTGTCCCTTTCAAATTCCCAGTGGTGCCTATGGATGGCAGCTTACCCTCCTGTGTTCAGTGAAATTAAGATTCTGCAAGCATTAGAAATGTTCTGTGATCAAAGTTATCTTCATTTTTCAGAATAATCAAATCATATCTGACTAAAGCAAAACTTTAGATTCTGTTCTGCTTCCCATTGAGGCAATGTTTCTCAATAAGCCTTCTAATTTTACTAAATAAGCTGCATGTTCCTATGCAAAAGGGAAGTAATCTACGCAGAGTTTCAGACTTAGTTTGTCCTCAAGGCTTCTTCTCTTGTGTAGTCTTAGGGCTTGTCTACACTTACCGGGTGATTGATGCATCAGCGGTTGATTTAGTGGGTATAGTGAAGACCCGCTAAATAGACCGCAGATCGCTCTCCTGTCGACTCCTGTACTCCATGGGAACAAGAAGAGTAAAGGGAGTTGACGGGAGAGCATTTCCCGTTGACACAGTGCAGCGTGGACCCTGCGGTAAGTAGGGCTAAGCTACGTCTACTTGAGTTATGCTATTCACGTAACTCAAATTGCGTAGCTTAGATAGACTTTCCCCTGTAGTGTAGACAAGGCCTTAATCTTAATGCTATATTTGGCCAGGCTTTGTCACCAAAATTATAGATATGGAAACAGTAATTCTTAAATGTGGTTGGCATGTCTTAAGTGCAAGAATGTTTGTTTAAAAAGGTGAATTAAATTTATACATTTTAAAATCAGAAGCTGTATGCATCTAAAACTCACTCTTGATGGATATTGCATCAATATATTCTATGCAGACATATCCACTCCAGCTAGATGCAGTTGGACATGTTCAGAATGGTGTTCTGAATTTTTGGCTTCCTTGAATTTAACAGTGGCTTCTTTGTAGTTTTAACAATATAAATGCCCAGATTTGATCGCAAAGGGAAAACTGCAAGGCTAGAGTCTTGTCCAAGTCTTATCTTGCAATCCAAAGAAACTTCTCCAGAAACTGCGTTATCCTAAAAGTTTGTGCCGAGAAGAAGATAATTGTAGACTTTTTTTGTTTACTTTAAATATTTCTGGTGATCTGGATTTGACTTGGCCTTGTGTTAACTGGACATCACTATGACATGAGTTGTTTAAAAGCAGCTGCTATGATTATAAAATACAATTGTGACCCTTCCCATATTGTTGGTGCCATGCTTTCCATTGTGCAGTGCAAGGGAGCTGAGGGAAGTAAAGCTGCAGAATTCTATCTTCTGCCTAGAATATCTACTGATTCTTTTCCCCAGCTCCTTCTGGACACCCACGTCGCCCCCAGGCAGGAGAGCGACCTGTGAAAGAAACTAGCAAAGGGAAGAGGTACCGTTCTATTAAAATCAAGAAGATTTCAGCAGTGTCTGAGAAGTGGCCAGCTTCTATTATCCGTGAGATCACAAATGCCAATGAGCTGAAATACCTTGATGAGTTCCTTCTAAACAAGGTGAGATGCAGTGAAATAGAATGGAATGCAGATCAGTGTTGTAGGACCAGTTATCCGATTATGGTTCTTCTCACTCCATTTTTACTTCTCGGCAGCTAATATACATTGGGGTGGAAGCGTTTCATGATTTATATTTTACGTTGTATATTTTCTCACCTTTTAAGATGTTTTTATGCCTAGATTTCCAAGGAAGGTCTGCTTAGAACTGTTATATGAACGGACCTGGGACATTTCTTTCAACCCTGTTCTGTAGCTGCTGTATGTGGGGGTGTCCCTTTGACCAGGAGTTCCATGAACAGAGTGGCCATGGAACTGGGTCTTTAGCTATATCCTTCAGAGTACTATTGCTCATCATGACTTGCCACTGAATAAAGTGCTGTATCTTTTTGGTTTTCTCAAAATGTAAATCTGAAATTGCTGCTAGTAGAATTTCATGCAAAAGTGCAAGTGCTGAGTAGAAATGTCAGATTGCTTTGATGGGATGTTGTTGCCACTCCTAACAACCTGGAGGTGCCCAGCTCACCAGTGTGGAATTTGAAAGGTTATTCTCCCAGGCATCGTCTTCAGTGATGATTTAAGGGGAGGAGGGAAGTGATTTAATAACTTGACACAAACTAGATCCTGCTGGATTTTTTCTCAGTCCAGGTGTTCCTAATGCATATGGTGTTTCCCTCCCTTGGCAAGTCGCCTTCATTCTTGTATGCAGGCAGTAAGGTGACATTAACAAGAATGTATGGATAAGAAGAGCACAGTCATTGGAGAAGGAGGCAGAGACAAGTATTCTCTTTCCATGTGTGACAGAACCCCTTAGTATTCTCAAGATGCATCAGGAAATCCCATTTTGGATAATTAGAAGCTTCAGACATGTCTGATCCAAAAGGATTAGCTTAAATGTAGTACAGACTGGCTGGCCTCTCCTTAAATATGATAGTGACAAATATCATTGCCTTTCAGATAAATGACTTGAACTCCCAGAAGTCTGCTACTGAATGCTTATTTTTTGAAGCCACAGAAAAGTTTAGAGGAAATATCAAAACAATGTACTCTGTTCCTGTAAGTAATATACCTTGTTAGCCCAAAAAGCGATGTGAATATCACACTGATTTTGCAGAGCTGAAGTGAAACATTTAAAATGAATGCTCTATCATTACTTGTTTGTATTATCCTTAGTCTTTCAGCATCCAAATAGGAATTTCTAACACTGATTAAATATTTCAGTACTTTTTTATTTTAATGAGAAAATTAGGATACAAATGCCAGATCCTGCAAACTTACTCATACAAATAGATGCATTTCTTTCTTTCCCTTTCTCATCATCTCTCTGGCCACTGGTTACAGTGCTGCAGCAAAGATGGCAGGACTTTATTGTCATCAGCTCATCCATGTTGCTGCATTAGTTACCCAGTGGGTGACCATTAAAAATTATCCAACAGTGTTTCAACATTAAATTAATGGCTGAAAAAAAGAATGATGCACTTTATTGCACTGATTATTCATATTTGAATAATGCCTTTACTTCCACTAGAACGGGCAAATCCATGTCGGCTATAAAGATCTGATGGAAAACTATCAGCTTCTAGTTATAAATCTTGCAAAAGAGAGGGAAGAGAAAGACGTCAAGCTGGTTTTAAATCTCTTCCAATCCCTTCTCGATGAGTTTTCCCGAGGATATGCAAAAAGAGAAGAGTCAGAGCAGCACAAGGTATAGTACTTCCTTCCCGCTAGTCATGGTGGTTGGAAAAGTTGTTTTAAAACTGTTTAAAGAATTAGAACCACATTTTTCCAATGTCGTTGACATAGTCCATGTTACTTCAGAACATTTTCCCACCTTGGTGTTCTTTTCGGAAACTTTTTTCCATTTATTAATCCTGAATCCAGCACCTGGTAATAGATTTTTACAGACTTTGGGCAATTTATTTGAAGGTACTTCTCATTATTATGCATTTTTCAAGATACTGAAAATACTAAGATCAAGTTGGGAAAGATTTTTGCAAAACCTCCAAAGTTCTTGGTAGGGTTCAGCAATTCCAATGTTTTATCACCAGACAGTGACCCCCTTCCAGCGGATTCAGGAGATGGTTTGAACTCTGAGAGGAGCCTTATCCAGCTGTGTTATGCTAACAGGTGGAGGCTGCAATGTAGAGCCTCAGATGAAGCTGGAGTGGGGGCAGTAACATTGTGAGGGAGACAACAAGGAGTCTGGTGGCACCTTAAAGACTAACAGATTTATTTGGGCATAAGCTTTCGTGGGTAAAAGTCTCACTTCTTCGGATGTATAGAGTGAAAGTTACTTTTACCCACGAAAGCTTATGCCCAAATAAATTTGTTAGTCTTTAAGGTGCCACCAGACTCCTTGTTGTTTTTGTAGATACAGACTAACACGGCTACCCCCTGATTGTGAGGGACAGGAAATCTTTGGAGTTCACAGATTAATATACCTTTGTGTATCTCACTGCAGCAAAGCAAAACCCAGAAGAAGAAACGAAAACAAGAGCGTTCAGTGAGTATTATTTTTTTTTTTATTATTGTGGTAACGCACAAAGTCCCCCGCCATGTGTGAGGTTGCACAGTACTACGTGCCACAGGATCCTCCTACTGCAAAAAGCTGCTTATACTAATGTGTTTTCTTGGTTTGCAAACCAAACTAACGTCATCTCTTCATCACGGAGCTTTATAGCTGTCATCTTCCACAATGCAGCAAGGTGTGCAGAACCATTCCTGGAGGTGGGCCGGGTACCTCCAGGGTCACTTAAAATGTTTAAAAAAAAAAAAAAAAAAAAAAAAAAAGTTTTGCTGAAGATAATCACCAGCCCTACCAACCCAATGTAACAGATGTAACTCACCCTGGACAAGTGCAGTAATGCCATTGAAACTCCAGTCACCGTTGTTGGGGGCTGAATGTCAAGTAATCTCTCAGGGCAAAGATCAAGGCATTGTGGATGGCTCCATGAAAATATTTGTACTGTATTGTGCACATGAGCCATCAGAAAAGGGAATAAGATAGCAGCTCTATTAAAGGATAGAGAAAAATATCACACCAAAAAATAATGGCAATTCCTTGCCTTATAGATTTGGTCCCCTCCTCTCAGAAATTATGTAGAAGAAATATGAAAGGTCCAAGGAAGAGCACCAAGAATGATTAAGCATTTGGAAGGATTCTTGAAAGAGCAGGGCTTTTTCTTTTGGAAAGCAGAGGTGTCCTAGGAGATTAGCTCTCCCAGCATCACCAGTTGTTTTATATCCCTCTAGCCTGTCAGGGTTCTGTTTATTCCTGTCCCATCAAGCAAGCAAGGAGCACTTTAGTGAAACTGAAAGGCCACAATTTTAAAACAGCGTGTAATTGCACAGTGGAACTTGCAGTGGTAGGATGTTATTGAGCCAAATCCAGGCAATTAGGTGTCAGTGTGGGTTTTCACCACTTGCATCAAATTTCTAGCATTGGCTTCTGGATTAGAAGAATCACTGGTCTGTTGTCTTGTGCAGCCTTGTGTGTTCCTAAATGCATGCATACATCTCACCTCACCTGGGATGCTTTTTAGGACAGACTGGTTTTTTTAAATGAGGAAATCGTTTAAAGGGGAGGGCTGACTGCTAAATGTTAGTAGCAGACTGCATCTGATGGGTGACTGGGTTAAAGTAACTGTGTCTAATAAATGCCTTAATTATGAAACAGACCAACACTAATTATCTTGGGTTGAGAGCAGTGGTTCTCAACCAGGGGTACACAGAGGTCTTTTAGGGGGTACATCAACTCTTCTAGATATTTGTCTAATTTTACAACAGGCTACATAAAAAGCACTAGCATAGTCAGAACAGACTAAAATTTCATACAAACAATGAGTTGTTTATACTGCTACATTACAGTGTATCCTATATAGATGTACAATATTTATATTCCAATTGATTTATTTTATAATTATATGGTAAAAATGAGAGAGTCAGCCATTGTTCCGTAAAAGTGTGCTGTGACACTTTTGTACTTTTATGTCTGATTTTGTAAGCAAGTCGTTAAGTGAGGTGAAACTTGGGGTACGCATGACAAATCAGAATCCTGCAGGGGGTACAGTAGTCTGGAAAGGTTGAGAGCCACTGGTTTAGCCTTACACCAGAAGCCAGATTTCCCTCTATCAGTTTTAATTGTGGAAGAGAGGAGAAAAAATAAGGTGGAGATAGCTCAGATTATTTTCTTTAGAAACAAACAAAGGGAGCCATTAACTTCTCCCCTTCCCCCACCCAGATTGAGGAGCACAATGGCCATGTGTTCACGAGCTACCAAGTGAGCATTCGGCAGTCATGTGAGCAGTGCTCGTCCTACATCTGGCCTATGGAGAAGGCCTGTCTTTGCAGTAGTAAGTGGAAATGGCTCATTCTTGCCATTTGGTTTTTAAAAATTGAAGATCCTTACAACTTTGGTGGGCACAGGCATAGCCTTGTTGGTGGGGTCTGGGCTGAGAGCGCTTTGCAAGTGGTGGGGCCTGGGCAGGAAAGACCTTGCAGGTGGAGGGCACCTGAACAAGTTGCCATGGGGGTGCATGTGCAAGCTGGCTGGCACAGGTGGTAGGTAGGGTTCTGGCAATTCTTGCCAGCCACTTCATGGAGCAGCAGCAACACCATCACTCAAAGAAACTACATGTCCCTTTTCTGTGGCTGAAGAGTTCAGGATGAGGTGAAATGAGGGAGGAAAACCTCCTGACCACTTGGGTTTCCTAATGACTTGAAGTGATATTGGCATATCCCAACTGGAGCAGTCCTACAGCTAAGAATATTTTTCCATCTCCCATGCAGAGGGTAATTTGTATTTTGGGGAAAACTCCAGTATGCAGTTTATTCAGATTATATAGAGACTAACAGCAAATGGGAAACAGAGGAAACTCTGCATTTGAATCTGCTTTGATCTGTTGGTAACAGTCCCTCTCCTCTGTAGCCTGCAAGTTGATTTGCCACAAGAAATGCATGTCCAAAACTCAGAGCTGCTGCACATCGCCCTGTGGAAAAAAGGTAAGAGAAGTCCTCCCCTCAGAGTACACATGTGTAATGTGTTAAACCAACTGTTAGGCAATGATGGCCTGATTGTACCAACAACTGAAAATCTCACCCAGTGCCGCAGCCCAGACGCCATTCTCACCAGTGGGCGTCTTGTGACCAAAAGTTAGTAACAAGCATGGCATAAAACATGAAGCTTTCATTTAGGTATAGCAGGAGGTCCTAACTTAAATGAGGTTGGTAGCCTGGAAACAGGAATCCATGTGACACCTGACCTGTATCAATTCCAGAACGACCAAGGTGTAGACTCCCGTCACTTCGGAGTGTGTGTGAGTTCCTTAATTAGCGATAAGAATTCAGTCCCAGTTGTCATGGAGAAACTACTAGAGTATGTGGAGATGCATGGCCTCTACACAGAAGGAATCTACAGGAAATCAGGGTCAGCAAATCGCATGAGGGAGCTGAAACAGTTGCTGCAGACAGGTATGTCTAAATAATGCTGTCAACCTTTCCTGCTTCCCAGCACATAATTCAGCTGCCCTGCTATTCTGAGAGCATCTGTAAGACTATTTCTTATCAGAAAAACTGCTCTGCACTAACTTGTGCAGTATGGAGCCTGTATTACTGATTAGCTTGCTAATCTGTTCATGCTCATAAATGTATATCTTGCAGGCACATTTTGAGTAGTCACATGGGCTCCAGGGGAGTAGATAGGCTAGTGCTTGAATTCTTTGTAGGCTCCCTTCTTTGGGAACTGATTGTGTGCATCAAAGGAATCAGATGGGCTAAATCTAGTAACTCTCTTTTCAGATCCAAATTCAGTGAAACTAGAGAATTATCCCATTCACACCATCACTGGCATCCTGAAGCAATGGCTGCGAGAGTTACCTGACCCACTCATGACTTTTGCACAGTACAGTGACTTTCTCCGAGCAGTAGGTGGGTTTTGTCAACAATTTCTAGAGCAACAGGAATGTTTTCAATTGTTCTCTGTCTTGGAGAAGGATTTAGTGCCCCGGCACTAACTCTGTGTGTTATATGGCCTCTTCCTAGTCATCTCTACAGCAGTCACTCTAAAATTTGTCCTAGGAAACAGAAATTCCTGGGGGAAAATCCATTTTTTGGCTTTCTGATGTCAAGATTCCTGTCTCACTTTTCAGCATAGCAGCATCTATAATGACACTCCCCTTTCTTGGGGCGGTGGGGGGGGGAAATGTTAGTATATTAAGTGCAAAATATGTGAACAGACCTGGAGTCTGACATTCCTTGCATTTGTCACTCTGTCCTTGCCATGCTGTTACAAGCATGTGAAAAGGGGGGGAAACTAATACCATCTGGTGTGTGCTGTTGTCACTCACTTATAATCGAGTGAGTAAATGAAGTGACAGCCAAGGCTTCTGAAGTATTAAGCAACACAAGAGGTTCAGAGATGGTTTTAGCTTAAGATCCCCAAACACCTTCAAGAGCATTCACATATTCTGGCATTAATTGACTGGTGCTTTAGAACTGCTGTGAGCTCTTGAGTGTCTTGATCTCGCTGTGCTCGTCTCTTCTTATGCAGAGTTACCGGAAAAGCAGGAGCAACTTGTTGCCATTTACAGTGTCCTTGAACAGCTTCCACAAGCCAATCACAACACCCTGGAGCGACTCATCTTTCACCTCGTCAAGTAATGACCTTTCCTTTCCTTTGGGTTTTCTCTGCGCCGGGTCCGTTCTCTCTCTGGTCTCACTTTCCAATTACTGTTAAAAAAGCCACATAAACCAGAGATAAGTATATTTATCATGTAGGATTTTGAATTTGTCTTGGAAGCTTTCTGACAGCCTGACCCTTTTGGGGATCTGAGTGGGGATTTTACTGCTTTGTGTGAAAGACTGACATGACAAGGGTGAGAATTTAGGGTTGGCAGTTTGTGTGCACGCATGTGCTCTCTCTTTCCTGCAAGCCAGTCCAATTGTATCAGGTGTGAGCCAAGCAGCATTAGCTCTGAGAGCATTGTAAGTCCTGGTTGAGTGGCGGTGGGTTTGAGCAGCCTGGAATGCAGGGATTCGTGTGGTTGGATGGCAGATACTATGAGGATGTTAGCGCAGTTGAATGGCAGAAGCAACATGAGCACTGTGAGTGTTCTAGTGATGAGCTGGGTACCGCTGGCAAGGGGGCATGAAGTGGAAGGATCTGCTTTCAGCTGAGGGGACCCAAGTAGGAACCTGAAAATAGAGTGATAACTGACTCACAAGAGAGGGGACACAGAGTGGCTGGCCAAGGCACATCCAGGCTACCTCCGGCTACGTGGATTCATGTTCTCTTTCATGCAACAAGATGTGAAATTCACTTGTTTAAAAAAAAGTTTCCCTAACCTCTTGCGTGCATTGAACCTTCTGGAGCTTCCCCCCTCAGCTGCCATGCTGAGACACTAGCAAAGTTTGATCAGATCATTTGTTTTCTATCAAGATTTACTAAGAAACTTTCATTTTGTTCCAAACATTGAATTTCAGAGTGGCTCTAATAGAAGACGTCAACCGTATGTCACCCAATGCTCTGGCCATTGTCTTTGCTCCATGTCTCCTGCGCTGCCCTGATAATTCTGACCCACTAACCAGTATGAAGGACGTCTCAAAGACAACCATGTAAGTCTCAGCACTTGGCTTGCTGCAGAAGTCTGTATGAGGTGAAATTGCTCTTCCAGCTGGGTGTGTGTCTCTGGTGCTGTCATGTGCACCGTGTCTACCTCTTGCAGTTTGATTCATGTTAGAGCTATCCAGTGTAACAAACTTTGTTCGAGCCCTGTTGGCAGGAGGACTGAGTGCAGAATTAGGAGCCAGTAAATCCTGAATTCTAATCCTAGCTCTGCCACTGATGTCTGTGGCTTTGGCACAACAGGCCCCAATCTTGATGAGGATATCAGGGTACTACTGTAACTTTATTTACAATTAAGAGTCTTCACAATTCTGAATTCAAACTAATGCTAGAAAATGTTATAAATTTGATTCCTTTATTTGTGTTGCAAGCAGGGCTTGGATGGATGGAGGGGGATATGTACAGCATGGTGGTATTAATCTATACGTGTAAAATAAAAATCATAATTGGGCCAAAAAGTAGCACCATTCCTGTATAAACAGCTGTCCTATAGCTGTATTGAGATAGGACCCATTACTTACATGGTATGGCACAGAAATTAAACACTGTCACTTGCCTACTTGGGAGCCCTTCAGCCTTTACCTCTGAGCCTCCCTTCTTAGTTGAGAGTTGTGCCCATATCCTCTTTGTGCTAATCACTAGCATCGCTGGCCTTACTGCAGCTTCTCTAGCTCTCTCTGCTTATCCCCACCCTTCCTATGTTGCTGGCCTTGGACCTGCCTCAGTCATTTTAAATAAAGAGCCAGAGCAGAAATGAAAGAAGTGTTTGAAAAATAATAAAGCAGTGGCTTTTTCCAACTTCTGATTCCGTTTGCTCTTCCTGTGGGGCTGTAAAGGTGGAGAAGGGCAGTTGTGGGAACATTCTATACCCACCAGTGTCTGTGCCGGAGCAGGGAGAGGACAGCAGGTAGAGGAAATAGAAATTGCTAGCGCCGTGGGTGATGCTTGTTCACTTACCATTGTTGCATGGAGTCACAGTGTGCAAGGTTCTGGGTATCCAAGTAAGAACATGTATCATCTGTAGCACTGCTTTTGGTTGCGCCCAGTCCTGCTTGTTTGTGTGTAGACTTCACCCCACACTCATACAGCACCACCCTGTAAAGAAAGTGCCTCTGGAGACTTTGGTTTGAGAGGGGGCCATCCACATGTGTGTCTAACATCCCTGAGCTGGGTGTATTCGCTGCCAGTGTTTTTGAAGATCTGTCCATGTGTTAGTGACACATCCCATCCCCCATGGTTGTCCCCAAAGCATGTGTAAGTATCCAGGGAGCAGGTTGCTGAATGAACTCTTGCACTTTCACACAGGTGTGTGGAAATGCTAATAAAGGAGCAGATGAGAAAATACAAGATTAAAATGGATGAAATTAGCCAGTTGGAAGCAGCTGAGAGCATTGCTTTCCGCCGACTCTCATTGCTCCGACAGAACACGGTAAGTGCTACAATGAGTAACAGCCCCCACATCCAACAGGGGCTCTATCGTGGACTTCTTGGGGTGGGGGAAATGCACGATAGCCTCACCATTCCCAGCCTGCTCAGCTTGTCAAAGACCAAATGCTGGTTACTGATCTTGGATTATAATGAAAAGGGGGTTGGCCCAGCCCAGTGTTGCAGTGGGAACTAGGCCTCTTTCCATGTGGAAGTCTGAGTTTGAATGAGCTCCGTGTGCTGGGGAGGGAGCCCCTCTTGATTATGGAAGTACAGAGAGCATCTGGGCACCAGCCCAGCAACTCTGTAAGTAGGATTGTGAAGCGGTTGTGCCTGTTCGGTGCCAAGTAACCTAAAGGGGATTCCTTCATTTCAGAGGATATGGTGATTCACTTGTTCAAAGTGTGCTCTCACTTTAGTCTCTGATACTTCCATGAAAAGCTCAGCTATGCTGAGTGTGCCAAAGTCCCCTTCCTGGATAGTTAGCTCTGCAATGGCATGGACGGTGATCAAAAGCATAATGTTTGGGGTGGGAGCAATCATAAATTATGTATATATTTGTGCATAGTACAAAGAGCTGATACCTTTTCTCTAAGGCACGGTGGTTTAGTATAAAACAGGAGTCACCCACTCAGAGATCTGGATTCTGTATCTAGTTCTGCAACAAACTTCGTGTGTGTCTTTGAGCAAGTCATGTCACCTCTCTGGGACTCAGTTACTGCTTCTTTCAAGCAGGGGCAATGGTATTTGCCTCCCAAAAGGCATAGGTCCTGGAACTACGGGTACTGGGGCTTGAAGTGGTTTCCATGATATACAGAGTTTACAGTTTGGTTCAATGGCTCTCAGCACCCCCACTATACAAATTGTCCAGCCCCCCTGCCAAAAAGAGTGGTGTGAGGCTTTCCTAAGAAGTTGTGGAATGCAGAGAATTAAGGCCCTTGAATGGAAGAGGTGGGCCTACAACTTCGGGCTCCTAGCCCCAGTGTTCATTTTTCTCAGCTGAGGAGGCAGTTCAGAGAGATCAGAGGGACGAGCATCCCTTTACCAGATACTGGTTGACTGGGACTAGGGGACTCGAGAGATGAGTGTATAGCTTCAAGTGTGCATAGAGTACAGGCTGCCAGCACTGGGATCATTGTCAGAGTAGTAACTCCTGCCCACGTAAGAAGAGCAATTTCCAAATGTGGCGCAATCAACACGGAGTGTCACCAGGACACTTTCCTTTGCGAGGGCTATTTCCCTCCTTTTTTGGCACTAGAGTGGCTTTAAACAAATATATTTTTTTGTTTAATTACATAAGAACATAACGGCCAGACTGGGTCAGACCAAAGGTCCATCTAGCCCAGTATCCTGTGCTCTGACAGTGGCCAATGCCAGGTGTCCCAAAGGGAATGAACAGAACAGGGAATCATCAAGTGATCCATCCCCTGTCACCCATTCCCAGCTTCTGGCAAACAGAGGCTAGGGACACCATCCCCGCCCATCCTGGCTAATAGCCACTGATGGACCTATCCTCCATGAATTTATCTAGTTTTTTTTTTTAACCCTGTTATAGTCTTGGCCTTCACAACAATTAGTAAAAGTTAATTAATTTCCAGCTGTCTTAAATGGCTGAATAATTTTTGGGGGAAAGTAAAAAAAAAAAAAATAAACTCTACGTAAGAAAGGAACCAGGCCTGGAAAAATTTCAGCCCAAAGGGTGGGAAAGTTTTACAAAGCTATGAGTGACTGAAAATGGTGGTTATCATGGAAATGCTGAGGTAACCCTAACTATAGTTGCTCTCATGGAAGTGGTACCACAAAACTTCCTAATTTAAAATGCAAAAAGAAAAGCTCTTTGGGAACATATCTGGAGGCCAGAGGTAGAAGTGTAGGGAGTGAACTGGAGTTAGGGAACTTGCTGTGAAACTTGACAAAGAGTCCGGTGGCACCTTATAGACTAACAGACGTATTGGAGCATACGTATTCACCCACGAAAGCTTATGCTCCAATACGTCTGTTAGTCTATAAGGTGCCACGGGACTCTTAGTCTGGTTCTGTAAAAAGCGACAAACACGGCTACCCCTCTGTTGCTGTGAAACTGTTGTACATGTGGAGCTAGGATTTGAGTCAGCCCAAGTGAGAAGCTGACACACATCACTGTGTGCGCTTCCAGTGCTTTACAAGAGATTCCGTCAGTGTCAGACATGTGACCACCCCTACCCCAAAGGACTTGCAGTCTAACTGCACAAACAAAGGCTCTCAGTACCAAACAGAACTTGCACTGAGTGAGACTTCTTCACAATTCTTTGGCCTGATCATGCCATTGATTTAAAAAATAAATTAAAGCAGAACTTCCCTCCAGACTTCACTGTGGAGTTTTGCTTTAAAATCAATGGGATGAAGAGAGCCTTTTGTTTGGCAGTTAAATAGTGTTAGACAAGTATGTGTTAACCTTGCATGTCTGTTTTTAATCCTGGATGTAAGAAGTGTGACAGCCAAGCAATGAGATTCCACATATGGACCTCAAGATAGTGGCCTTCTATTTGCTGATTCAAAACCTGATACAGCTGGTCTGTATATAAGTGAAAAATACTAGAAATCTGATATAAGTGAAAAATCAGTTAGAGTTAAAAAAAAAAAAAAACCCGAAAACCACCTAGATCTGTCTGACCTATAATAAGAATTAGAAAACTACTGATATGACTCCAGTTGATACTGCCAACAAGTTGCTTTAGAAGGTTAAAATACGTTCAATGGAGTAAGAAGGTCTTTGATAATGAAAGGTTTCAGAGTAGCAGCCATGTTAGTCTATCCGCAAAAAGAACAGGAGTACTTGTGGCACCTTAGAGACAAACAAATTTATTTGAGCATAAGCTGTAGCCCACGAAAGCTTATGCTCAAATAAATTTGTTAGTCTCTAAGGTGCCACAAGTACTCCTGTTCTTTTTGATAATGAAAGATCCAATATCTTTGTGCTTGGGTAGATCAAAATGTTTTTAAAACCTTAAATATTGCTTTTATGGAACCTCCAAACACATACAATGCAAAATATCAGTGATAGAACTATCGACATTACCATTAAGTCTGACATACAAAGTTTTAATGTAACTCTTCTGATCAGAAAAAACAACTTTCTGAAGTTACCATGATGTAGTGAATTTGGTCTTCATCTTTCTCTAGCTCTGGCCTGTAAAACTTGGGTTTTCTTCTCCTTATGAGGGGGTGCTGGTATGTACAAGACCTGATGTGTTTATAGTGCATGGTTAATTCTCCTATGGCACCACAGCATGACGGGACATTTGCTGCTTATTATAACTTATGTGGTATGAAATAAATTTCAAAACATTCCAGACTGCATGCATCACTGCAGCCCTTTCCCCAGAATGCATGCACTGCTATTATCCAATGCCTTCTTCACTTCACTATTTCTTATTAATGAAGTTCTAACCTGTGCTCATACTGAATGGAACAAGAATTTGTAGTTAACTCTCACAGCTAAACAAGTGTTGGCAAACGTACTCTCTACATTGAAAAACGTGAAAAAAGAAAAATGTTAAAATAAATCAGGTGATTTTAAACTTTCAAGGCAAATTAAAACTACTGTGTGACCTATTCAAACATATCTGTATATATGGAATGGATTACTAACACTCCACCCCTCACTACCTCTGTGGGAGCCCTTGACTTGCCCTATCTTCGCCTGCCCGTCTTTTATAACTAACTTTCTGTCCGGAGGTAATGTGAGAGGTCCTACTCCTGATCATGAAGCATGACACATCCAACTTTCTTACAGAGTAAAAGCCCACAAGACAAGGGAAATGACAACAGCTTCCCTGAGCTGGGATCACTGCGGGAGGAAGACGAGGTGTCTGATGTTGATAACCGGGAAAAGGAGATTCTGATAGAACGCATACAGTCAATAAAAGAGGAAAAGTGAGTCCCGGCTTCACATTTCTAATTAAATCCATTGAGCTTATGCCTCATGTCCTGGGAGGCAACACAACATGCTGCTTTACTTCTGTGTTGCATTTCAAACATAATTTACAAGGTCAGAATGGAGAAGAGGAGAGGCAGTAAAAGGTAACAGGCAAAGGAAATATTTTCAGATGAAATTTGGTGAGGTATAGGTCCAGGACTGCTTTGCTTCTAAAGTCTGCTCTGCCTAGAATAGTTCATGTCAGCAGCATTGGTAAATATTGTAAGTCAGTGTCTTTCTGGAGTGCTACGATCTATATGTGTTTGATGCAGGGAAGACATAACTTACCGATTACCTGAGCTTGACCAGCAAGGCTCTGATGAGGAAAATTTAGACTCTGAGACCTCAGTGAGCACGGAGAGCCTGCCAGAGGACCGAATAGGGCGACTGGATACTGAAGGTCAGTATTAAGGTAGTGTGTGCTTTTTTTTTTACCCTCTACATTATTTCATATTTTACATATTTTGTGACATCTGGTCAGAACCAGTCATGTCAATTTACATTTTTTTAAATGCACTTTAATTCCAAGTAGCTTTTCCTTTCTTTAAAGGAACCACGCTGTCTGAATTCCAGTGCCATGGTCAGTGCCCCAGTGTGCCTGCCAAAGACTCTTGCGGAGGACCCAGCATTTCTCTTCCACTGGCCTCTACATTCTCCTCAGTTACAAGGCGCAGACCATCATCAATGCTGGTCAAGATGAAAGTCCCCTGCCGAAATCCAGTGATGCCGACGGCAAATATAAAACTTCCGTATGGGATTCCCAAACTGACAGAATCCCAGGGAAGAACATCAGCTGAAGAGTCTCAGCCAGTGGTGAGACGGAGGGACCGGCTAGCAAGGCGAACTGATAAAATTCACTCCGTATACATTGCACAAGGGTCTGTTGTGGCCCAAACTCAGGAACCTTTGGACGAATATGAACCAACAGCAAAAGTGAAGCGGAGGTTTTCAGACCCTTACTCACGCATTTCATGCATAGATGAATGAAATATTTAAAATGTTGGAATTTTTTAAAAATTGGGACCACAACTTTTAGCTCTGACCCTCCTTTAAGGATTGTGAACTTGTGCACTTGCCTTAAGAAGTCATTGGAGTCAGTCTGGAACTCTCAGCACTCTAAGGGTTAAGCAGGGTTGCTTAAAACAAACAATATCCTGCTATTTGTAAACAAATTACAAGAAACTGGTGCGGGAGGGGGAAAGTAGAATCTAAATCTGCTCTGGTCAGAGTAAAATACGGAGACTTGAGTCTGCAGGAAGACTCTAGTGACCTTAGTTTCTCCTGCTGTGCCTTTTTGTATTTGCTTACGATGGGCTCTAATAGGTCCGAAGGTGAATTAGAGTCCCTAGGTTTTGCCTTACTCCATTTTTTTGTATGTTTTATGACAAGTTCCTTTGTGGTTTACAGAATTGTTAATGTAATAGCCTTAACTGAGACCAAAAATATATCAAAATGTTTATTAATACATTGCACTTTTTAAAAATACTTGCGTTAGGTATCAGTGTCCTACTGCTACAGTGTCTGCCCTTTCCAGAGAGCCCTTTAGTAGGAGAGAAGACACTTGATTCTGAGCAAAAGTGGATGTGCTTCCCTGAGATTTGGATGCCATTTCCCACCACTTCCATAAAAGGATTTGGAGAGGGTTCTGCAGGGTAAATACCGATCACCAAAGGCTGTGTAACCATGGAATGTTTCTTAGAGTTCAATGTTTTGTGTACAAGTATAACCGCATTGCTAAGCAAATGCAGTTGTCGCAGTGGGCAACTTTGTGCAAGGCTTTGTTCAGCATATGTTGTGTATCACAATGCTGCAAAAGTCACTGAGGGTCAGGCATGAGGACATGCAAGCACAAACAGCTTCTAAAACCTGGGCCGTGTGATCAGTCTGAGTTTACCGTTCAGTCTCTCCTCTACCAAGGTGAACTGTGAGTGTAGATGGGGCCAGCTGACTTTCTGGCTGATATGAGGAACTCCGCTTACTGGCTCCAATCTCCTCATTGCAGAGTGCCAAGCACTACATACATGTTTGTTAGAGCTGGTAGGAAGATGGAGCTTTTTTCCCATGGAAAATTTTGATATTTTAGCAAAAAAACAAACTGAAAAAACCAACAAAACCACAACATTTGGATTTGGAAATGTTGTTATGGTGGCTCATGGGAATTGCAGTTTGGATGCCTCAGTGCCATGCTCCTTAAAGGCTGGTCTGACTATATCTCCCATGATACACCAGGGTGTCTTAGTGGGAAGGGTCAGGCATTACAAGTCACACAGCTGTAGGGCATCATGGGAGAAGAAGTCTAACTGGAGAGCCTGCCCCAGAGAGAAGAATGGAAGCACAGGAGACCCAAACTACAGCTCTTCAGTTTTCAGACTTTCAATAAAAAATATCAAAATTTTCCATAGAATGCAGATACTTTTTACAAAAAAATTAACTAAAAACCCAATTTTCTGTGGAAAGAAGTCTTGATGGAGAACATTCAGCCAGTCCTGCTGCTTTATTATAATTAAATGTGCTGCTGTAACAATTAGTGATGAAGGAACCAACTTTCCACCCTGCATTTAGAGCTGCTGTTGAGTCAGCGGGGAGCACACACTGACATAAAAAGGCACTCTGGTAGACCCTGGCCTGTGGAGTTTGGTGCTCTAAAGCTTAGAGGTGAGCTGGAAAACTCGAGCAAGGTATTTCACTAACTTTACAAATAGGTGTTGAATGCCCCCATCCGTCAGGTAGGGCATCATGAACAAAAACTGTGCTCCTTTTTCTTTCTTGGCATATGACACGAAATTAGTGGGCATAATTTAAAAAACAAACAAAACCTGTACCTCCTATCTGAGATCAGAACAGAATTAACCCCCATGCTGCTGAGTAATCATTTTCTTCTACTGTGCACTATCAGGTAGCCCCAAGCACAAATTGAGGCAGGCTACTAAGACTCTTTAAAGTATCTTCCATATACTTTGAAAGTTTTTTTTAAATATTTCAAAAACATATACAAAAATGACCATGCCTTTTATAAACTGGACTAACCTCATCCTGTTCTTGCTTGCCATCTGTGGGTTCTGCGTTGAGGGGTAGTGTCACATATGATGGAGCAGAACCTAGATGGCCACAATGGAAGGGAATGTCACAGGAACAGAATAAATCCAACATGTCTTGGCTGACCCCTGTCAGTGTGTTCAGTACTGTATAGCTGGCATAAAGTGTCCTACCCTAGGTGGTCATAAGCTAAAGTGGACAGATAACACTGCCCAGACACAGTCTACTAGATCAACTGCCACGGGATGTTCTATCCTCCACCTACCCCCAGGTACTTCTCAGTGGAGGATTATTGTTTGAAGGTTATAGTGAAGAAACCTGTTTCAAGGAGGAATTTTCTCCCAAGTTAGGAGAATTATGCAGCGGTTTTGTCACTATTAACAGCAGGCCTGTGAGCTGGTTAAATGAAACAAAGGCTGTCGCTCAAATTTAAACCTATTTCAGTGTTCGAGGTCTGTGAGGTTAACTCCCTTAACGCATTAGGGACTGGGGTGTTAACGCGCGCAGGCACGGGGAGGCGTGCGATGGGTGGCAATATCAGTGGGCTAATAAAGGGTTTCCGTTGAAATGGCCTTTCCTACAGAATTGCGTTAGCACGGAGCGGTCACCTCCAGGCTGCACGTACCAGGACCGGGACCAGCCGCCTGATGCGGCCGGCGTGAGCCTGGCAGCTCCGACGGGCTGGAATTGCTCGGGCGTTACCAAGACTGGGCGGCTCGGCCGCGCCCGCGGAGATCGCGGCTTCACCCAGGGACTGCGCCCACGTCCCCCCAAGGCCGCAGCGGGCTGCGGCCCCGGCCCAGTGACCAGCCCTGCGCGGGTTATGGCCCCGGCCCAGGGACCAGCCTGGCGGGGCGCGGGCCCGGGCTGGCTCTGCGCAGGCGCCGCGGCAGCCCCACGCGCGGAGCAGGACACCCGTGGATCGTGTCGGCGGCTGCGCTGGGGGAGCCCGGCCGCGCCCCCCCCGGGCTGTTTTGCTTCCCCACCGGTGACGTGTCCGCGCGGGCGGCAGCCCCGCCCCTGCGACGTGGAGGCAGCCGTTGCTGTTTACATTGGCAGCCGCCGCTGACCCGGAAGTGGACTGTTCGCGGGCCGGGTTCCGGTTCCGGGTCGGAACGATGGCGGCTACTCGCCTGGAGCTGAACCTGCTGCGGCTGCTGAGCCGCTGCGAGGCGCTGGCGGCCGAGAGGCGGGAGCCGGACGAGTGGCGGCTGGAGAAGGTGCCGGGGTGCAGAGCCCCTCCCTGGGCTGCCTCCCCCTGTGCGGGCGCCGGGGACAGAGGGGTCCCGCCCGGCTGTGCCCCCCCCTCCCCGGCTTTCCCGCCAGCGGGGCTCCAGCCCCGGGCACCTTCCCTGGCCCGCCCGCCCGCCCCACCGCGCTGTGGTGCACTGCCCGCTGCCCAGGGGACGGTCCGCAGATCCCGGGGGACGGAGTGCGGATGCCGCAGGAGCTTAGCAAGTCCGGAGGGTGGGACTGGAGCAGCCCGGTGCTGCCTGGCTGGATTATCCCATCCTTGAGGCTGGGAGCAGGCCCTGGTCCTTTTCCTGCTGGTGTGTAGGCCTAGTTCGGTGAAGTGACCAGAGCAGCTTGATGAGCCATTTTGTCTGCAGACTTCTCAGAGGGATGCGGATGCTGCTTCTGTGAACCGCTTCGCCTGTGCGATAGCGGAATGTCATAGTCTTGTTCATAAGCCTTACCGTGCTCATGCGTTTGAAGAACGCCGTGGTTACCCTGGTAGCTGCAAACGATGTGACTGGGGGGAGAGACCCTTGGCAGAGAACTTGTTTTGAGTCAGTTCGGCTGTAGGAGAGAAATCTCAAGTTTCTAGTCTCTGATGTTTTCTTGGAAGATGTTCAGTTTCCCTGCCACAGTATCAGTCTTCAGTGACTGAAAAGTCCAGGGTTGTGGGTAGGCTGGTGTATTTGGTTTCCTTGGCTAGAGCCCAGTCTTTCTGACTGGGAGATACCGTTCAGCTTTACTGAGATAAATCTAATATAGGTATCCTCGGACTTTAGTATTGAAGCAAAATGTAAAGCCACATCATGTTTTCTCTTGGAGATTGCTCCAGCTTTATTCAGTGAGATTATGTTAAATCTGAGGCTTTTTTTTTTAATGTATGCTGTGTTGTAGTTGTGTTGGTCCCAGGATATTAGCGAGACAAGGTGGGTGAGGTAATATCTTTTATTGAACCAACTTCTGTTGGTGAGAGAGACCAGCTTTTGCTATTACACAGAGCTCTTCTTCAGGTGAGAGATACAAGCTAGAAGCTTCCCACACCAACAGAAATTGGTCCAACAAAAGATATTATCTCACCCACTTTGTGTCTCAGATTTTTTGTTAGATCATTGATTGTTTGACTTGCTTCACTATAGTGTTTCACTTGGGCCTTCAAGCAGGGCTTTGGAGCGGAGCTGCAGGTTTTTGCCTAGAGCCGGAGCACAGCTCCAAAGCCCTGGAATGTTGGCCTCTCAGAATTGTCTAATTTACTCAGAACTATACTGTTGTGAAGAAAGGAGACATTAATCTGCCAGGATTTAAAGGATCTTAGTTTAATCATCCTGGCTGTGGCCACTGGATGTCACTCTTACTCCACACACATGTAGCAGACCCCTCTTCTTGTAGAACCCTGTTGTGATTGCCAGACTCCCTGCTTTCATATGAGGAGATGGAGGTTCAGAGTTAGGGGAATCCTGTTCTCTAAAAACCAAGTACTGTCTTGTCATCCCTGAGAGGGAAATTAGATACAGTTTGCCCAACTTTTCCTAGAAAAGTTGAATATGAGCAGTAGGCAATTCTGTGCCCCAGTGTAAGCAAGAATATTCCAAGATGTGTGCAGCCTGTATCATTAATGCACACACACCCCTTGCATGTCAGTCCTTTGTTTGCCCGGGGGGAGAGATCTTGCTGCTCTATGGAAGCTGAGGGACCCATATGAAAATAGCATCTGGGAACCTCTGGTTTATGCTGTATGTCATACCACTTTTATCCTGTAGCTTGTGGTATAGCAGGGCTTTGCAGTGTGTGTTCATGTTTGAAGTAGATATGTGGTACTTCATAAGGCACAAAAGGCTTTGCCTAGAGATACAATTTCTTGGCTTACAGATAGATGAGACACACCGGCAAATTAATCAGCATCACTCCATGGCTTCTGTGGTTGTGATAAATAAAGCAGATGGGAACATGTATTCTATTCAGGCTATTGCTAGAATTCCCCTTGGAGAAGGAGTTTTAAGATTTGGGAATAAACTTCAAAGCGATCTCTTTATAGCTTGGATCATGTTCCACACTCTGCCCTTGGTCAATGTAGGCAGGAGACTTCTGAGAGCCAGCAGTGCAGGTGTTGCTTCTCTCATGCCAGCTGTTCCTCTGTAGTCTCTACATTGCACCTGGGAGCCAGAGAGCTGTTTCTTGGGAGGGACTCCCTTCCACTTGATCTTTGCTTTGTAATTGGCCTTGTGCCTCAGTTTTTTGTTTTGTTTGCTTGTTTTGCCAGTTTCCTTCCAGGCATGTGAATTCCTGTTCATTCACTATCTCAGGGGCACTGTAATAGGATGTACTGGATGGAAACTGAACATGAATATCTCTCAGCAGGAAATGTAATGGGATGGTGTCCCCACGGGATGGTGACTGCAGCCAGATGGGCATCACTTCACTAATCCACAGTCTAACTTGCCCAGTTCTGATGGCTTCCTATTGGCAGCTTTCTTTCTCTGCCAGAAGGAACTGGTTGGTTGTACCATGTGGGTGGCTGTTTATGGAAACAAAAAGTTCAGTGATGATGGAGAGTAAACTACGGGTTGGCAGGGCAGACATTTGCCTGTTCAGAGAGTTGCAGAGCTTAGTCCTGCTGCTTGGAAGTAGGACCTTTCTATTTAGGTCTTTCTCCAACTCGCAGTACCCAAAACCTACTGAAAAGATGCCTTATTCCTGCTGAAGTGAAGATGTTATGACCATTGTCCCCTTAGACTTCAATGAACTATTCAGTGGAGAATCAGTGGTTGGGATGGGGACCTGAAGTGAAAACCCTTCACTTTCGCCTACCACACCATCAGGGTGCCAAAGTCTTCAGCTGCCTTCTACCCAGTTGCCAAAACCTCCAGTGTCCTTCCCTGATAGCATTCACAATACATATGTGTACTCTCTGCAAAAGTGTGGCAGTAAAACCTTGGACACCATAAAAACTGAATAACAGAAGGAATTCTGTACTGACTGCATTATTCATTTTTATAGTTAATTCAGTAACCCCTCTCCCTCACTTCCAACTTACATGAAGTTGCAGAATTCACAGATTCCAAGACCAGAAGGGACCATTGTGATCATTTATTCTGCACTATAGCTCTCAGAAACCAGAGGGCCTCACAGCAGGATTCCAGTCCAGTTTGCTGTAAATTCCATGAGGGGGTGGGTCTTGGATTCTAAAGGGTTGTTTTACCATTTAAAAAAATCACTGTCTGAAATATTTGCATCTGCTAATATTACTACTTATACATAGTCACTATATCTGAAAAATTAAAGAGTATTTTCAGTGTATGTTGGGAGTATTTCATAAGAACGACCATGCTGGGTCAGACCAAAGGTCCAGCCAAGCCAGTATCCTGTCTTTCAACAGTGGTCAATGCCAGGTGCACCAGAGGGAATGAACAGAACAGGCAAGCATTAAATGATCCATTCCCTGCCACCCACTCCCAACCTCTGGCAAACAGTCTTCACCTTCACAACATCCTCTGGCAAAGAGTTCCACAGGTTGACTGTGCGTTGTGTGAAGAAGTACTTTGTTGTGTTTGTTTTAAACCTGCTGCTTATTCATTTCATTTGGTGACCCTAGTTCTTCTGTTATGAGGAGGAGTAAATGACACTTCCTTATTCACTTTCTCCAACACTGTATATGTTGGTGCAATCAGTTTTTCACCCCTCTGGTCAGTGTGTGTCTTCAGCACAGCAGTAATGGAGGAGAAACTTTTTTTTATTATTATTATTATTATTATGTTTTTTTTTAATATTGTGAAATCACAGAAGTTGGCAGGGAGCCTCAAGGGCAGGTATAGCATCTGAAACTTGCTAACTTGGTTTTTGCATCTTAGATTTCAAGCTGATGGTTGCTATTCTTGGAGGCTTATTTCCATTTGTGGGAAGGAAATTTTGGTTTGAGAGGCCAATTGTATTCCTTGTTAATCTCTATGAGATGGAGGGTGGGGGAAGAGATGCTGGGAGTAGCCCACAGTGCTTAGTTTTATCTCATTAATTCATAAGTGCCATTGATCAGATCAGGCTGCTAGACTCTGCATTTCCTTATCCTGTCTCCCAGTGATGATCCTCTCATTAAGACTGTAAGATGCAGACTCTAAAGGGTGTGTATGTGTGAGAGTCAGACAAGCCACGTTAACCCAGGTAAAAACAACACTGATGCTTCCTATGAAAACAATGACAATCCTCATTATCATTTGTGCTTTATATCTGCACAGCCTTTAGCGTTTGCCACACTGCTTCCTGTTAATTCTAACTCTTACAACTGTCTGGGTTTTTTTTAGTATGTAGGTGCTCTCGAAGAGATGCTCCTTGCATTAAAGAAACACTCAAGGTGAGATGCTGTCTCTGAGACTGAGGTTGGAAGGAAATTGTGTGTGTTCTTTTTCAAGTAACCTCTTAGGTGGGAAATAGACACAACCCAGGAACACTGAAGCTGTGGGACACTCGGGACTGTGGGGATCACAGAATGGTTTGTGCTTAGGGGATGCCCTTTGTAGTTATGGCCCTAGAGCTCACTTTGCAAGTTGTTTTTTGCTGTTGGGAGGGCATGTGAATATCGGTAAAGACAGCTCAGGGACTGTTGTTTCACTTATGTTGCAGGAGCACTCAGAAGCCCCATTTATAATCTGAGCCCCATTGTGCTGCACGAACCTACAGAAAGACATGGTCCCAGCCCCAAAGCCCTTAACAGTCTATTCAGACAAGCCAGACAGGTGGCATAGAAGTGTCAAAATGTCGTATTGGGCCATTTAAATGAAAAAGACTCCAACATTTCCCTGGTGCTCCAGCATTATTGCTCTTGTGTGCCTCCCCTGCACTCTGTCATCCCCATGGAAATACATGCAAGTGTCACCCGAAAAGGTGCAACATAAGCAGCAGTACAGCAAGCTACAACCCCCTCCCCCACTCACCATCCCTAGCTGCTGCATTTCAGCCCTGTCCTAGAGAGGCCACTTCTAGAAGTGATACTTGATCTTTCTGCCCAGTTCAATCCGTTGTCCTTCAGAAATTACGAGTGAGGGTGACCCTAGCTCTAAGCTGTTTCTGTTGGAAAATGCTGCCTTAATCTCTTGACTGTTCCACGTGCATGTGACTTTCTGAAATACTTGCAATAGGAAATACTGACTCTTCTGGCTTTCATCGTTTCTTTTGACTCTTGCAGCAAGCCTGCCCCTGAACTGCTGAATGAATACTCCCGCAAAGTGGACTTCTTAAAGGGAATGTTAGAAGCTGAAAAATTGGTAAGAACCTTTTGTCCAAGTGACTAACCGAGCATTCGGTTTTTTGTCTGTCTCTCTCACATCTCAAAGCAATAAGCAGGCCTCTTCGTGCACCCATGCACAATCTTTCTCTCAAAATCCTGAGTGAATGTGTCTTGGGAACTTGTCTGTTAAATGTAAGGGGTTGATATTTAGAGTTACAAACTCTTTCTGCCCACCCCTCAGAGAACCACCAAGAAGGGAAATGTTTCTTCTATGGTTTATGGTGTCCCCTTCGCCTTTGAGCTGTGAGCTTTTGGGAGCAGGCTGTCTTTGCTCAACATCGTTTGCCCTTTGTACAGTGCTGTGTATGTCTACTGAGCTATGGACGACTGATGAACTGGGCTGCAGTTAGACTGGATTGAGTCTGTGCTGTCATGCCCGCTGACTCACCTTCCATTCTGCAGGAAGTAGCCGCAGAAGATCTCCCTGGTTATTCTCTAGCCTCCTCTGCAGAGCACAAGATTAATTTGGCCCTCTCTTTATAGTCGTCGTCAGCAGAAAAGGCCTTGGCAAATCAGTTCCTGGCCCCCGGCCGAACTCCCACTACAACCAAAGAGCGAACCCCAGCTACTAAAATGGTTCATCTGCAGACAAAGGCTCGCTACACAGGCAAGATGAGGAGTGAACTGCTTGGTACGGTAAGTTACGTTCTGCTGCTGGCCTGTCGCTACTGTTAATTCAAGAGAGATCTGCTGCCTCAGCCAGCTGCTCCCCTGGCACTCCCCTTCCAACCCAAAAGTGACCAGGTCCATATGGGCCACTGTCAGTGACCCTGCCTAGTAGCAGTGCTCAGCCATCTAGTTCTAGCGTGGGGGTAGGAGCAGAGCCAAGGGGAATCATGTAGACTCTGGTGAAATGGAAACTCATGCTTTGAGGCCCCTTGTACAGAAGTTACAACCAGCCCTCTCCCTGGGAGAGCACAGACTCGGCTGGCAGCATGAGTGCAGGGGACTGGACTAGGTGACCTCTCGAGATCCCTTCCAGTTCTGATTCTGTGCTGCCCTTCAGAGGGCTGAGCTACAATTCTGAGCCTGGGCACTCTCCACCTCTTGTGCTGGACTCTTGGAGAGCCGGCCCCTGCTTCATGGTGTTGGATTTTATGATCGGAAATGTTGGGAACAAAGGATACTCTAGAGCATGGGGGTTGCTTGATGCAAGGCTGCGGTCACTTCATCAGTGCATGTGTAATCTTACTGTGTTTCTCTCTCCTCCTCCGTGTCCCCAGGATCCCTTGTCTGTCAATGGTAAGTTTATTTCAAAGCAGATGGCTGGAATGTGTGTGGGGAGGTGGAAGGGGAGGAACAAGGGGTGACACATCTTGCCTGACAAGCCAGAGCATGCTCTGTTTGTTTTAGTAGTTTGCCAGCCTGGGACTCTTCTCGTGAGCCACCACATAAAGCAACTAAAAGTGTCTGCTTGGTTACTGAGATTGCAGTAGCTCCCAGTTTGGATCAAGGACCCATTGGGCTAGATTCTGTATAGTTGAAGTCTTTACCCTGAACAGTTTACAAATCTAACTTAGGACTAGAGGCAACAAGCCAAGCTTTTGCCAGAAGCTGGGAATGGGTGATGGGATGGATCACTAATGATTAGCTGTTCTGTTCATTCCCTCTGGGGCACCTGGCATTAGCCACTGTCAGAAGACAGGATACTGGGCTAGATGGACCTATTAAATTTAAACCTCTTCTCTCCCCTGCCCCCCGTACCTCTTACAGAGTCTTTAGTTTTGTTTCTGCAGTTTTCCGTTATACCTGCTTAGTTTCCTGGTGCATCAGCTTTCCACAAGAGATCCAGGCCTGGAGATCTTTATCTGCTAAAATACAAACTTTTTTTTTTTCCCCCCAGAGTCTGAGGAGCTAAATTTAAGGAAACGGAAGTAAGTCGTAGTTTAATATTTTGACTCTTTGTGATGGGGAAGCAAGGGCCTTTGACTCCTGAATGTACTTTATTAACTCAGCTAGGAAGGTTTAAATGCCCATTGGTAGAAGCACCAAACATGAATGGTTTCTTGAATTAGCTGTTTTAACAAACTGCTGCTCTGAATGCTCTTGCCATCTAATCAGATTTGTGAGCTGTAGTGCAACTCTGAATCACCTAATGGTGATCTAAAAACCACTGAGAACAGTCCACGAGAACTCCCAAGGAGTCCTAAATTTCCTCCCTTGTGCTCTGCAGAGGCCTTGCATCTGAAGAGACGCCGTCAGCACCTGAGCTGGATGCCGTGTTACAGCATCATCGCAGCATGCAGGAGAAGCTGGCTGAAGAAATGTTGAGTTTGGCGCGCAGTCTCAAAAACAACACCCTGGCAGCACAGAACGTTATTAAACAGGATAACCAGGTAGCCCGGATTGCAGTGGAAGAAACCATTCAGATTCTCAGTATTGCAATCCATAACATTAATTGGCGAAGATATGGCGTAAACTGGAATATCTATAACTTAATTCTAAATATGACCGGAGCAGGGGGAGTTTGCTTGAAGGACCTGTCGTCCTCCATAGTGCAACTGGTCCTTACTATAGATTCTTTAGTTTTGTAATAAATAGCCAAAACTTTCAAACCTGATGTAAAAGTGGTGCGACTCTCAGGTGCTGATCACCCACAAATCCTGCTGAAGTCAGTTGTAGGTACTTGACACCTTTGACAATCTGGTGCCTACAGATGGCTTTAGGGGAGCCTATCTTTAACTACTCAGGTTTGAAAATCGTGGTGTTTGGTATTTATGGCTGGCCTAATCATCTCTTCTCCATTGTTGAAATATGGCTTCTACTGTTTAGGCTGCATCCACACAACTTGGCTTAATCAATGACAAGCACTAAGATGTCGTCTTTCTCATCTTGCAAATCAAATCTGACTTACAGCTTGCTCTTTGTTTGTTCCCTAGACATTATCTCACTCTCTCAGGATGGCAGACCATAACTTTGAGAAGCTGAAGGATGAATCTGAACGCCTTGAGCAGCATGCAAAGAAATCTGTCAACTGGCTGCTCTGGATAATGTTAATTGTAGTTTGTTTTATTTTTATTAGCATGATCCTCTTTATCAGAATTTTCCCTAAACTCCGATAACTTGTATAGCCTCCAGGAGCAACAGGTAGGAAGCTAGACAGTATGTGACCCTCTGCTCATTCCCAGCAAGTCTCTTTGACCAGTTTGGTAAGCACTCACTGTAAGGCAGTTACCTACCTCTGATCATATCCTGAAGGGTGTCACCAAGGGCCTAGTCTTCCATCCCTTCCTTGTGTCCTTACTGGAGTTGGTGGGACACCTTGTGAAAGGCTTCCTAAGTTGGGTCACTCGATATCCCTTTTGCTTGGCTAATATGGTTATTTGTTTCTTGAGAAAGAAACTGCAATAAAGATGGCACTTTCAGTGGAATATCCCTAGAAATAGATCATTCCAGGTGCCTTGGTAGATGTGGTTAAGGCTATTGTTCCTCTATAAGGGAGCACAGTACACAACTGAAGGATTAAAGACCATATTTGCTCTTTAGAAACCCACTGACTTTAACAGGACCCTTGCTAGGATTGTCTTTGTAACCTGCCTGTAGCAGATATGGAGGGAGCATTGTTATTGAGTGGGTCCCCTTGAGTTAGAGAGTCAAGAAGGAAAATTAACTTCACCGCCTTGCCCTTCTGCCAAATGGACGCTGGTCACTCAAGTCTCCTGAAGCCTGGAGTTGTGGGAGAAGACAGAGGTTGGAAGCATCTAGTTTGGGAAGCTTGAACAAACTCACTCATCTCCTCTTACAATCACAAACCCTAACATCCAACCGAAATACAGAGCATGTCATTTACCATTATTCCATTCCTTCAGGAAGCAGGTGGTGGCGGCTGTTCAGCCCTAAACATGCAGTGTACTCTGCAGACCTGCCTGCCTACGCCTCTTGTTGCTTCACTATAAAATGAGAGTTGAGGAAGTTGGTCTCTCTTTAAATAAGGCGTTTACTTAAGGAAAAAATCGGCCTGTACCTTCTGAGCTAGGCTTATTTGCATGTTTGCTTTCCTTAACTCTTATCATTTTTCTAGTGGAAGATACCTTGAAGTTTTCAGCCATATTCTGCTCTTGATGAAGTGCTGGCTTGCTGTACTGGGTGAAAAAGAGAGTGGTGTAATCATCCCACCCAACCTGCTCATAAAGAGAGAGTGTGTGATTCTGTCTCTCTCTCTCTCGCCCTAACTTTTAAAGCATCAGTACTGCAAACTGCCTGCTTTCACTTCAGTTTAAACCATTCTCCCTATTACAAATTGTTACTGTTGGTATTCTGTATATTGCTGTCTATTTTGTACAAGTTTGTATTGGTTTCTCTTGGACTTATTTATTACTATATGATTTTCATAATTAGAAGCAACTGCCATCTTCTCTCTCTATAGCAAGTGAATGTTGCACAGTACTATACTGCAGCTTCTGGGGTGATCTGTATTCCTGCAGATCATGTAGGTAGATTTAAGAGCAAACCCATCGGTAGTAGAATGTGTACCTTATAACATCACACAAATCCTCCTTAATGACTTCACGTTGTAAGAAAACTATCACTGTTCCAAACTCCTGCCTTCATCTGGTGCCTCTCAGAGGAAAGCTGAAAAGTGCTATCTTCCTAACTCTTTATGGGCTGCCTTTGTAATGCATTGTATATCTAAGCTCTGATCCTGCAGTGAGAACTACATGGGAGCCCATTAGGCCTGCGTGGGTGATGGGGCTCAGCCTGGACTGTTCTCCTTGTAGGATCAGGGCTGAAGTGAGCCAACTCTAGCCTTACCATAAGCAGATGAAACTCAATCTACTGCAATGAGACTTGCACCCACTTATGTCAAGGCCGACTTTGGTCCAGGCTGTATTTTGTTGACAAACACTTTGCATCCACATTCTGTAGGATGTAGGGTGGTGATGTACAGAGAAAGTAATCAATTACAACCTGCTAGAGTTGATCAGACTTCACGTGATGTTGTGAAGGGTTACTATGTCCAGAATCAGACGAGTGGTATTGTTGAAATTATACTTGGTTAGGGTGAGAGTGACTGTGGTAAAGTGGGGGGGGGGGGTGTAGAGGGCAGAGAGGCTGTGCCTGTGGAATCCGAAGCCCAGCCCAGAATGAGAGTACTTGAAAAGCATCTATTCCATCCAGGAAAAAATCTAGTTTCCAGGTCCCAAGGCAGAGAAACTTGTGTATGTGCAAAACAGACCCAAAGAAACACTTGGAAAATGATTCTTCAAAATTAGGCAGGACTTGCATTGCTCTTCTAAGTGCAGTTGCTGGTGAAAGATAGATAGGTGTGTCTGGTGTTCAAGTATTTTTAAATCGCTTGTGAGGAAGGGAAGGAAATAGAAGAGATCACTTTTATGAACCACTAGGTGGCCATGTTACTAGTGCTTCCTGCCTGCTGTGTTCTGTTACTCTCAGCAGGATTGCTGAGAATAGTTGTATAATGCTCTAAAATCAAGGCTGGTAGGAAAATGAGACTGACTACTGTTTGGGGGCTGTCTGTTCAGAGAAACGAGCGAGAGACTGGCTTCTTGGGAGAGGTGCTAACGATTGTATTTAAAAAGCATTTTTTGATCTACACCGACCCCCTGTGTTAATTCATAAATAGGTTACCAAACTTGTTGAGCTGTAAAGAACACATTTTCTTGTAGATACTCACCTGCCTTCCTGATAAATGCTGACTTAATTTTTGAGCAACCTGTTACCTGCAATAAGCCCTGAGAGAAATGAACAGTTGCAGCAGTTAATTCATGAGAAACATTAACCACCCACGGCCAGACCCCCCCAAGTCGTCAAGTCAAACCGTAACGACTTATGCAGCTGAAGTATTTGTTGTTCACAAATTTGTTTTTTTCCCACCTAGTTGAACTCCTCTTGCGGGATCACTGTGCTGTGTTAATTGGCAGCTGTGACCTTCACTTGTTTCAGATTAATTCAATAATCCCACTAGTTCCAGAACCCAGTAGAGTTTCCTGCCAGCAGTCTTCGAAATAGGGGGAGCCTGGAGCCAGAGATCCTATTTCATCTGAGGATTCCTCCACACCACGGGGTCTCAGGGCCCATTTTCTTTGCCTGAGTGTGCTGCAAAGGGGCAGAGCATTGGCCACGATTGGGCCGCCCTCTTCATATTCAACCTAAACACTCCATCTCCTCAGTTCATCCCATGCTCCACCCTAAATAATTCCTTTCTCCTAAGTTTTTACACCTTTCAAATAGTGGTAGACTGTTACAGTATTCTCAGTTCAGTCCTCTCTTAGCCAAGTCAGTCTGTAGCTTTTAATCTTTCCTCATGGGTCAGTCTCTCTAGTTCAGAAGTTGCAGACTCCCAGCACCTGCTAAGTAAAGAATTCAGACTAGAGACAAGCCCTTGATACAGTTTCTGGGCAGAATGATGATTTTACTCATGACTGATGCAAGGACTGTTGTTCATAAGCTGATGCTTTAACTATCAGCCCTATTCTGTAGCAGGAGACTCTAAGGAGGCGCCCCCCCCCCCCCGGTCACAGACAGAGTAGCAAAGGCAGTTAATGGAGAATTGCTTGATTTCCCCAAGGAAGTGGGAAGTCCTAATGAGATGCACTTGTCTGGCACGGGTCTGTGCCTCTCTGCAAGAGAGGCTGGGTGTTTTGGCAGGCTACCTGCTGTCAGGCAGGAAAGTGAAAACCTTTGTTAGAGACTTGGGTCATGTCAGGCCAGTAAGCACAGCAGCCTCCAGGCCTGGCAGCAGCAGTGGCTGTGAACCAGTCTGAGCTCTCTTGGCAGTAACCCTTGGTAAAGACTTTTTTAATATCTGTTTCAGAGCCGTGTCCTCCGGCCACAGCTGGAGCAGATGATTTAGTGGATTTCTTAGGGTGAATGGTCTGTGGGTGTCAACAGGTCCATAGACAGCAAGAGGTGAGCATTGTACACAATGGTTCCCATGGCTGGGTGGTAAAGCAGTTAGCTGGTCCTGGGTGTTTTCCATCGGCTATGCCATACAAAGACTCTGTGTACTAGACCTCATGGACTGGCCACCCTGCCAAAACGGGGGCCAGCAGGGGCAGTTCGTGAAATGGTGAAAGGAACAGACAGGAGCCTAGAGTTCTATTTTTGGCTCTGCCATTCGCTCCCCATGTGGCTCTGGGCAAATCCCTTCCCTGCTCTGCTGCCATTGTAAATACAGGATAATACCTCACACGGGTGAGGCTTCATTCTTCATTGCTTCTCAACTGCAAGAGAAGTGCCAGTTCTTTTGGAATCCCATCTCAACTGTGGTAGTCTGACAGAGGAGTGGTATGCAAAGGGGATATTTCCTAGCGTACGTTGGGACAATGTGCTGCTGGAGCCCTCAGCATCGAGTTGGAGAGAAAACGTGACCCCCAACACCACATGCTTTGTTGATTTTAGGATGCCACATCAAAGGGGGTCATAACAAAAGGAGGGAAGTGAATGACACAGGAGGGAAAGCCATTTGTGTGCATTGAACAGCAGCATCTCACAAAGCGTAGGCTCACTTTCTTCCTTCCTTGGGACTGGCCATGCCCTGCATAGTACTTATCAGTTCATCCCTTTATCTCCTACAAAAAACATGTTTAGATTCTATCAGTATATTACAATGTTACTCTAGCAGCTCGTAAAAGGGATGGAGTCGGAGCATAGTTTACTGCCTAGAAGTCCTGAATGCGGTACTGTGGCATTGCATCCCTCCAATCTCTAATATACACACACATTAGTTCCATTTCATTCTAGCAATAAGCCAATAACTTGCAGCAGCAGTGACCGCATGGGCTGTTGGTTGCTGCAAAGTGCTGTAACTCATCCAATGAGCTCTCTATTTCTACAGCATCCTACAATCCCTAGCAGGTGATAAAATCTCACTTGTATGTGGAGCAGATGCTAAGCATCCCTGCGACACCTGAATTATGGCAGAAATAGACCAAGAAGGAAGGTGTGGGAGGGAACCCTGTAAAGATAAATGTGGCTGAATCAGGCTTCACACATTAGACAGTAAATCCCCAATGGAGGAGGGAAACTGAACCTCAGGTGGAGAAGAAGAATCAGAATTCCAGATTCAACAGTGGGATCTTAATGCCCAAGCTATGTTTTCCTCACCCTGTCAGTCACACCTGTCCAGGGTGCCACTGTGATTCTGTAACCCTGCAGCTCGCTAGAAGACCTGTCCGTGCTCACCCACCTGCCCTACCATGTTAAGGTGCATACAGGAGCTACCAATTGAACTCAATCAGTTTGGAAACTGATGTAGCTGAAGCAGTGCCGCCTCCTTTTTGTGGGCACTTAAATCTGCTTAAGATAGCCTTGTATTTATTGAGCACAAGCCAGTAAGGAATTGACTTATGCCACAGAGATGTGTGGTTCTCTCAAACTGATTTAAGAATGTCCACACAAGAAGTGCGTGGGGAAGGTTGCACTGATTTAGCTACATCAGTTTCTAAACCAATTCAGTTAAACTGGTACAGCTTTTTGTGTTTAGACAAGGATTAACAAAGAGATCATGCAGGCACACAGCCTTATGTATCCCAAGTGTATATCCTGGGGCGTATAGTTTTGGGATGTGGGTTAGGCACATGCCTAGCATAGTGCCTCATGGCTGTGCACTGCTGCTTTGGAGATTTGCAGCTGTACAGACAACATTTCTGAATGTAAGGGCCTGGTCCACAGCCTACTGAGGTGAGTGGAAGGATTCCTGTCTCAGCCATATTCGCATTAAATCCCCTTTTGGAAGAGGACTGAGTTGCATATTTGGTCAAATTGTGCTTCTTTTGCATGTGGGGGGAATCTGGTATATTGGTGCTTTGTTTCTGATACTGGTATGTCAAATGTCTCCCTGCATTGGTCATGTATGAGGACTCAAGTAAAGCTGGCTTTACATGGCCATTTTCTGCTCAATACCATGGCAACACCAGGAACACATGATGGTGAAGGATTTTGATGCTGAATCTGAGATACAAAGTGCCTTCAGGAAATAGAAAGCATTTACAGAGGTTTAATAGGAATTAGTTCCCTTGTTAAGCTGCCACCATGTTTGCTGTTGAAGTTGGGGTGCAGGGGAAAGTGGTAACTGCTACTTTGACTCGGAGTTAGAGGGATTCCTTTTGCCAATCTAGAGCTGGTTTGTCCCGAGATCATTCTCTATTGTTATAGGAAACCACAGTTCAGCCCTGCACAAACCCCCACACTCTAGAGCTAAACATAACCATCTCTGCTTAGAGCCACACCTGGGAGAGCCAGAGAACTTGGCAAAACAAAGGAAAATCTTTATGGAAGGGGACCTTATGGTGTAGCATTTTCTTTTTGTTTAGTTGCTTCATGGTTTCGGCTGCTGTTTTGTTTTCCTCCTGGACATAGTGTGATCAGATAGCAAGTGTGAAAAATCAGGACAGGGGATGGGGGGGTAATAGGAGCCCATATAAAAAAAAGCCCCAAATATCGGGACTGTCCCTATAAAATCGGGACATCTGGTCACCCTACCTGGACATGTTGTCTGGTGTTTATCCCATTGTTTTGTCTCTAACGCCATTTGGCTCTAGGACGTGAACAGTAAATCTGGGACTGGAGAATGTTTAGGCTGAACAAACTCCACGTTCCTGAGAGGGGGAGACTCCGGTGCTGAGGCATCTTCCTCACCTCTCTGGAAGCACAAACAGCCTAGTTTAGCTAATGACTGACAGGTAGGCGGGCAGCTGGGGAGCCTCTGTGTAGTCCAAATAATAAATAACTGGTGCTTTTTTGGCACTGTAAGTGATGGCCAGGGGACATGTGCTGGCTGGATTGATGGATTTGAGCCCCCTATGAAAAGGTACCTTGTGATAATTCTGTAGGGGACAGCAACCCTGATGGGCAGAGGAAGGTGAAGGTGAGAACAGTAATGGAAACAGGAAATAGAGGTGGATTAGATGTGTCTGGGGTTTAGTGTTTGCTAAGACTCTTGAGTGTCTGTGCATGCGTGTGTGCATCCTTAGCTGTGGAACAAACCTCTGGCTATTAAGGCATCCTAGCTAGAAACGCTGTGTGGCCCGGTATGTCTTGTACTTTGGTGTTTGTGTTACATTGCAGTTTGCTGTGCCACCCATCTGCTCTCAGTGAGCAAAAATTTAAATCTGTAAAAATAAAAAAGAATTACATTAGAACAAAGGAGGAATTCAATGGAATTTAGACTGAATATTGCACCATCATTTGTGACATTTTAAAACCAGGCTGGACAAAGCACTAGTAAAGATACAAGAGGGCCAGTCCTACAGTAGGGAATGGACTAGATGTGACCTCCTTGATCTCTTCCGTCTCTAGCTTCTTTGATTCCATTCAATGAGTGGTGCCATCTGTCATTTTCACCTTGAGTGAAGGCTACATTTGCTAATGCAACAATGGGATTGTCCAGAAGGATTTGGCAGCATTTCCTGTGTTAACAGTAAAACACTGGGGCTTCTTTCCTTAGCACGTAAGGCGACAGGATCTTCATCCTCTGAGCTTTCTCCCACCAATAGCTCTATGTCTGAGTAGTCAGTTATCGGAACGGGTGCGGGCGGAAGGAAGGGTAAGAAAGGAACTCTGTCAGCCCATGATGTGAAATCTTTTGCATTAGGAGACTTGGCACTAGTTCTGGGTCTTGGAACGGGATGGGATGAATTTCCCATGGTCAGCTCTCATGCATGCTCAGCTACTGGCCTACTGACTGAGAAGTCTATTCTGCACTCTATGCAGTGACATCCTGCATCTTGGGAACCATGTGGCACTTTTAAGTCACCTCCATAAAGAACTGTCTGGGCTGTTATACTGCACTAATCATGGAGGTGTCTAAATACCCCCGTTGGGGATCTGGAATTTCCCATCTTTTTTCTAACTACAGAATGTGTTGCAGCTGGAAGCCCCAAGCTCTTAAACCAGTGCACTGTATTTGGGTCCTGGTGGATTTTCCATCACTCACAAGTTTTAAATCAAGATTGGATGCTTTTCTAAAAGATCTGCTCTAGGGATTATTTGGGGGAAGTTCTATGCCCTGTGTCATACAGGAGCTCAGACTAGATCATCAAAATGATCTCTTTCTGGCACTGGAATCTAGTATTTGCATATAAAACATGACTATCAATTAGTGGTAGAGTGTCCCTTATTCACGATTGAGTAGGATTTCTAAAGCATCTGTCCGCGGGTTATCTAGGCACTGAACTGCAGCCTGTAGTGCAGCTCCCATCTTGTTCCAATTGCTCAATCTCTTTCTTTGCCTCCAGCAGGGTTCATTCCTCTTGCTGGTGCTGGGACAATGCTGTTTAGAGGAATGTTTTGATCTTGGCCCTAGTCTCTCTCTCTTTGACCTAAGCTGGGCTGGTTCTGTGGCAGTGCAGCAGTTTACGAGCACACCAGAACTGCAATAACCCTCCTACCTACCAGGATCTGAAAGTCAAGCTGGATCCACCAACCAGAAACATTTGACAAAGGGCCACAGGAAACCTTGGAGGCCCCGTGCAACGCTTGCTGTATTCAGTGAGTCGGCAATAGCATGAATGGCTAGCCCTGTGCATGGAACTTGGAGAACAATGTGTTATGGGTGCACAAGGAACAGAAGCCAGCTCAGTTTCTCTTAGCTGCATTGGCTCTAACAGATGTAATATGTTTAAAAAAAAAAAAAAAAAAAAAAAGGGCCTCAAATAAATCATCAGTTCTTCTGATAGGGAATGCCCAGAGGGACCAGGCCTGCTGAGTAAATGAGAGCTAGTTTACAGAATCACACTGCAGAGTGGAACTATATGTTAAATTCTCAGTTTGTTGCTGCCTAGGTGAATCCTTTTGGTAAGGATCTTGCTGCCAGGGAGTAAGCGTATTGAAAAGAATTCCCAGTTCTGATGGGATTGATCTGATGCAGCTAAGTTTTTGTTTTGTTTTGTTTTTGAGTCAATTCAGTGGTTTCAGATGAAGGCTTTTGAAAGGAGGACCAGTGTGATTCTTAGTTTCCAGTGTCACAGAGAAGAGGAAGTCTGAAATGCAGCAGTGCTCTCCAGAAAGAGTCCTCAGCATTTGCAGGCTGCAGTAGAACAGTGTTCACAGGATGGAAAAACTAGATTGTTTTGTGACCTAATATACGTTGAAATCCTTCTTCTGGATGTGAAGCCATGCCAGATAGGTCATGTGTGAAGGCATATAATCTGAAACAGCTTGGGTTTATGATATTCTTGCTTTTATGCTAATGTGTTTTCAGCAAAGCAAAGGGAAAGAGAACACGTGTCACTAGTGTAATAGTTAAGGGCCCCTTCTGTGACCCCTTGACACATGCACAGAGCAACTCTAGGGCTAGGTACGGCCTTGGGGGGGCATCAGAGCACCCTGCTCCCTTCCCAGGTCTGCAGTGGGGACCTGAGAGTAGCAGATGGTAGCCTACTGCATCTGCAGTGCCTCAGAACAGAGCGCATCCAGTGCTCAGCAAAAGCCCGTCCGTTCCCTCTCCTGGGCCTGCCAGAACCCACAGGTGAGAGCGCTAGGCCCACAGGCTGCTTTTACCCTGCCGACTTGGAGGGCCTGAGTGAGCCGAGAGTGCA
Source organism: Terrapene triunguis (assembly GCF_002925995.2). NCBI lineage: Eukaryota > Metazoa > Chordata > Testudines > Emydidae > Terrapene > Terrapene triunguis. The sequence goes on from NW_020664545.1 coordinate 731,068, forward strand.
GTTGTGGAGATTTGTGTGGGGCATGGTCCAGCTCCTGCCAGACCCCGCAGCCCCTGCAGGGGCTTCTCCAGGTGGGAACCAGGCGGGACGGTGCTGCTGTTGCTGTGGAGCATGTGAATGTGGATTCCAGAACTGCAGCTAAAGGATACATAGGAACTGGGTTTGTGCAAGTCCCTGTGCGCATGACGTGGCCCTCCTGGCTCAGGGCCCCACAACTCAACTCAGCTCCTGCCATGGCCACGCTCTGAATTGTTTTCACAGGACTTTTACAGCTGCCCCATATGAACCTGCAACGAGGGGCTGGAACTGCTCTGCGAGGAGATCAGTGTTATTCCACTTTCTTTTCTGACACTGGGCTCTCTTGTTGCCATGGGGTTTTTTTGGGGGGGGGGGTGAGGATGGGGGGCACTCTGCTGCCTTGTTTTGTGTGTCGCTGCTGCCTCCTCGGAGGAGTGGGGCTTGGTGCTGGCTGTCAGGGATGGGAAGGAAACTAAAATCTTTGGCCAATCTCAACAGGGGGCCTCCCTGAAGATATTCAGGCTTCTGCATCACTGAGGAGAGTCTCACTGGTGCCCAGCACCTGCAATTCCCACCAGATTCTGTGGGGGCCCCCTGGGAAAGTGCCTGTTTGCAGCCAGCTGTTACTCAGGGGCAGACATGATGGGGTCTGGTTCTGAGCTCCCCAGGCTGGTGGGAAGGTCCCCATTGCCCTTCTCCCCCTCCCCATTTCCCTTTAGCCTGGGGCAAATCAAAGCTGCCAGGGGAGATGAAAGACCCCAGCCTGCTGTGCTGCAGCACCTGCTAGAGGCACTATAACATCATGCATCTCATTAGCTGGGGAGCATGTCTCATTAATTCTGAGCAGTGATTCCAACGGGAATCTGTGAGCCTCCTCTGTGCTGAGTGCTCTGACTGAAATTCACTAATTAATACAGAGACACACACACAGTGACGCTTTCATCCTATGCTCCATCTTTTTCTCTGATCCTGTGATCAGACAGGAGAGACGCCCCTGCCAAAGGCCCATCCTCACTTTTACACTTACAGATTCTTCATGCTAATTCATTTCCCCCACTAGATTTTAAGCTGGGCTATGTCTCCAGTGCAGGGAGGAAATCATTTGCTGAGGGGCTCTTTAGATCCCATCTTCTCCAACAATCTGCATGGGAAGCCTTGCAAGAAGGGCTGAGAGAAGAGAGAAATTCCAAACTACTGAGATCTCCACAGGGGAGAGGATGAAGCATATTAGGACTCAAGACAAGCTAGTGCTGAAAAGTTCCCTGTTCATTTTTGGGGGTTTGGGGAACTGGTTTATTGGCGCTGTCCGCAAAGATCAAACCTATTGTGTTACATACCCAAGCTTCTGGCATGCCATTGCAAATCTTCCACTGGCATAAAAAAACGGGAGCAGCATAAGCTATGTCAGTGGGAGAAGCTCTCCTGCCGACATAGTGCTATGCACATGAGCACTTATGTCGGTGTAACTTATGTGGCTCAGGGAGATGGAATATTCACTCCCGAGTGCCATAGTTTTGTCAACGTAGGCTGTAGTGTAGACATAGCCTTAAAAACACCTTCATGAACAGCATAGAGTCAAGGCTGATGTAGTTAGGTCAACACAGTGTCAGTGTAGACACTGCGTTGCTTATGTCGACTGTTACTGGCTTTCAGGAGCCCTCCCATAATGTCCCACACTAACTGTACAATCGATACAAGCACTCCTAGTGAGGACACACACACTGCTGACACAAGAAGCAAAGTGTAGGCATGCACAAGTGATGTAATTACTGTAGCGGCTATATGCCGACATAAGTTAGGTTGATTTAACTTTGTAATGTAGACATGGCTTGAACTAAATACAAGTTGGGAAAGATTGTTAAGCAGACAAGGTAACACATGGTGGAGGTGGTCACTTGGAATTAAGTGGGCAATTGCAGGTTAGATTGTTATGCATAAAGGGGTTGAAGTGGGCAATTAAGGGTATCAGGCAGTGTGGTATGTTAGAAACTGTTGTAGTAAGCTATAAAGGCAGAGGCCCTGTTAAGTCAATGGTGTCTAGCCAAGCTATGAATTTAAGTTCACAATGTTACCTCATCTATATTCTCTCTCATATCTTGGGACCAACATAGCTACAATAACACTGCAAAAAAAAATTTCAATTACATTATGAATGTAAGCTGTTCATTGTGACCCTTGTGGTGATTGAGAATTTCCAATTTTCCAGTGCTTGGACACTTCTCTTATCATTGTTTTACAAATGACATGCACATTTATGCATGTCACAGCATTATACTTAGATAACATTATCTTACATCAAGAAGGAAAAATTTTAAATACTTGATAGGAGAACGTGATTATCTCAAAGTTCCCCATTAGCAGTTGTTAGAAGATAAATTAATCATCTAGGGAAGTAACCAACGAACAAAGAAAAAGCTCATTGTTTTGGGGTACAATTACTGGGTCAGATAAGAACACACCTTATGTACTCAAGGCTGTCTACATTTACCGTCTTTGGGGGAGAAGGTGTGTGTGTGGGGGGGGGAGCCAGGCGGGGTGTGTGTGGGTGTATATGGATTCAGTGGGGGTATCGTGAAGGCGGCAGGATAGTATTTAATGTATCAGCCCAATGATTTTGGCAAAGGGTCTTGAAGTCCATAGAAATTAAAACAGGAAAATGCCTACAGATCATCTCGTCCAACTGCTAACGGAGCTGTAGGGAAAAAATGCATAAACAGAAAGCTATTGGCTCTGCTCCTCAGAGCCCGCACAGCTGCTAGTTTATCTGATCTTGCAGACAGCATACTGTAGCATTAACAACATGTAAAACTGGCTGTCTGGGAGAGATGCTGGGGAGATTGCACACTGGTGTTCTAATCTGAAATTAGAAACTGAAAGTAGTATCTTGGTGAAAGATAAACCTGTAACTTTAATCCTTCTGTGACAAGTTGCAAACCAGTATCAGTCACTTGATTTGGGACAGCTTGGCAGCTGGAATAGAAGGAAGTAATGCAAATGGAGCCCTGCTGCCACAGGTATAAATGCTACATGAGCCAGGGGTTCTAACTGACATTTGGTCTTACATCTTTAAGTAGATAGTCATTGGCAGACTAATTCACATTCGTAGTCTGAACAGTGCAGTGTTACTGTATGTGCAAATACACTTTTAAGATAAAAAATTCTGTATTTCAGCTGTTTCCAAGCACTTCAACAAGTTTGGAGTCTCAACTGGTCACTAGTAAGAATCTTCCCATCCCTGCTTTGCAATGCTCTGTTTGTGCATGTGCATTTAGGTTGGAGTTAGGGGTTGTTTGCAGTGTAAAGCAATTGAAGGCAGTCTTGGTGATCTCCAATGCTGTGTTTTCATTGTCCTAAATGGAGAGGATTGCAAAATACAAATAAGTAGCAGAAATGGTGAAGGCTAAGTGAGACTTTAAACATTCTTTCCGTTTTAATCATCTTGGGTATTGTTTGTAACTTGTAGCTTGTTAAAAAAATATGAGCTAAGATTTTCAACAGCAACTTGTGATTTTTTTTGGGAGTCCAGCTTGAGACCCCTTAAAGGATCTAGATTTTTTTCCCCCCACAGATGGCAGGTGCTCAACACTCCCTAAAAATCAGGACCCTTTAGGGGAGCCTCAAGTGAGGTTCCCAAAAATGGAGAGCCCCCTCCCCCCAAAAAATCATTAGTCACTTCTGAAAATCTCAACTGTGATTTTTAAAGACCATCCAATATGCTAAGTGTTAATAACACAGACTTGCTCCCAGTCTGCAGTACAGAGTAATTTTTCTCCTGTAAATGTCACTATATTTCTATATCCATTAAAGGGTTGTTAACAAATAAAACCGAGAGGGAGGAAGCTGAGATAACCAAAGAGCTGAAGGGGGAGGGATGGACACCTAGGGTATATCAACTCTGTAATGTAAGCCCAAGATTAGTAGTACTTGAGTGAGCAGACCCTGGGGTTGTTAACCTTGTGCTTGAGCATCTATACTCATTTGTAACCCCAGGTTAGGAATTTCTGAACCCTGGGCCCGAACCTGGGCTCCAGCATCTACATTGCCCGAGCCCAACTATGCTTATCCCACACTTCCTAGCACCATCCCAAAATGTGGCTGCCTTAGTCCTATGTTTGTGGTGCAGTGTGGGAAAACTTGACTGTCTAGAGCAGTGCTTCTCAAAGTGGTGGTCCGCGGACTGGTGCCGGTCCGTGAGCCATCGGCTGCCGGTCCGTGGCGAGTTTCCTCATAAGAGTGTCTAATAGGATAATAATATGACACCAGTCCCTGGCACACTGGGGGGGGGGGGAAATTGCCGGTCCTCCATATCAGATAGCTTGAGAAGCACTGGTCTAGAGGACAAAGTTGACCCATGGGATTGTGGGATATTTTTGGCAGCCTCCCAGAGAACAACTCCAGTGGGGATGCATCTACATTGCAAAGCAATAGGGCTTGAACCCTGGGTGGCAGCTTGACTCAGGCTTGGACCCTCCACCCCATGGGTTAGTGCTATTTGCGCATAGATGGAAGGGGAGTGGGGGAAAGGCTTGAGTCTGAGTTCAAATCCTGGGCTACAATGCAGTGTAGATGTATGACCTCTAATGGAAACACACAACAGTATGACATTTACAATAGGCACTCTCTCAGGCTTTCACAACTGAGGCCCAATCTGGCAGGGGCTGAATAACCCTCCTGAGACTTTATCCAGGGCAGAGATTACTACTTTCTTCAACTCCAAGGAAAATATATTTATCTTTAATCAACTTCTTCTAGATAAGCCCAAAGCAAGATCAAGTGTGGGGAGGAGAGAGCATTCCTACCAGGCCAGTTCAGCCATGTGAATACAGCCATACATCAGGCAGAAAGACGTACACGTTGAAGGATTTGTCACACACAACACCAGAGAAAATTCAGCAGTGTTGCTGTTTAAACAGCACTTTTTGGCTTTCTAACCATGTTGCAAAGGTGAAGCCTGTTACATAAGTACCAACCCAGTTACTCATGACTCACAGTGGAGTAAAGAGTGAAATTTGGGCTCAGCATCAGCAGCCCAAACTCCCAGCCTTGTGCTCTAATCACCAAGCTAGGGAACCTTAAACCTTTTCACAGTATGGACCACACCTGAATAGTCTCATGGACTAATTCCTCTGATTTGTGAGTGTGTGGACCACTTTCTCACCCATTCATGATTGTGTAATATCCCTGTACCAACTGCAGCAATTGTTTACATCGAAAATTAACAGTGGGAAACTATTTAATATAATTTTAGCTCTTTTAATACAAATTAGTAGATGGAAAAAAGGAGGAGAGTCAACACTAAGTGACCAGCCAGCTCTCTGCAGACCACTGGCAAGTGCTCTGCAGTACACCAGTGGTCTACGGACCATAGTTTGAGAGCCTCTGCACCAGGTTACCTATCAATAAATATAAAACTGAAGTAAACGGTCTAGTACATAGTGGGGTACTGGAGAAGGAGAGGCAAAGATTTTGGGAAAGAATTGTTTACTTATAAGGCATGTTAGAATTATAAACTCTGTATTAAAAGAGTTTGTATAACTCACAATCTGGCAGCAGTGGGACTGTGCAAATATCAGACAAAATTATTGGAAGTAGTTCTCTTGGTTGCCAGGAAATGCGTTGTGATGCATTAGCTCAAGGACAAACATTTAAAGAATGGAGGAAAAGCATCAAAGTCTGTATCCCACTGGAGCAAGAAGACGACCAGACCTTTGGAACATAGATCTGGACTGTAATCTTAGGCACTGAAAAGGCCAATGCTTAACATAGCATACCCTCTCCTGCACATCGCAGGGCTGAACTCTAGTAGAACTGAGCTTTTTTTTGTCAGGAGTTCTGTTGGGAGTGAATGAAAGAATGCTAGTAAAATTAAGATTTTTAAAAGAACCATATCATTTTCAAGGTGGCTTTTAGCCTACGTGTAGACCTGACTTGGCCAGCCAACCAACACTAAAAACAAATGACTTTCAGTAAGCCTTAGATATATGACTTATGCACTGCTAACTTTAAGAAGTCAAAGCTAGTATGCGCGTGAAACTATTTCTTCTTGTTATAACTTTTAAAAGTGACATAGCTTAAATATCACCCAAAATGTAAACTTCATCAAACCAATAAAACAAATCAACACTGCAGGGCGAAACATTGCAGTACAAAGGCCCTGAACTTGCAAAGACTATGCACTCAATAGACCTATAGACCATGCACAAAGTTAACCATGTACTAGGATTGGGCCCTAGACATTAAATCTAACTGCAGATGAATGTGAAACTGACTTCTGATTTTTTCATTGTAAACAAGAATGTAAACATTGACCAATAAACTGGATTTTAAAATATAGTTATAGCATCTTGGATAAAGATATCTGTATACAACGTTTTTTAACCAGGGCCTTGAAATAAAGTGATGAATTCAGATATGTAGTAAAAATTCTGAGATTCAAATACTGTCACATCTTAGCCATTATATGAAAAACATTTTCTTTTAAATCTGTAAAGGTTATGAAAACAAACTTGCAATTTCACCTTAACTAAATTAATTTCCACAGACTTACAGCAATAGCATGGCATACCTCTACTCAAAGGAAAATACGTGTAGCTTTCCAGACTGCATGATTTTGGAAAGGTCCCAAATTCTGGCTCTCCAACAGGCTTAGCCTATTCCTCAAAAAGGTCAGCCTGTTGCAGAAGCCCTTCATCCTACAAAAACAAGCACCTTCACAACTGCAACCTAATGAGGAAGTGGGGGACTCGTAGCAAAAATTGCATGCCCTCCCAGGCCAGATCCTGGTACTAGGTGGGGTTAACCATGGCTAGCTGACACTATGGTCCTTGTCTACATTGACTACAAAGTTGGGATCAGCATTGCCTCAGCTAACTAGATCCTTAACATTTGTGTTTCTATACAAGAATGTTTCCTAATGTTGACAAGTATCAGAGGGGTAGCCGTGTTAGTCTGAATCTGTAAAAAGCAACAGAGGGTCCTGTGGCACCTTTAAGACTAACAGAAGTATTGGGAG
>NW_020664545.1:738497-810424 GCF_002925995.2 Terrapene triunguis
CGCTTCCTGGGCAGGCGGCCGGGCGCTATAAGGGGGCGGCGGCCCCGGGCTCTCGCCGAAGATGCGGCTCCGGGCTCGGCCCCCGCGCCAGCCCCGTGGCCTCTGAGCCCGCGAGCGGCGGCCTGAGGGAGGCGGCTCCGCGCCATGGCGCTGAGGGCGGCGGCGGCGGCGCTCGCGCTGGCGGCGCTGCTGGGGGCCTGCTGCGGCCCGAGCCGGGGGGAGAGGAAGTAGCGGGGGGGGGGCGCGGCCTAGTGGGCGCGCGGGCCCGGGCGGCTCCGTCCCGCTCCGCGCCCCTCAGGTGGGGACCCGGGCCGGGGCCGGGGGCCGGGGCCGAGCCGTGCGCGGCGGGGAGGGAGGCGTGGCGGGGGCTGTGTGGGGACCAGCGGGGCCGGGTGACGGGGTGTCCCCCCCGTGTCCCGGAGCTGTGGGTGCCGCTGCCGCTCCCGTGCCCGGCCCGCTGGTAAAGGTGACTTTCCTCAGCCGAGCTGCGCCTGTCCCGCCTTGTATGGCTGCCAGGCTGTTCCGCAAACACAAACCCCCAGGAAATGGCACCTCGAGATCTACTGGAACCGCAGGGTCGTGGGTACAACTATAAATACAATGTGCTGCTGCAAACAGCAACCTCGCTACACTGCAAAACCCTCGAGTGTCCTGTCGCAATCAGGCCCTCTGGAAATGGGAGTCAGGCTCCCCCACACACCCCTCCCTTGGTACCCTGCTTCACAGCCAGTCTGCCAGCGTCCATCCCATTTGCCTTGTACCTGAGCGGTGAGACAGGGTACGGGCAGACTGCCTAGATATTGGAGCAAATGCCCCAGGACTCTTCACCCTGAGCTGTGGACTTTCTTGCTTTTAATTTTTTTTCTGTCACAACCAGTGTATTTCTTAAATGTAGGTTTTGGGGTATGAAGTATAATTATGTGCAGGAATTGTCTTAAATTATCAGAAAATAGCCTACTGCATGTCTGAATGTTAAAAGGGAAGTGTTCTTTGGAAGCTCCCAGAAATTCAACTAGTGTGCAAAAGTACCTGCGTATAGCTGAGATCACCTTTTTAAAAGATACTGAGAGTGTTTATTTTGAAGGAACAAAATTCCTTTAAATAGACTTGGTCATGAGTAAAATACCTTATTCCTACTTTGCTTGGCCTACTCTAGTTGGAGTTACTTGTTTTTGAATTTTTATTTTATTTTGATTTGGGGATAAATGAAAAATCTTTGTTGCTGGTAACTTTACCTTAGTGGCCATTAATATTTACTTCTCAAAAATATTTTGAAATGGGACCTCTAAGTTGACTTCTGAATCAGGTTCTAAAACTGTTTCTCTTAAATGTGGCATTTGGCATGTGAAGGGGGTATAATTGTATCATCTGTCTATATATAAAATAGGGAGCTGAGAGACTTAGCCCATGCTTTTCTGTTGGCATTTACGCTACAAGTAATAGAAGGGTAGCCGTGTTAGTCTGTATCTACAAAAACAACGAGGAGTCTAGTGGCACCTTAAAAACTAACAGATTTATTTGGGCATAAGCTTTCGTGGGTAAAAGTACAACTACAAGTAATGCCTTTGTGGGTCTAATTTGTTTTAAATATGACAAAGCATGCCACTCTAGCCTTTTCTATGCCATGTTAGAGGATTCTAACTGTAGTTCCCCCTCACTTCTCTCTTTTTTTTGGTTAATTTCAACACCAGATATAGTTCCAGAAGGCTCTTAGCTCAGTGTAGGCTTAGAGTTGCAAGGGTATGAAATTAACCACAAAAATATTCTTAGGCAGGCCTTGTAGTCTACAGGTATTAAAAGCAAGGGTGTGGAGAGAAGTTACATTAAAACAATAATAGTAAGAACCTGCAGTGGAGGGATTGGGGGGACTCATAAATGAATCTCACAGCTATCTTAGTTAGCTAATGTCAGACCATTGTTTTCTATGGCTGATTTTGTTGGATAAGGTTGCTTAAATAAATTACTTTAGCTAGAGTTTTTTGTTTGAATGTAGAATGTTTGTTGTTTTTATAGAAAATGAAAGAACCCGTTAGTAAATATTTGCATAAAGAGAATTAAGTACTGAAATTTGTTCATTTAATAACTTTCATTGTACTTGGCACATTTCCCACAAAAGGAATTAATATCAGTAGGGTGGTTCAGAGTCCAGATACTGCAATGATGGACTTGTCGCATACATACAATAATAAAGGGTGTACAAAGCAGGAAACACCTCTGACTGCTGGAAAATCAGGCTATTTGGCTGGTCATGTAATCAAAAATACCTCCCCCTCTTCACTCACAAGCTCTTTTAAAAAAAACCCAATTATTTATTTATTAACAACAAATCTTGAAAAGGATTACTACTGTATTTTTCATCTAGGAGTTGAGATATAGTCAGCAAGCAGCCCAAACTGTGGCCTGTGGAGATATGTGAAGATTTCTCTCTCCAGTGCACAACACTAATATTAATACCGATACAACTTTAATCCACGGACCTCAAAGTTCTTTACAAATTGTTACTGTTACAAACAAATTGCTGCTATTGTGGCTTTCTATAGCACCTTTTGTTCTTGGATTGCATGTGTGTTTATGAACATAAGAAATTAATTCTCACATCATCCTTGTGAAATAGGGAAGTATTATTTCTGTTTTACAGATCGAGAAATGGGAGCAATGCCCATGGAGTCAGATTATAGCAGGGCCCATAGTGGAATTTAAGGATATTTCTACTTAATTTTATCATTTAAAGAGTGCCATTAGTGTCCTAGGCATGTTACAGATGTGTAGGAAGATGAGGTCCCTAGTCCAAAGAATTTTCAATTTAATCTTGACTCCTGTTTCTCTGCTCTAACCACTAGACCACATGTAAAACTGTGTCTTTGTAAAGCTCCTTAAAAGGTGCCCCTCCTTCCCCCAGTTCTTTTAGTTCTGTCATATGCTGAGCATCACCCTCGAAGTCAACTTTGCTCCTGTGAGTTTATAATATGAAAAAGTCAATTGTCACTATAGTTATACAGGCCTTCTCTCTTGCAGTTGTAGGGTTCCATGAAATATTCTTTTATAAATGGAAACTGTCCTCTGCCTGCAGCCTGGAGAGGTCCTAAAATGAAAAGCACTCATCACCAAAAATAATCTGGTGAACCTTTCACAGGGCAGTCCTGGGGATGGCCATCTTGCTGAAAAAAGTTAGAGACAAGGTGGTGAGGGAATATCTTTTATTGGACTAACTTCTGTTGGTGAGAGAGAGAGAGAGAGAAGTTTTCGAACAACTCAGAGCTCTTCTTCAGGTCTGGGAAAGGTACAGAGAGTGTGTCAGCTAAATACAAGATTGAACAGATAGTTTAGCATAAGTAGCAAATATTCTAGGGCAGGGGTTCTCAAACTTAATTGCTCCATGGTCCCCTTCTGCAACAAAAATTACAACCCGACCCCAGGAAGGGGAACTGAAGTCAGAGCTCACCCACCACCTCGGGTTGGGGGACACAGCCAATGCCCAAGAGCTTCAGCTTCAGGGGTGTGTGTGGGGGGGAAGCCTGTAACTTGAGCCCCATCACCTAGAGCTGAAGCCCTTGGGCTTCGGCCCTGGGCGGTGGGGCTCAGGCTTCAGCTTCTGCCCCAGCAAGTCTAATGCCACCCCTGGCGACTCCATTTAAAATGGGGTCATGACCCACAGTTTGAGAACTGCTGTTTTAGGGGATCATTCCAGATGAAGTGGCCTGGTAACAGCTCTGTGGTCATAAGACAAAAAGGGGGATTAGTGGGTTACAGATTGTTGTAATGAGCCATAAATCTAGTGTCTTTATTAAGACCATAATTTTTAGCATCTAGCAAAGTTATTAATTTAAGCTTCCAGGCTTATCGTTTGAGTGTTGTGCAAGTAAAAAAAAGTTCTCATTTGTGAGACTGGCAGCATATCTGCCTCATGGCAGAGACTTGAGGCCTGACTGCTTCCTCTGAAGTCAATGAGAGCTTTCTACCTGAACTCAAACTCCTCTAATATCTACTTTTTCACCCTTTTGGTTGTCTAGTTCTGAACACCTGGGCTCAGTGGATTCATCTTTGGTTGCTCCAGTCTGTCATTTGTCTTTGTAGAGGACAGGCACAACAGTAAAGAAAGAGGCTCCTGTTATAACTTTAATATATAGAACATAAAAATGGTATAGAATCCCAGGTTTGGGGCAGAATGCAGAGTGCAGCAGGCCAGGCTATGGCATTTGTGTGCGATTGGCACAGGAGAAGCTGTCTCCAGGACACAGGGGAATTGCCCTGGCCTTAGCAGAGGCCTTCTCCTTTCTTGCCTACAGGAATGAATGCAGCAGCTGCCTCACAAGGTCATCTGAGGTAGCTTAAGGGTAAATGAACAGACTCTCACCTTCATCACAGCCTTACCTGAACCTGCTTCACCGCACAGATCTCGCTATCAGGGGTGGCAAACTGAAGTTTGAAATTAAACAGTTTAACCATTAGATCTTTTTCTGTTTGTTAAACCATTAAAGTAGTTTGGAAACTGGCTTTTGCAGTCCCTTGCATTGAGGTCTCACCTGGCTGGTAGTACTCATGACCTCTCATCTCAGCAAGGTGGACAACCCCAGTCACTAGATTCAGAAATTGTCATACAAGTAAGAAAAAGAAATACTCAGAAGCCCTCTTTCCTCTTCCCATATCGTATTCCTCAAAACAAGAGTTTATTATGTGTGAAGTGTCATGCTTTTGGATTGAGCAAAATGAATGTTGTTTTCTTTTAGTGATTCAGTTACTGAGGCAGGCTGTATACATTTTTAAAACTATGACGTTAATATGTTAAATGGTCTGTGGTCTTCTTTTCATGAACAGTACTATGTTATCTCTGACTTAATGGATAAAGAAACAAAGCTCTGGAGTAGTGAGTCATTAAGGTTTATTATCCACACTGTTTACTATAAATAAAGTTTAGGTTCCAGAATTTCTCCCAGTCACTGTATTTTGAAAACCAAAGCTGACATCAGATGTAGTTTCTCCATTCAGTTCCTTAGTATTGCTGCCAAACTAGTTTGCACAAGAGGCTCTGCCTGTCTTTACGGCATGTATTTTAGAAAAATTGCTGTGCCTTGCCATTTAATTCTTTCTTGGTGGCCTGATTAGAAATGTCTAGAAATGGTTTATTTTATTTATTTAATTAAAGTTACTTTGAATAACTTGATAACCAAGGATGCAGGAGTATTTTTTACTCCTCCCATATGGCTGCTGTCCTATTTGGCTGTCCCTTCCCTTTTTGTTGTATGGTGGAGAGAGAGAGCATGCAGCCTGGGCTTTGTGCCTATTCCCATTGAGATTAGTGTCCAAATTTATTATGTGATGTCATAGGTAAAATTTGGCTCACTGGGAATGTTGTCAGCAACTTTAGTGGGAGCAATGGTGGACCCTAGTATATACAATATGGTGGAGCAGATATTTGAGGCTCGATCCCTTTCCTTAAAGTTTCCAACATCAAAGCAGAACTCAGCTTATTTGTCTTGAAGAAAAACTCACTAACTGGCTTCTGAACTTTTGTCTTTCTTTTGGGAGCTAATTTGACCAGTTTTCATATTCCTTTGTTGCTGAATTTTTCCCCAAGAAGAAATTGCCGAGAGAAGCTGGGAAAAAAACCCTTGTTCCTTTGGTAATATGAAGTTATAGGGCTGACATGAGAGTGGCTGCAGCACAAATGGAAGGCTCAAATGGCTGGGTAGAATTCAACAAATATATTCAGGAAAGACTTTTTTTTTCTATTCTACAGTTCTGAAGTTTTATAAAATATTCTTAACTGTCTAACTTTGTGATGCACCATGAAATGGTGTTCACATAGCATGGTGATGGCCGTAGAATGAGAACCTGAATAGAATAAGAAGTCATGAGCAAAATCCCTTGTAAGTCAATAGATAAATTGTTGGTTTTTTTTTAAAAGAATTTCCACCGAAATGTGAAATTCTACAAAAGTTTCAATACAATTTCATTTAAAATTGCTATAACCTTAGATAGGTTGTGCCTTTAAAGAAGTTGTTGGTTATTTTAGAAAAGAAGCTCTTGACCCGTGATGGTTTTTTCTAAGGATTCACCTAATGCTAACTCTTAAGCGATAAAAGACTTGGATAGTTAACTTACCATTGCATCCATGTACTAAATAATTTGCAGTCTGCTGCATGTGTGTCTAGTGGCCTTGAACCCTGAGCTTTTATTCTTGGTAGTAATTCCTTTCTTATGGAAAAGACTTGAGTAATATTTATTGTCTTTTCCATTTCCTAGAAGTTAACTGTATATATTTAAATTACATTAAACAGAGCTTTATATGTGTCAAAGTAGCTACTCCTGTGTAACAACTTTGTCTGCTGAAACTTGTTACCTGTGCATTTGGTAAGCAGAAACCAAGAATTAAGCTGATTGTGTTACTAATCCTGTCTTAGTTGCACTTGTGGTTTATGCATTGAATATCAACGTATTGTGGTGGTTTTTCTTTCTGTTGTTTCTCCTTTTTCTAGAGGAAACCTGTGTTTCAAGTGTCAGGTTAAGTTTTATTTGGTAGTCGATTTATGTTCTTTATGAAGAATAGCTTGATTTTTACCTTTAATAATACTCCTGAACCCTTTTTAAAAATTAAATTTTAATAGAAAATATTCTCTTTTCTGGCAAGACACTTGAATCTACCAGTGGGAAAATAATGAAAGAAAAACGTGCCTCCCTAGCCATCAGTTTTGCAGTTTGTGTGTGGCTGCCGAGAAGTGCATTTTCCTTGCTTCAAAGCATCCTTAGAAGAGTTTGTTGAAGCTTTGATGCTTGGCACCGATTAACTAATAATCATGTTACTGCTCCTGCCGATTCCTCTTTGTTGCCCCAAATAGCATGCTGTCCTGGCACTTCATTAGAAGCAGCCACAAGGCCTCCAGCAAAGTTGTTGGCCTCTTGGTATGGCCAAAAATTTAAAACTGTATTTGTTATTTTGAGATGTCTTGGTTTTTAAATGGAAAAATGATGCTGAAAATATTTGCTTTGTTAGAATGAACAAACTCCTTACCATGTAATTTCCCCCTGTTCCCTCCAAGATTATTTCATATCTTGCTAGCTATTATCTAATTTCGTGTAAGGCTAGTTACTAGGTTGGCAGAAATAGTCGATATAGATGAGATACTGCTGAGCTAAATGTAATAGTTTGTATGAAATTTTAAGGCTTTGGGGGAAAGTCCCACTTTGTGGGTGTCACCCCCAACATGCATTTGCTGTCCTGAAAGCATCCTTCCCCTTCTAACTTGCTCTGAAGAAATACTAAAACCATCCATGTACGATATGTTTAATTTTCTCCCAATATTTCTCATGTTTGGGGTGCCCAGTGAGAGAGTTTGTTGATTCCCTCCCACCTTACCCAGAAGCAAGGGTGGGGTAAAAGAGGTTCTTGTTAGCTGGTCACAAGATTCCCTGTCCCACTTTTAAAGGCACACATTTTGATGTGCTGTGTACATTGTAAAATTCTTCTGCTAATGATTTTTGAAGCAACTTGGATGTAATGCAAAAAAAATCCCATTGAGCAATATTATTGCTTAGTCTCCAAATAGTGCCAGGTTTAATTTTTATTTGCAATGAATCAGTTTTATGAACAATTGCTATGAGGTTTTCCTAGAAATTATATACAATTGTTTTTTTAAAAAACAACAACACATTAGGGGTCTGTGGAAAACTAAGATCAGAATATTCATTGCCTTTAAACTGCTAGGTTGTGTGTTACACCAGTTAGTAACTTCTTAAAATGGCAACACACGTGGTGGTTGTATAATGAGTGGGGCTTATGTATATCGTGGCACGTGGCCAAAGGCCTTGTGCTTCCAGCACCCAAGAAGTGTGTTGTGGGAAACAAGCCTTCCCTGTAGTGTGTTCCTGCTCGCCCTTGCAAAGATCTTTGCTTCTCTTCTGCTTTCAAACGAGTCAAACAAATAGAACTAAGCGTTTTTTAAAGACTAATCTAATGCACCATGAGCCCTTTTAATATGTAACTTTGAGCATGTTTTACTGCAAGATCCCAAACTCTAGTGTCTTTGAATGCATTGGACTCAGTAAGCTACTGCGAGAGTAGATGGGTTCAAGTGGACATGGGTGGATGAGCAAGAAACTAGGCCTTATCTGTGTGGCTAGACTCCTATGTTCATGCAGGGGGTGGCACTCTCAATCTTGATTCCTTTATAAGCTGCAGCACCTATTTTCTATTGGTAGGGTGCTTTGATTAAATTCTGATTTAACACACCAATCAGTAAGCAGCCAGATCTCAAATATTAAATGGCTTAGTATTTAAAGAGGAGAACCCATTAACTGTGCCTCACTTATTTATAAGCTGATCTAAGTGGTCGTATTGTGAAAGCGTATATTTAGACAGCTTTAAAACAGTGACTTGCCTCCCAGGCCATAATGGCCCAAGATACTTGGAATTAATTTTGAATGTCTGTGTTCAGTGGAAGAGTCTCTGTTAGGAAACCACATAAATGACTTCAGGGTGTGTTGTTGTTGTTGCATATAGTCTTTGTGAGAAAAAAATTCATAGTGTAGCTTTCATATGCGTGTAGAAGAGAAAGCAAAGGTTGCAGGAAAAAGTTACAACAGTCTTTGGAAGAGCTCTTTTCAGAGTGAAGTAGCTACGGTGGCTTTATTCTATAAGAGAACCCAAGTGATATTATTTTGTTAAGTTTAAAGTTATTACTGTAAATGTCAACTGTTAAACAAAACTGTTAAATTTATGGTTTGATTTCTATTTGAAGTGGATAGAAGGCCTCTATAGTAAGTTAAACTAGTCTGCCTTTGCGTTCAGTATTGTGTCCTTTGGACTCAAACATTGAAAAGTACTCTTGGATTGGTGGCTAACTTGATGTTTTGGGGTTTATGAAAGAGGTAAAATCTGAATTCAGTTGCCTAATGTTACTCCTGTTGGCTTTATTAAAGTAAATGTAATGAAACCAAGTTAAGACAATCTGTTGGCCAACTTGTGAAGTACTGTGCTTTTAGGCTGAAAGCAAATCTTAGTAGTAGTATGTGTGCTAGGTACTTCCATGGCACTGAATGCAGTAATAGTGCAGTATTGTTTTAAGATTTATTTTATACTTACTTGCAAATCACATTTTGCAATTAATCTGCTAGAAAAATGGCTAAATTATTCCAATTATAATTAAAAATCTCTCGCTGCCTCTTGTGTTGATAAGAAGCTTTGAATGTGGATTCTAAAGCTTTCAGCCACCCAATCCTCATGTAGATTCTGATTCAGGAAGGGATTTCTGCACATGCAGAGATAAGTCTTTACTGAGATAGCAAAGCAACTAGACAAGGAGAATTCTCACAAGTATGAAAGTTATAAACATATCACGTTTATGTGCTAATTAAATTTCTATGGAAAATTGTTTTAACACCTCAGCAGAAAGCAGGGATGATATCAGTGATAGAAATCAAAGATAAATGCATCACATGCCTTACAAAAGTTAAAATGAAGAGGCACAAAATGCTCTGTCTAGACTGAACATGCCTCAGTTGTTGTTGGTGTTTTGAAAAGTAGCCAACTTTCAGTCTTGAATTTCCATATAGCGATACTCAGTTGCACCACTAATAGTTAATACTTTAATTTGTGCGGTGCTAGCAGCATGCTAAGTGTTTTACAGATAAGTATGGAAACTATCCGCTTGCCACAAACAGTTCTGTGAGCATGAACAGGGTCTAGATTTTAGAAACCTCTCTTCTAAAGCTGTTTTTATCATGTAGTGCCATAAACGTGCATGTTTATAATACAGCTGCATAAGTCTACTCCAGCTAAAAGCTTAGTGTATAAAATCATCTTAAGCTTTTGCTTAAAAAAAAAAAAAAAAAAAGATTGACTTCAATTCAGATTAATAGGAACAGATTTAAATAATTCTATCTTGGAAGATTTGACCCTGATCTGTGGTACTTATCTAAAGATCACAGGTAGAAGGAGTGACCATGAAAGGTGCTTACTGACAGTGAGGTATTTGAGTAGTGGCTAAAGAGTTTTAAGAACAGAATTCGATGTAAAGAATTTTTAGAGGTTTATTCTCCTGTACCTGTGACCTTTTAAAGGGATCTCAGTCAAGGGTGACAGTCTGCAAATTGTACTTAAAACTTTCATCTCACAGCAACAAAACAGTGCATACATGCATTGCCCCGGTGGCATCTGATGCAATCAGAGCAACAGAGATGTTTGTATGGGTGTTAATTGAATTAGGTTACTGGCCCTGGATGGTATAATTGAGATAGAAGTTCATAATTAGTAATAGAGATGAAAAGTCTGTATGATCTTGCACTGTTTTGTTTTAAAAGGCATTTACTGGTAGCTGCACTGGAAGATATACTGGTACATTCAGGTATGGAGTTAGACATACAGGTAAATGTTATTAATGATAACTGTGTTAGTTTAGCATTGTTGTTTACATACAGTTTGATAAGTAGGTGATTGGTCTGACATTGTAATATCCAAATAGAAAATCCTGGATCTTCAAATATAATATTTTGAGAGAGGAGCTGTAGACTCTGAATCAGAAGAGCTGTCACCAGGGATCATTTTGAGGAATGCTTCCAAAGGAATTTTGATAGGTTAAGGAGACTGCAGCATCCAATGCTGTTAGAGAGACACACCGTTTAAATAACTCAATACATAGTCCGAATCCTAAGGTTAGAACCAGTTACTAAAGGAGTTATAACTTTAACTAACACTGGGATAGGCTTAGTATGTCTCATGTTACTCACACTTTGGTTAGTAGCTCGTGCTCTGCAGATTGCCTCTTGCAAATAAAAGGTAGGATTGATGTATAAAAGCAAACAAACCAAGAAAAAAACCCACCCAGATTTAATGCTGATTTTCTGTTCTAGTAAGTTTTTAGCTCACTTTCCACTTGACTTTTATTTTGTGGTGGCAGAATGTTTACAAGCACCCAGGAATACACACATCTTTCTCCTATGACAGGAAAAGAAGGGTGTATGCGAACGGGATTTTAGTATCCTCAAAGTGATGTCAAGAACAGGTTAGATGCAGCTGGTGCAAATTGGGATTTGACTACTACTACCATCTGACCTTTTCACTTTGGCCTTTTACCTCTCTTCCTCCCCATCCTTGTTTACCTGAAGCAGTTGTCCTGCATTTGGGAAGGCAAGCTGTTACCAGCAAGGGTAGGATTCTGCTTCATTATCTGTTTCTGGGGATGCTGCAATGAAACATATGCTATATCTGACCATCCAGAGGCTGTGTACACTTGTGGAACCCTCTTTGTATCCAGTACTGATTAAGAAGCAAGTTCGCCCTGCCATTGGCATAACATCTTGCACAACAGGATTTTGTTTTAATATTTCCATGAACAGAATTTTTTTTAAAGAGAATTTGTTATACAAAAAGGCAAAATATTATCCTATCAAACCCCCTCTCTCCTACTAAAGGAAATTCAGGAAGATGGAAAAAGGGTTACCAGATTCCATTTAGTCCATCCCCTTAGACAGTGCATAGTGCTCCTTACAAGGCTTTGTCCTGTCCCTTTACAAAAAATGCCAAGAAATGGTACTTTTGTTAAAAGTGCCAAGAGCCCTATACTGTGGATATGTTATCAGTCCAAGTGCCATGTGCATTTTTATGTGCATGCAAATTTTACTGCCTTGTAGATTAATCATTAGAACCGTATTTATTTTTCTGGAATCAATTCATTTCCATCATTTCCAAAAATCCTTTGATGGTAACTAGTATTCCAGATGATAGGAGGTGGGGGTGGGGTGGTAGAAAAATAACCTTTTTCAATCAGACTAGGAAGGCAATTGAGAGTTAGCGAGGGGAAGAGATTCAGGGAGGATGTTCTAGAGAGGTCATGGTGTTGGGCATAGAGAGAAGAATTTTGCATTAACAGTTGAAAGTTTGTGTGAAAGGGAAGAGCAGGTTGGTGCTGAAAGAATAGAGGGGGTGAAGAGCAGTCTAGAGAGAGAGACGAGATCTGACAACAGCTGGAGCAAGTCCACGGAGGAGAGGAAAATCAAGGAAGATAACTTTGACTTGATACTGAAATATATGATCAGCCTGATTTGAAGAACAAGGTGATGAATTGTGCATTCTGTGCAGGTGAGCAAGGGCTTGGGGGTCACAGGGAACAGAGTGGCAGTAGTCAATACAGCTTGTTCAGCCTGGGTTGATTGAAAAGGGAAAGAAGAATCAGTAGCCAGAGTGAGGGATGTCTGCCTCCCCTCCCCTATTGCCTTGAGGAGAGATGGACTGAGCTGAAGATTCAAAATTAGAACCCAGATTTGGTTCCTTCACTTGGCAGTGTGGCTAGACAGAAGGCCTGAGCTCTGTGATGCAATAGTAGAGTGGGTAACTTCAGCAATGGTTTGTCTGGGGCTTTGCTAGACATCTTATTCCTGTAGTAGGCTTTTTCAGTAGACTCTGTGTTTTGATACTGTGGTTCTCAGCCTGGTTTTGTAAAAAGACTCAGTCACATGTGGATTTTGTGCTGTCACTCAGTCCTGCACCAGCTGTTGCAATTGATCTCCTTGGTGAATTTGTTTTCAGTGTCTAGAGCAGGGGTTCTCAGGACAAATTATTTGGTGGCATCAGAGTGCTGGTGGCCATTCTCACACTTTTTCCTAAAATACTTACTAGCTTTAGGAAAAACAAACAAATATGCACATATACATGTCCAAATTATTGTAATTTATTTACTGCTAGCTAGTAAGTCTGTTGTGAAAAGTGATATTAATAAACATACAAGTATCACTTTTCACAGCAGACTTACTCAGCCCTGGATGGGAGGTCAGGGAAGGCGGACTGGAGCCTGAAGCCCCACAGCCTGAGTTCAAAGCCCTGTGTCTCCAGCAACCAGCACCAAGGCAGTGCACCCAGGAGCAACAGGGAGGGGGAGGGGCCGCTACTTTGCCTCCCCCACATCACAGCCGGGGAGACTGGCTGCAAGAAAAGCCCCGGCTGGCCGCATTTGAGAAATGCTGGTCTAGAGTTGTAAATACACCCAGGTTTCTTTGGTTCCTTGTTTCATTGGTGCCTGGTCTTACGGTTCTGTTTTTCTTCTAATTTGAGCCATGTGCGATTGTTCACTTTGCCAGTTTTCTCTCTGGATTATTGGTTCTGTTGAATAAAATGCTTAACTAGATATTGCAGGGAAAAGGTTTCCAACCTTGCAATGTAAAAACAGTAAAATAAACTAATCTAGAAATATCATTATTACCCTCTCAATAAAGGCCAAGCTAGAGTATAGGCTGTGTTCTTTCATTTTCACAAAATTTCCTTCACTCGCTCAGTCCCCTGCATACGATGCCATATTGCCCAGTTACTCCCATTAAATCCTTTTGCATTAATTGCATAATCTGACATGAGGTAGGTATGGTTTAAATACTTGCCAAAAATCCTTTGCTGAATAGATACTTATTCGTCTCTTGTGAATGCCAGATGGCTGTCTAGAATACTGTTACTTCAATGTGGAGACTCCATTCACAGCAAACAAAAAATTCTAGAAATTGCAGATAACAAAGACCTATGAAGTCTTCTAGCCCATACCGACAGGCACATATATGCAGGATTGTTCCTTGCAATATTTCCTAGTGCGTAAGCCATACTACTTTAAAATGTACCCAGTCATGTTCCGACTGTGCAGTGTATTGTACAGTGGTTGAACATATATTTTTTTTAGAAAATGGTCACTTGCTTATTTCTGTTCTTTGCCTTCCAGTTTGCGGGAGCATGGACATCCGGAATAACCTGACCCGGTTGAATAGGCTTGAGAACTGCACTGTGATCGAGGGCCACTTGCAAATATTGCTGATGTTTAAAACCAAGCCTGAAGATTTCCGTGAGCTCAGCTTTCCCAAACTGACTATGATTACGGACTACTTACTGCTCTTTCGGGTATATGGCTTAGAGAGTTTAAAGGGGCTTTTTCCCAACCTCACTGTGATTCGAGGAACTCATCTCTTCTTTAACTATGCTCTGGTCATTTTTGAGATGGTTCACTTGAAAGAGATTGGCCTTTATAACCTGATGAACATTACTCGAGGTGCAGTGCGGATCGAGAAGAACAATGAACTGTGTTACTTGTCCACAATCGACTGGTCTAGGATTTTAGACTCTGTGGAAGACAATTACATCGTTGCCAACAAGGATGACACAGAAGAGTGTGGAGATGTGTGTCCAGGAACTGTGAAAGGAAAAAGCAACTGCCCATCTACTGTAATAAATGGCAATTTCATTGAACGCTGCTGGACCCACGATCACTGTCAAAGAGGTAGGAATACAGAGCAAAATATTGTTTTGATTTTGAGAATGCTCTGCTGGCAGCTTTTGCACCATCCTTGCTGCCATTCAATATGTCTAAGTACTAATATATATATTCTCTGATAAGCTGCTACCTTTTATTTCAAATGTGGATTTACATTTTTCTTCAAATTTAAAAAAGAGCACAGTGAAGAAAGTTTATGGCATTTTAATTTTTCAAACATTTTCTTATTGCACAGCTTCCTTTTTTAAAAGGACCCCATTCTCAAATCGCTAATCATACCCTAAGCTGCATAGTCAGCTTTTTAAACTGTTCCTGTAATTTTTTTTTTACCTCTCTCCCCAACCCCACCCCTGGTTATGTGACTAATTAATGGCCATTTCTTCAAGATCCCCCTTCCCCCAAATAACATCATTATCCACCTGTCATGTAGCTTCTTTATAAAGAAAATTACTGAAATTTTAAATTTGGAACCAGTTTAATGATCTGTGCGTATGTGCACGTGCTCTTCCTTCAAATGAAGAATGTGATTATATATAATGTTTACATTTCAACTCTGTATTTGCATGGTAACTTTAAAAAGTAAATAGACATTTAGTTTGCTTGCTTGAAAAGTCTCACACACACACACACACACACACTTGCATATTTTCTTTTCCTTTTACAAAACTTGGTCAAAATATTTAGAGTGGCAACACTTGTAATTGACATCCGACTTGAAAAACATACTTGATAAGTTGTATTTTAACTTACTTATCTTTGAATTCAAGAGCTCTGCAATTGGTGTTCTCAGTAGGAATGTATATTTACCTATTCTCTGACGCCTGCCTGCCTCAAGTTTTTGGGTTTTTTTTTAAATTAATTGTTTTTGATCAGTCATAAGTGGTGAAAGTGTTAACAAACATGCACACTAGTCTCCTGGTAACTAGAGCAGAGATTAAATGACAGTTCTCGAGCTGAATGTGTTACTGGTCCCTTGCTGCTTCTGTTCTTGTGCCTCCACAATAATCTTCAACCAAGGTTGCCTTAAAGTGTGTGATTGTTTTGCTAAGCTTAAGGTAAGCTTGTGTGAATTGTACTCTGGTTTTCGTTTGTCCAGAGAACCCCTGGCAACTCCTTATGCCATAGATATCAGTGTCTTGAAATCTGATCTTGAAATCTGCATTTCTGGGGCTTACTTGGTGACCTCAAACAACTATTTTTTTAAACTACTGAGGCTGAGACGAAATGCAGTCAGTTGATCTGTCAAAGTTCTCAGTAGGATCATTGTTTTGGAATAAAATAAACCTTGCTGAGGTTTATATTTGGAGTTTAATAAATTAAACTTAATGCAGGTTCTTCATTTTGGTATTTGGTGCGTAGATGCTAAGGTGATGGGTGCTTTAAATCCGTGATTCTCAAACTTTTGTACTGGGGACTCTTTTCACATAGCAAGCCTCTGAATGCAGACCCTCCCCCCCTTTTTAAATTAAAAACACTTTATATAACACCATTATAAATGCTGGAGGCAAAGCGCGGTTTGGGGTGGAGGCTGACAGCTCACGACCCCCCACATAGTAACCTCACGACCCCCTGAGGAGTCCCGACCCCCAGTTTGAGAACCCCTGCTTTAAATGCTTAAGGTAGATCCATATTCTCTACAGTCACTATGTAAGGAGAATTTTGCCTAGTTTTCTCTGATTTGAATTTCTGAAATGTTGGCTTTCCCTCTTCCTCCTCCTTTGTTCATAGAACCATAGAATATTAGGGTTGGAAGAGACCTCAGGAGGTCATCTAGTCCAATCCCCTGCTCAAAGCAGGACCAACACCAACTAAATCATCCCAGCCAGGGCTTTGTCAAGCCTAACCTTAAAAACATCTAAGGATGGAGATTCCACTACCTCCCTAGGGAACCCATTCCAGTGCTTCACCACCCTCCTAGTGAAATAGTGTTTCCTAATATCCAACCTAGACCTCCCCCACTGCAACTTGAGACCATTGCTCCTTGTTCTGTCATCTGCCACCACTGAGAACAGCCAAGCTCCATCCTCTTTGGAACCCCCCTTCAGGTAGTTGAAGGCTGCTATCAAATCCCCCCTCACTCTTCTCTTCTGCAGACTAAATAAGCCCAGTTCCCTCAGCCTCTCCTCGTAAGTCATGTGCTCCAGCCCCCTGATCATTTTTGTTGCCCTCCGCTGGACTGTCTCCAATTTGTCCTCATCCCTTCTGTAGTGGGGGGACCAAAACTGGATACAATACTCCAAATGTGGCCTCACCAGTGCTGAATAGAGGGGAATAATCACTTCCCTCGATCTGCTGGCAATGCTCCTACTAATACAGCCCAATATGCCGTTGGCCTTCTTGGCATCAAGGGCACACTGCTGACTCATATCCAGCTTCTCATCCACTGTAATCCCCAGGTCCTTTTCTGCAGAACAGCCTGTAGCAGTGCATTCTTCCTTCCTAAGTGCAGGACTCTGCACTTGTCCTTGTTGAACCTCATCAGATTTCTTTTGGCCCAATCCTCCAATTTGTCTAGGTCACTCTGGACCCTATCCCTACTCTCCAGCATATCTACCTCTTCCCCCCAGCTTAGTGTCATCTGCGAACTTGCTGAGGGTGCAGTTCATACCATCATCCAGATCATTCATTGTTCTCATTTTCTACTTGTAGAGGTATTGTCATTCCCTGCACTGCAACATTTCCTCTAGTCACAGGAATCTTTCTTTTAAAAAATAGTTGTGTTGCTGCAGAGACAAGATACATAAAATAACTTTTGAATCCTCCCTCAACCTGTTTGCATTGCCTGGGCTGAAACATCATGAATAACTGATATATTGATGAATACTTTCATGTTCAGTGTTTGAGCTGTAGTGAGTTACATATTATGTGGTAGAATTCTCCTCTCAGATATCATTGACTGATAGAAAATCCACATGCGTAGGGACAGCAGAAACTCAAAGATGAGCCATGTGCCTCTAGGAAGAGAAGTTTGTCCTTCGTCTACTGCTCAGCTTTCTCGGCCTTAAGAAGGTGAGTATAGTAGTTGCTTCCAATTATGTTAAAATAAAGAGCCGTCTACGTCTTTAAACAATGTTAGACGTCTTCCCCTTCTGAACTGAAGTGTTCACCATGTAGTGAAGTGTTCTGAATGGGAGCTGTGCTCTTCTGAAAATCTGGCCCCAGTTGTGGGTGCTGAGCATGCTTTAAAGTCTCTGGCCTTTTCACTTCAGGGAAGCTCTTGTAGCTCATCCTTTAAGGTATCTGAGGCTTAAAATTTACTGCTCAATTCCTGCCCATTCCCCAAAATAAAATAGAGACAGGCTTGATTCTGATTGTGACTGTTACACAGCAGTTTATTTGTATAGCAGTTTAAAGATATATAGTCACTCCTTCTGGAGTCACTCTGCTGTCTCTGTGGTTCAAATTATGCCGTGATTGATGTTTGGAGCGTGGATTAAATACCTCTATTCATCATGGAATTTCCCTTACCAAAGTTATATATTTGGAGTGAGCAAGCAGAGCTTTAATTTTCTAGGTAATGCTGCTAATAGAGGGATCAGTATTTTTCCATTCAGGAGCAAATAAAGGAACAGCTCATTTTAAAATTTTACCTATCAGGCTCTTGTAACTTACTTACCATTATGCTCTTGCACTTGGGATTTCTCACATGCTCTTTTCCTTCATAGGACATGAGCATGGTCTGCTTTTCAACAACAACAATTTTCAAAGTCACAGCAAATTGGATTAAACATTGCTAGCCCTGCTCTGAGTCAGGGTTCCCAGATAGTTCTGCTTCAACACTCAGCTCCCCACAGAGAAGACCCATCTGACAAACCTTACTAAGTCTGGCCTGCTGGGACTCCACTGGTGAACTGCAGTAGGGGAGCAGGATGAGTAGAGACACAGAAAAGTCTGGTGTGACTGGTGCTAGAGTGTAGCTAGGGAGGCAGCAGACCTAGGGAGCAGGGCTTCTGTCTGTCCAATTTGCCTCTCCAGTAACACTCCATACACTTCCCAAGCCCAGCTTCCTTTTCTCCCATCACCTTGTCTACTCCACATCCCTGACCCATTTCATGTTTACTGTTTCTCTTTATTTATGTTTTTACTAGGGCTGTCAATTAATCGCAGTTAACTCATGTGATTAACTCAAATTAATCGCGATTAATCACAGTTTTAATCACACTGTTAAACACTAGAATAGCAATTGAAATTTATTAAATATTTTGGATGGTTTTTCTACATTTTCATATATATTGTATTCTGTGTTGTAATTGAAATCCGATTGCAAATATTTATAATATGCACTGTAAAAATAAAATTATTGTTCAATTCACCTCATACAAGTACTGTAGTGCAATCTCTTTGTCGTGAAAGTGCAGCTTACAAATGTAGATATTTTTGTGTGTGTGTGACAGACATAACTGCACTCAAAACCAAAACAATATAAAACTTTAGAGAGTGCTAGTCCACTCAGTCCTACTTCTTGTTCGGCTAATTGCTAAGACCACCAAGTTTGTTTACATTTACAGGAGATGCTGCTGCCTGCTTCTTATTTATAATGTCATCTGAAAGTGAGAACAAGCGTTCGCATGGCACTTTTGTAGTTGCAAGGTATTTATGTGCCAGATATGCTAAACATTCGTATGCTCCTTCATGCTTCTGCCACCATTCCAGAGGATATGTTTCCATGCTGATGATGCTCATTAAAAAATAATGCGTTAATTAAATTTGTGACTGAACTCTTTGTGGGATAATTATATGTCTCCTACTCTGTTTTACCCACATTCTGCCCCATATTTCATGTTATAGCAGTCTCGGATGATGACCCAGTTTTAAGAACACTTTCACAGCAGATTTGACAAAATGCAAAGAAGATACCAATGTGAGATTTCTAAAAAATAGCTACAGTACTTGACCCAAGGTTTAAGAATCAGAATGGCCTTTCAAAATCTGAGAGGGACGAGGTATGGAGCGTGCTTTCAGAAGTCTTAAAAGAGCAACACTCTGATGTGGAAACTACAGAATCCGAACCACCCAAAAAGAAAATCAATCTTCTGCTGGTGGTTTCTGACTCAGATGATGAAAATGAACATGCATCGGTCCGCATTGCTTTGGATCGTTATCAAGCAGAACCCATCATCAGCATGGACACATCCTATGGAATGGTGGTTGAAGATCAAGGGACATATGAATCTTTAGCACATCTGGCACGTTAATATCTTGCAATGTCGGCTACAAAAGTGCCATGCGAATGCCTGTTCTCATTTTCAGGTGACATTGTACATAAGAAGCAGGCAGCAGCATCTCCTGTAAATGTAAACAAACTTGTTTGTCTTAGCGACTGGCTGAACAAGAAGTAGGACTGAGTGGACTTGCAGGCGCTAAAGTTTTACATTTGTTTTATTTTTCAATGCAGTTATTTTTTGTAGATAATTCTACATTTGTAAGTTCAACTTTTATGATAAAGAGATTGCACTACAGTACTTGTATAAGGTGAATTGAAAAATACTATTTCTTTTTTACAGTGCAAACATTTAATCAAAATTAATATAAAGTATGCACTGTACACTTCGTATTCTGTGTTGTAATTGAAATAAAAATATTTTAAAATGTAGAAAACATCCAAAACTATTTAAATAAATGGTATTCCATTATTGTTTAACAATGTAATTAATCACAATTAATTTTTTTAATCGCTTGATAGCTCTAGTTTTTACTCTTCTATTTTTATCAGTCCTAATACTAAAAACATTGACTTCTGCTTCATAGCTAACTCTGTTTCAGCAAACAACTTTCCACAAGGCACATGTCCAAGTCTCTGAATCACACTCAAACAAATAACTAACTCTTGCCAAGAATTTTTTAGTTGGAAATCTATAAAGTGTTATTTCCAAACTAAAAGTATCTATTTCAGTAAGATTTCCATCACTCTGAGGTCAGAGTTAAGGTTGTGCATGAGACCAATTGTGATAGATTGAATGCATGTCTCAGGGGCAGTTGCCTGTGGGAAGAGGAAAGGGATTTGTGGGAAGAAGAATCTGCATGTGTTTGAGTGTTACGATGTGTGGGTGGAAAGTCGTGAATTGAGATTGGTCAGTATATGAATGTTGGCTTAACTAGCAATTTCCTTGAAAATTTTTTTTTTTTTTAGTGATTTGTACTGGAGGGGAAATGCAATTCAGTCGACTTACAATTAAGGCTGCTAAAATTTGGGGGGGGGAGGAGGAGGAGGAGGAATGTGTTGTATTCTGAACTTGAATCTAGGCCACTGATGTCTCTGGCAGTTAAATGCTGACAAGTGTTCCTGTTTTATTTTGTACTGAACACGCGGATCTGTATCCTATTCAAGAGCCCTATTTTGTAAGGCTGTTGTGCATCTACAGTCAAGTTTTACTGAAGCATAGTTTTTAAATCATATATTCACTTCCATTACCATGAAAATATAATTCACAGTTCATTGCACTCTGTTCAGCCAGATCTTGTCTTTGCTGAAGAATTCAGTAGGCAAAATAGTTGAAGTGCAGTACCTCTGTCCTCACATTTGTCAGACTGGGTTTGTCAAACATCATTTTCATATTTTGATTTTTTTCCCATGTGGTTTCCATTTAACTGTAAGAAAGTAAGTGCGTGTGCACGTGTGTCTTTTTCCACTTGAGGAGGGATAGTTCTGCTCCAAAACAGAATTCCCTCCGAAGTCCCTTTGCTTTGCTCTCACATTCTCCAGTGAGATTTTGAGGCAGTCTGGTGTGCATAAGGTGTCTCTTCTATAAAGACTTTTCAGTCATTTACTTGTGAACCAAGGGTGGACTGATCATGATTTAAATCTGCAGGTAGGAAACCATGATTTAGGTCATTTTAATCTTGTTTTGCATTTATATATTTTTAGTTATTTTCTTAAAGAAAAGTTGATTCTCACCGGTTTTTAATCTTTGAAACATGTTGAACATGCTACTAAATATAGCCTTTACACTCATTACATTTGGTACTTGTTTTTGGTAACCAGAAAAATACACTACATACACTTTTATTTAAGTAATTATATAGTTTAACATGCATTTAATCCGCTTCTTAACTTTTTACATTTATGTTAAGAAATGTAAATAGAAAAACTGTAAATTATACCAGATGACTTTTTACTTGGGGATTTAATAAACAAAATAAGTATTATCTGTAGTTTAGTTAATGATTGTTTTTGGTCACCATGTCCTTTAAGATTTTAGAACTAGTAGATCTCACCCAATCACACCTGGTTTGTATTCATATATTGGAAGTGGAGAATAAGTTTTTCTGTCTTTTCAATTCCCATTTGGTTTCTTAATAGACCATTCAAAATTCACAGACCTGAACTAGTTGAATAAACTCACATGAAGAAAATATTCTCTCTGGACCTGCAGAAGCCGTTACTGCTGTCAAAAGCTGGTATAGCACTTCAACAAACTGGTTCCAGGTGCTTAGCCAGTGACTTCCACCACTTCAATAGTTTCACTTTCTTGAAAACTTTGACAGCAGACTTGTACTGATTAATATTAATTTTTTACATTCAGTGATTAATTGATTATAGTAAATTTAGGCCTTAACAATGGTTGTCCTATTTTGAGTTATTTCTGTTTTTAAAAAACAAAAATAACATTTAATTTAAATAAAAGTATGATTAAAAATCATTTATTTTTATCCACCTTTTTCTGAATACATGATCCAAATTATTTGGAGGAGGGGAGAAGAACCAGGAGAATGGAAAGCGGGGAGAGGAGAGATGGATCAGTGTTGTGTAGGGGTTTTTTGTTGTTTTTTATTGGTGGTTGTTTTTTTTTTAAAGGTAAAGTAACTTAATCTAAACTCCGTATTTCCCAAATGAGAAGCATTTACCCTAAGGTACGCTACTGAAATGTGTAAAAGAGGAAGAAAGGTGAAATGGATGAATAAAAATGGGCTGTAAAACAAGACTTGTAATACCTGGATATCTGAGAGCTGCATTTGCAGAGATGAGGTTCTCATGTCCCTCCCAAATAAACTGTCTATAACATTCTCTGAACATCGTGATGTCCGGTATCTGCGGAATCAGAAGTCTGTGTGACTCACTAGTACAGGTTACTTACCAAGTCTGCAGATATGCGCTTTCTTCTAGTCCCTCACATCAATTCGTACAGTCTAGACCAGAGGTAGGCAACCTATGGCACGCGTGCCAAAGGTGGCACGCAAGCTGATTTTCAGTGGCGCTCACACTGCCCGGGTCCTGGCCACCGGTCCAGGGGGCTCTGCATTTTAATTTAATTTTAAATGGAGCTTCTTAAACATTTTTAAAACCTTATTTACTTTACATACAACAATAGTTTAGTTATATATTATAGACTTATAGAAAGACCTTCTAAAAACGTTAAAATGCATTACTGGCACGCGAAACCTTAAATTAGAGTGAATAAATGAAGACTCGGCACACCACTTCTGAAAGATTGCCGACCCCTGGTCTAGAGTGTATGGTAGAGCTAAACCTAGTAAAACAAAAAGTGGAGGGTATGTGTAAACACTTCAGGAGAAATTCAAAAGTGATGAATAAGGTGGTGTAAGTTATCAGTCAATAAGTAGGTCTAAGGGACTATGATCTGGTCTGGTTTGCATGCTGAAAAGCTTCAAGAGAAGGACATGGACTAGAATGGGTTACCTAGGGAGGTGGTGGAATCTCCTTCCTTAGAGGTTTTTAAGGTCAGGCTTGACAAAGCCCTGGCTGGGATGATTTAGTTGGGAATTGGTCCTGCTTTGAGCAGGGGGTTGGACTAGATGACCTCCAGAGGTCCCTTCCAACCCTGATATTCTATGACATAGCAGGAAAAGTAACTAGACCAAGCTTGTAGGACTTTGTCTTCAGGTTTCTGGAATGTTTCTGCAGCAAATAGGCTTGGAAGGTGGAGGAGTCCCTCCAATCTTCATCTGTTTCACTGTTTGGGAAAAAAAAGGAAGAGATTGTGGGGATGAGATAAGGCAGCTTTTTTCTGTTCCCTATTACAGGGGACAAAACCATAGCAAAAACATATGATCAATGCTCTTATAAACTAGTGTGAAATAGACCTGATCGCTCTTAAAGATGCTACTGCTCACAGAAATTCTGAAACCGTGAACATCTTCAAGGCGGGTCTGAATAATAAAGTTCAGAGGTGTGTGTGGGAAATGTTTTGTGATGTTTACTTAGGTAGAAATATTACTTAGCAACAACTTCCTGTGATTTGTATGTGCTGGGAATTTCTGTGACCATAAACTTGGTTTTATCACCTCTGTGTGGGAAAAGGGCCTTGAAGGCAGTACAGAACAGACTTAGCCAATCTCAAGGGCAAGATATTTTTAAAGTTTTAAACACAAAGAAATGTTTCCAGTTGCTAGCACATGAAGTGGAAGTGCTCTTTTTATTTGGAGATCTGATAAGAATTGGCTGACCCCCTCCCACCCCCCCAACCCTGCGCTAACAAATGCCAGATGGAAGTTGACACCCGATAATTTCAGTAGGGCGTCTGTTCTGAACCTTGCCAAGCGACAGCTTTATTGAGCACATACAGTGCTTGTGCTTGAGGCTATTGTGATGCTTGTAAAAGACTGGGCATCCTAAACTAATTCAGTTTAGCTTATTAGGAACAGTTAAGAGATTTATGGCACTCTGTGGCATGATGTAACTCCCAAATTCTGAAGAAAAACAGATAATGCAGAGAGGGATTACATTTTAGAATGAATTATGCAAATCACTTTTTAAGAAAGTGCTGTCCACTTAAAAGCAACACAATAAAAATACCTGGCACTGTGCAGATTTCTACTTTGACTTTTCTCTTTAGTTTAACCATTCATCTGTCAAGGGAGCCACAAGAGGAATAGATGAGTCATAGTGTGATGGGTTCGGTCACAGAGACCCCCTTGGGACTGTCACCTGATGTGTTGAAATTACCTCTGAGCCCATTTTCCCTCCTAGCTTGGGACTCCAGAACCCTAGCTTGGGACTCCAGAACCCTGCCTTGTGGAGCCAGACACGCTAGCCTGCTGCAACACAGACTCAGGGTCTGGGCCACGCCCCCAAAGCTGCAGACTTTAACCAAAAACAGCTTAGTAGGTCACCTATCTCCAGCACCCAGACACCCAGTTCCCAATGGGATCCAAACTCCAAATAAATCTGTTTTACTCTGTATAAAGCTTATCTAGGGTAAACTCATAAATTGTCCACCCTCTATAACACTGATGCACAGCTGTTTGCTCCCCCAGTTATTAATCACTTACTCTGGGTTCATTAATAAACGTGATTTTATTAAGTATAAAAAGTAGGATTTAAGTGGTTTCAAGTAATAACAGACAGAACAAAGTAAGTCACCAAGCAAAATAAAGCAGAAACAGGCAAGTCTAAGCCTAATACATTAAGAAACTAATTACAGGTAACATCTCACCCTCAGAGATGTTCCAGTAAGCTTCTTCCATAGACTAGACTCCTTTCTAGTCTGAGGCCAAACCTTTCCCCTGGTACAGTCCTTGTTAGTTCTAGCAGACATCTCAGGTGGTAAGCAGGGGCATTCTCATGACTGCCCCTTTGTCCTGCTCAACCCCCTTTTATAGCTTTGGTACAAGGTGGGAAGCTTTTGTCTCTCTGGGTCCCCACCCCTCTTTCTAAATGGAAAAGTACCAGATTTAAGATGGGATTTCATTATCAGGTGACATGTTCACATGTCACTGTAAGACCCCAGCCTCCATTCTTCCTAGGCTGGCCCACACATACACAGGAAGGTTTTCAAGTCATTTACAGTTCATTGATTCTGAAGCACCCTTAATGGCCTGCAGGTTCTACCTCCTGCAAGACCAGCATTTGAGACCTCAGCTACTCTTTGACACGTACCATCTAATGCAGAGAAGAATTGCTGCTGTGACACACAGTGGGAACACAGGTTCCCAGATGAAGCAAAAGGCTTGCAAGTAATGGGTATTGAGAATTCTCTGTGATGCCAAAATAGCTGCATCACTGTACATAAATCCTGTCGCAACAGAAAACATGGCAAAGAGAGAGCAAGCATTTCCTTGCCTCTACTGCGACAATGGAAGCTGGAAATGTCTGTGTTCCTGTTGGTTCTAACGTGCCATTTTCTTTTTGGTTATGTCTGGACTTGGAGCTGGATGAATGATTCCCAGCTTGAGAAGACAAACTTGTGCTAACTCTGATAGAGCTGGTGAACTGAAAATAGAGTGTAGCCACGGTGCCACAGGTGACCGGATAAGCTAGATACACTGAGTACGTACCCATCTGACACCATAGGCATGTACTTGGGCGGCTAGCTCATCTTGCTTCTGTGGCTACCCTCAATTTTTCAGTGTGCTAGCTCGATCAGAGCTAGTGAGAGCATGTTTCCCTCATGCTGGCAATCACGTCCCTAGCGCCAAGGCTAGACATAGCATTTGTTTTGTCCATGGTGTATGTCACTGCCTCATTAGTCAAGGAGGTTAGAAAAGAGTTAACGTTCTGCTTTTTTTCTCTCTCATGACCTGTATTCACCAGCTCTCCATGCCTAATATGTGTGACTTATTTTAATTCCCATGTTTTGCATAGTTACACTAACTTTCCACTCTCCATAGCCTTATTAATAGTCCTTTACCTGTTCGGCCTTTCTGGAAAGGCTTGGTATAAACATCATAGTCCCTCCCTCTTCCCTATGTTCCATATAAATAAGTGGGTGTTTTTTTGGTTTGGTTAAGATCCGGTGAGAATAAAACACTTTCTGCTCGAGGACTCTCGGATGCTGCCTGTTGTCTTCTGGCATCAACTAGAGCTCCCACCAGCATAAAGATTTAGGTGCTTAGCTCCCTCTGGTTCACCTGTTTCTTCTCTACCTCTTCAAAGTCTCAGTTCTGAGCCAAAGAGCGCTAGGTGCCAAAAGCTACTTTCAGAGGAGAACTCTCCCTGATGCCAAAGGAGGAGGATGATTAGCTCCTATGTCAATATCAGTGAAGCCCTATGTGATGTAGAATCCTTTGACACTTTCAGTGCCACTCACTAACTTTGTATCTGACACCTAGATTCTGTGTTGATAGATAGAAAAGCAAGTTACAGGGAGGAACAAAAAGTGTATGTATGGTTTGTTTTGTTTTGGTGGGATGTTTTATTTTTGGCATATTGGTTCTGAAAATCTGACTGTGGATAGGAAAGAGATGTACTTGTACCTTTCCCCTCCTCTCTGGAAAGTGACCATGACTAAAATAGCAATGTAACATGTTAGTAATGTATAAAATAAATCTATCAACTGCCACAGAAAACAGAATTTAAGAAATGTAAAGTCTCATCCTTTCAATGTAGCTTCTAATTCAGGCAACAATTTCATTACTTTTCCTTTATGATGCACACCCCTAGGTTTTCAGGAAAAAACTTGAGAACTGGTATGGGGATGAGGGGAATCCCTCTAAAATCTGCTTTAACTAGTTTCCTGCATCACTTCTCATGTTGAGCTAATACTGTGTTTAAAAGACATGAATAACCAGAAAGTTCTCCCTTGAGGATGTTTGGGTGAGCGGAGCAGTAGCATTTTAGATTTATCCTGGCAAATAGACTATGGACTTTAAAATGCAAAGCAGCCCAAATTCTCAAAATTATTTTTCAAATATTAAAATAATTTTAATGAAAAGTATTGGTGTAACTGTCTTTCGTTTGTAGTATGCCCAATCCAATAGACTGTAGATGTGGGTTCTACCAAAATGGATTTCTGCCCTCTACTCTCTTCAAACTGAGGGGATAAAACTAGTCTGGCTAATTTTTCATCTTATGAATAATTCACAGCCCTCTCAGGGTTGAAATGCAGCAGCTGATTGATGTAGCACAGCAACACTGAACAACAGTAAGGAGTAAGGAAGAATATATCAAACTATTGCACTAAAATCTCAGGGGCAGGTGTAATCCTCAAGCAGGAATTTTGCCATTTGGACTTTTAGCAAAAGTGCTGAAGGATCTTCTATGATCAGATAATTAGGGGCTCAGTTTGTCTCCTCTGAAAGACTGTGGATCCTGCAGCACAGTGCCTCCTAGTATTACCTGGGGGGGGTGGGGTGGGAAAGCAGCTTGCTTAATACACCTAATAGTAAATCGTGCCTAGTCCCTCCATAATCTCCTGCAAGATGCACTTACGTACTCAGACACATACAATGAGGGAGAGAATTAAAAAAAAAAAAATTAGACAAACTCATTCAATTCAGAGTGAAACACCAATCTTGCCTGCGCGGTGATGCACAGGAAGCACCCATCTCCACATTGCACACTTACAAATGAAGACAGTTGTTTGACATGAAAACAGCTACTGTAATTTTTGCAACACATGATACAACTAGATAGAAGTTACTAGGAATTGGTGCCCAAATTAAAGAGAGAGAGTGATTGATTGTTTTAATAAAGAGCAACATCTAGCCAGCATCAAAGAGACCATGGGAGGGGGGGGAAAAGTCAAATGCAAAACAAGCAAGTGCTATTACATCAAGCTCAAGTCCTGCCACAACCCAAATTTCAAAGCTCTGGATTACAAAACTGTAAAGCAAATGAAGGGAAGAAGAGTGGGGATGGAGAGGCAGGGCCAGCTCCAGGGTTTTTGCTGCCCCAAGCGGCCAAAAAAAAAAAAAAAAAAGTCGCGATCTGCGGCGGCACTTCGGCGGAAGGTCCTTCGCTCCAAGTGGGAGTGAGGGACCGTCCGCCGAATAGCTGGACGTGCCGCCCCTCTCCGGAGTGGCCGCCCCAAGCACCTGCTTGGCAAGCTGGTGCCTGGAGCCGGCCCTGTGGAGGGGAGAGAATAAAGATTATTTTTTTAAAAAGCAGATCTGATCACAATCCAAGCTAGCTGCAGGATTTAACTAAGGTTGCAATAAGGAACACAATCTTACCCAGCTAATGTTGGGCACCTGCTTCTCACATCCTTTTTTTTGGGGGGGTGGGAAGGGAGGAGAAAGTTCCCCCTTCTCCTAACTGGATGTAGAATACAATGTTCTACTTTCTTTAAGGACTGTCTACCTAAGAGGCACCACAGGCTACTTTTCAACCTTCCTGGTAAGATACCAATCAGAGAGGCCATATAGCTACTCATAAAAAAAATCTCTCTTTCTCGAACCAAAACCATAACTGTGTTAATAGGGCTGTGTGGCACTTAATGCTGGGTTTTGTGGAGGCACAGAATATTGCATATCAGACTATTGTGTGGAGAAAATAGCTTCTAATTTTAGAGTAGATCCCCATAAGCAAAGAAAGGGGATCTCAGTACAAGTTTTTTTTCTGTAGCAGAAGAGTGAATTTTACTCCATTCACCTTAGCTAATGTATTGGCAGCACAGCTTAACCCTGTCTCTTTTGGCCAATGCAAATTCAGTGAAAGAAGGATCAATTATCCATCTCCACCCACCCTCCCACAAGGCAGTGTCTTCTAGTAACCCTACCTGTCTTGCCAATCATCTATATTTTGTCTAACAAGGACTAATCCCGTTCCTTAGTTCTTGTAAACAAGACAACTTTGGCATTTTTGCCACTTCAATTCCATCCTATCAGAAGTATTCTTGGCATGCCATCCTCAGTAATTACAAGTTGTCATCAGCTTTGGCCTTTTTTCTGCTTAAAAAGATCCTCAATCAAAGGACTTCTTTTTGGCTTTAGCGCTCCTCTGAATAAAACCTGGAGGCCATCAGTACTCCACCTTGGGAAGCAGACTGTAGATTGAATACAGATCCTCACTCATTGCATTTTGAGTAGAAAAAGCAGTGGATTTGTCCTCATAATAAACCCCTGGGAAAATAGCTCGTTTGAATATATAACGCCAGAGTCTAATCTCAGTTATAAGGTGTGTCTCAGTGCATATTTTTGAAAAAGTCTGTTACTGATGCTGCATGGGATTTTGAGCTAAATGGTGGATCTTCCTTGCTTTGAGGGTAAGGTTCCCATGCAGTTCTGTACCAATGAAATGCAAAAGTCAACTTCACAAATTTCTTTATGCTTCATTTCCTCCTTCTACTTCTAATTGTACACTTATGGCCAGATCACTTCTGAATGTACTCATTTAATTTCACAAATCAAGCAGGATTGTTCTAGTTGTCTAAGATGGGAAGTGAATGAAGTTTTAGGGAGCAGTGCTTTTTCTGTCTTTCTTACCAAAATGGTTTAGGCCTTTATCCTGTTTTTGTTTTTGTTTGTTTTGTTTTTAAAATAGCATTTGAGAGAAATTTGACTTATTTATCTTTGACATTAAGATTATTGCCTTAAACTATTCCTTTTAAAAGGTACCAATTTTCGACTTTTTTTTGTAAGAATCTTTCTCCAGCCGGAATTGAGTTTATTTACACAAGTAATACTTGTTAAACTGTGTTGAAGTACTGTGATGTAAGTGTGACCAATGCAAAGGTGTTCCCAGCACAGGGCTTAAGGATTTGAGGACCTTTTGACTCCATTATGAGGTTAGTCAAGGAGTAGTCTGTCCTGGAGGAAGTGACACCAAACCTTTCTCATGTTGTAACAATAGCTGTTGAAAAGTTCAGCGATCGTGCTTCCCGAATTATATCCTCTAATTGTGTGTGACTTCCTATTGGAAAGGAGTGAATGAACTTACTGCGATTTTATGTTTTTTATTAGGACACCTTGTAGTGCTTTGTTGGCTAAAAGGAGTGTTGAGTGGTAGGAGGCTGGGAAGGTTCCAGTTGTGAATATTTGGCAAAGATTTCAGCTACTTAGTCCATGCCCATAATTTATTCGGATACTGCTGTGGATCGGTGTTCATGCTTGCTGTCGATGGCATGCTGCATATGAAGCCAGTGCTCCGTGGTTCACTTGTTAACTTGTGCATGTCAGTACCTTCTCCAGATGTAAGATGGGAAGCTGGTGGCACTATGGCAGTTGAGTTAAGGCCACTCAGCTAACCTTAAGTTTGCTTTCTCCATGGCTTGCTTTTTTCCCCATTGTGAAGAGGATAATTAACTTGAATGTAAAAGCTTTCTCAACTCCTCTTCTTCAAGGCTTCTATTTAAATAATTAAATAGAATAGTTGTTGACATGTCTCCAACTTCTGATTTAAAGGCTTTTTTACCTGGGAATTTACTTCCTGCCTTTTTTAAACGTGTAAGAATTGCTCTGACAGGAGTACCAAAAATGGTACCTCGTGAAACAAGGAGAGAGCTGCTGGCAGGGTGTTCTTGGGGGTGAGTTCCTCGCCTCTGAAACATCATTTCTTTGTTGCCTCACCAAAGGCTGAATCTGTTAAGTAGGCATGTAGCAAACTCCAGGGCTCCTTCTCAAGCATCATGGAAGACTGGGGGTCCCTAGGAAGAGGGGCAAGAGAGGAAGGAAGATTTGGATGTGCTCATTTGATATGCTTGGGTAGAGGTGAGGTCTCTGTCTGGGAGAGTCTGATGAATCTAAGTATTGTACTGAATATTGTCTTCCATCTTAATTTTGTGACTGCATGTTTTTAGTTCTTGGGAGGTACCTAAAGCTCTGGACAGGTGCCAGAGAAACAAATAATAACCCAGCTAAGGAATTAAGTGTGACTTTAATCTTGTATAAAAGTTGCTCATTTTCAAGTACGTAAAATCTACTGTTAAGTGTTGTTTTAAAAGTCATGGTTAGCACTTCAAAGGGCTGTGCAAACATGAGCTATTTATACCAATCCCTTAATTGTATGTGCACTAGCTATGACTGCTTCAAAGTGTTGTGTTGTATTGAAATTTTGTTTCTATCAGAGAGAAATGAGTGTGACAGATATCTAAAAATGTTAGTCTCCACCAGTGTGTGTGTGATGGAGGCTATAATGTTAAGAGCTGTTTCTTTGGAGAATGGGAGGTTTCATTTCTCAAGCAGTTCGTAGAATTTCACATCAGTTGTTTTTCCACTTAACACATAAGGCTTCTGGAGACGTGCACATTGCTGATCATTTGGAATTGCTGCAGAATTGCTGCTGCTGTTGGTGTGTGGCCACGCTGGAATTTCTGGGCCTTGACATGAGGAGCCCTGCCTGTCAGACTCCGCTCAAGTTACAGGGGAAGACTGCTGGTTTTTAAGTCATGCATATTACATTATTGCACATTGCATGCACCACAAGATTGTTTTTAAAATACTTTGTTAGTAAAAGTATTCATAAAATTCAAATCCCAGAGACATGGTGCTTGACTATACAAATAAACAACACAACAGATGTACGTACTACAGGTTACAATTACATTTATTATAAGTAATATTAGCAAGAGTGGCTTGTTTTTCCTTGTCTTTAGTCTCTAAATGTTGTCTTTCTGAAGCAAGGTATATTGCACTGAGAGTGTTTACATAACTTTAGTTCAGACTGAATATGTCCAGGAGACTTCCCTCGTAAGTACCCCTCAGAAGCTCTGAAAAAGCCAGAGACAAAATGGAGTTCTTCACAGTGTGATGTCTGACTGTCTGAAAGCCTCACCCAGCATGCTCTTAATACAAATTGAGGAATTAGGATTTGAGTTTTCAAAATAAATTTGAAATGAAACCTTTAAAAGTTGATGTTGTTTCTTATTGCTTCTTCTGTAAATCTGTGCAGATTGATGTAGTTCTTGCCAAATTTAAAGGATAACCTGCAATAGCAGTTTTACTAGCTGACTTGGTGAAAGGGGCAATTAGCTGGAGGCTGAGTTGTAGGTACAGTGATTTGCCATGGCAATGAGACAATGATTCTGGCACTTCATCGTCACTGACAAGGTTCTACATCCATGGAAAGACTAGAAATCTAGGGGATCATGTAATATATAGAGTTTACTTTCTCCTCAGGATTATTGTAGTGTGGAAGCAGAGGCTATCTACAGTGCCGTTCACGTGATTTGTGTGTAGCGTTCATGCCTTCTTCAAGGCTTGAGTAACGTGACTGTGGCTTCACATAAAATTATGAAAGGTCTGTTTATAAATAGACCTCTTCAGCATATATGGCATTACTCTGGAGAGTATAAAATGTAAATTTCAGCCTGCTTAGTACTTTAATTTTAGAGCATGGGCATGATAAACGTTGATCAGCATAGATTAATATATCACTTTTCAACATGTTCAGATGTTTCTGATAACTAAAGGAACTCCAGATTTCATTTTGGAACAAAGTCTTTTCAGGCATAACAGTGGTTAGATAGATTATCAGGCACCTGTATGACAGGAGCTAATTATGTGAAGAATAATTTAGTCTGAAGAAGTAGTATGGCTTCAAATCCTTGCTTCCTATTGAGACTTAAAGGGATTGATGAACTCACTGCAGTGAATTGCAGAGTATTTTCTTAAGGTAGTGTTGCCTAGTGGTCAGAGCACTGGACTGGGACTTTGGAGATCTGTGTTCAATTCCCAGCTCTGCTGCTGGCCTCCTGGGTGACCTTGGGCAAGTCACTTCTCTGCTTCTCTGTGCCTCAGTTTCCCCATCACTAAAATAGGATAAAGATACTGAGCTCCTTTGTAAAGCATTTGGATATCTGTGGGTGAAAAGTGCTGTATAAAAGGAAGGTAAATAAAATAATTATAAATATAATTTTAAAGCTGCAACAGGATAACACAGCACTGGATGAGCAGATGTTAAACAAGAGCATTGTTTTCAGTGAGAGCCTGTCTACACTGATATTTGAAACAGTCTTAGCATTTTCAAGCAAAAATCCTGTGCTGTGGAGGTGCTCACATGGCTTCAACTCTGTGTAGACAGGACCCCAGGCAAATACCTCCTTTTCAGATGGATCTTGTCTGTGTTGCAGCTCTTCCAAGGGGCTTTATCTACACTAGGTTTATTTTAATAAAATTTCCTTCAGTTGCTACCACTAGTTCAGCTCCACCAGTGGGTAGCATCAGTGTGAGTGTGAGTGTAAAGGGATCAGCAGCTGCTCTCATCTAGACCTGGAATAGCTTCAGTTAGGGTTGGCAACCCTATGCTTAGCCAGTGGACTTCCACCAGTTCAGTGGTTTGATTTGCTTTAAAACATTGATAGTCGACCTACTGCTTGAATATTTTTTTTAATTTAATTTCAATTATTTTAACAGATTATAGGGATTGAAATGTTTCAAACAGTGTATGTGGGATCTGTACCTTGACTTTAGACTTGTTTCCTTGATTATTTTTAGCATGTGATTGAACTTAAAGGGAAGTAGAAGTGAGAACATTATTTAATCAGACCATGGTGAAGATTAGGCAGATGTTTCCTTCCAGTGTCCATTGCTGGCAGAAAGCTCCTGTAAAGCTTCCATTGTTTGTTGGTATTTGCGTTGTTCTGATCTCCCTGTATGTGTGGAGTGTTTTTAATGTCCTTTCTGGTATAAGGAAGACCCCAGGTCAGGATGGATGTGAAGCTGGGGAGAGAAGCCTTTTATCCGTGATCATTTCTGCAAATAGGCTGTTAAGTTCTCCTATTTCAGAAGTGAGTCTAGCCTTTATCAACAGTCTTCATAAACTTGGCTAGGCAAGACATTTTCGCAACTTCTTTTGTTTATTTCATTGGTGTGTTCTTCTCTGGTCACTTGTGCAATCCCTTTGGGGGAAAATATCTAAATTTAGAAATGCATTTAAGACTAGGATAGGATCATACTTTCATTGAGAAAAGCCACACTTAATGCATCTTTGGTGGGTAGGTCTGCATGTCAGCTTGTGTAAGTATCTAGGCTAGCATGAAAATTATAGGGTTGGTAACTGGGCTTTTGTTCTGAGAGATGCCTACTCATTATGTGGAATGCCTTTTGTGGAAATCTCATGAGCAAGCTGACTTCCTCCACTACAAATATGTTCTCTCCTCCTTTTTGAATTCTGCCATTTTCCTCGCTAAACAGCTCTAATTCTCCAACTTAATTTTGAATTCTATGCCCACAGTTCCAGCCATCTTTTTTCCACCTTGACTTGTTCCTCAGGCCTTGGCTACACTGGCGCTGTACAGCGCTGCAACTTGCTGCGCTCAGGGGTGTGAAAACGCCTCTCTCCCCCCCTCCTCCCCCCCGAGCGCAGCGAGTGCAGCGCTGTAAAGCGCCAGTGTAATCGGAGCCTGCAGTGCTGCACGCTCGCTCGCAGCGCTGCAAGCTATTCCCCTCGGAGAGGTGGAGTACTTGCAGCGCTGCGAGAGAGCTCTCGCAGCACGACTACCCTCGCGCTTCACAGCGCTGCCGCGGCAGCGCTGGGAAGTCCTGAGTGTAGCCAAGGCCTCATACCTTCCTCCACTTCTCTCTCTGCACAGGCTCTCCCAGACTTCGTCCAAGAGAAAATTAACTTTTTATCCACCGTGCAGGGAAGAGAGGAGGGGAAGGTCACATATTTTGTCAATTATCTAGTAAATAAGCAAATACATTCACCATTTTCTAACATACTAAAAATGTACAGTTAATAGAATCTTAAAATATTAAGGTATATAGTTATAGTGTGCCAGTCTAGGTAGCAAAAGGATGTACTAAATGTAGTGAAATGACTCTTTTTAGTTGTAAATCACGTTTTATATCAACCAATGAGAATGCACCTTTCTTTAAAATTGATTATTTATTTAAATTCAGGCGTTCCACATAATGATTTAAATCATGACTTAAACTGATGTAAATCACCTTGATTTTTAAATCAGTCCATCCTGATGTGATTTTTGGACACCGACTCAAAGGAGCAGGTTTGACATGCTTGTCAAAATGCAGCACAAGAGCTAAGGTGCCACAAGTACTCCTGTTATTCAAGCACTAGTTAGTTTAGTGTATTTACAGCTTCTTATCATTATCTCGATCTGTACTTTGTGACACTCACTCTGCCTTTAGCAATTCTGCAATGTTTTGAAATCAAACTCCATGTTTTGAGGTTTCTTGTTTGATTCCCTGGAATTTAGTCAGAACTCTGAAGTTGTTCTTTACTTGCTCAGATGGATGGGGTTAGGACGAGGCTTTTCATTTTTTGTGAGTTGTTGTTGTTGTTGGTTTTTTTTTAATGTTTGTTTTAATACACATACACATGCACATCCCATAATGCCCGCCATTCCGCCTACTATAAACAATGGGAATAGAAGAGAAGAGCAGGAGTGAAAACAAGCAAGGAAAGGAGGAGAAAACAGGTGGAGAATAAGCTCTCTGAAATGACTGGGCCATTCAGTGTTCCTTACGGCTTGGCAGTGAGGGATGGAAGGGAGTTCTGCAGCTGAAGACCTTGGTCCAAGGCGGTCTTGTCTCTAGACATAGGAGCTGACCGCTGAGGCACCCCATTGACTCCATCTGCTGAGCAAGGTAACTGAGGCAGAGATTAGGAATGGGTTTAGACACTAAGATGAAGCTCTTGAATTGTAGCCTTTGGCCTGTTCAATCAGTGCAGCTCGCTTGCAGCGCTATATAAATGGACAGTAAAAGAAGTAGGGCTGTCAAGTGATTTTAAAAAAATTAATCCTGATTAATGCTGATGACAGGTTCTGCTTGATAACGATTCAAAACAGTGCGGACCAATGCATGTTCATTTTCATCATCTGTGTCGGATGCCACCAATAGAAGATTGATTTTCTGTTTTGGTGGTTCAGGTTCTGTAGTTTCCGCATCGGAGTGTTGCTCTTTTAAGACATCTGAAAGGATGCTCCACACCTTGTCCCTCTCAGATTTTGGACGGCACTTCAGATTCTTAAACCTTGGGTCGAGTGCTGTATCTATCCTTAGAAATCTCACATTGGTACCTTCTTTGCATTTTGTCAAATTTGCAGTGAAAGTGTTCTTAAAATGAACAACATGTGCTGGGTCATCATCTGAGACTGCTATCACATGAAATATATGGTAGAATGCGGGTAAAACAGAGCAGGAGGCATACAATTCTCCCCCAAGGAGTTCAGTCACAACTTTTAATTAACACATTATTTTTTTAACGAGCGTCATCAGCATGGAAACATGTCCTCTGGAATGGTGGCCGAAGCATGAAAGGGCATATGAATGTTT
The DNA here is from genome assembly GCF_002925995.2 of Terrapene triunguis. Taxonomy (NCBI): domain Eukaryota; kingdom Metazoa; phylum Chordata; order Testudines; family Emydidae; genus Terrapene; species Terrapene triunguis. The sequence goes on from NW_020664545.1 coordinate 774,590, forward strand.
AGCGTATCTGGCATGTAAATACCTTGCAATGCCAGCTACAAAAGTGCCATGCGAACACCTGTTCTCACTTTCAGGTGATATTATAAATAAGAAGCGTTATCTCCCGTAAATGTAAACAAACTTGTTTCTTTGTCTTAGCGGTTGGCTGACCAAGAAGTAGGACTGAGTGGACTTGTAGGCTCTAAAGTTTTACGCTGTTTTGTTTTTGAGTGCAGTTATGTAACAAAAAAAAAATCTACATTTGTAAGTTGCACTTTCACGCTTAAGAGATTGCACTACAGTACTTGTCTGAGGTGAATTGAAAAATACCGTTTCTTTGGTTTATCATTTTACAGTGCAGATATTTACAATCAAAAATAATATAAAGTGAGCAGTGTACACTTTATATTCTGTGTTGTAATAGAAATCAATATATTTGAAAATGTAGAAAAATATTTAATAAATTTAAATTGGGATTCTGTTTAACAGTGCGATTAAAACTGCGATTAATTTTGATTTTTTAAATCATGATTAATTTTTTTGAGTTAATCGCATGAGTTAACTGCAGTTAATTGACAGCCCTAAAAAGAAGCATGTCCGTCAAATGTGCAAAGGTACTGTGCAGATCATGGCTTGGTGACTTGCTTCAGACTGCAGCAGATGATCTCATTATACTTGTTCGTTGTCTCCTGCACTCCTCTCGGTCTTGGCTGCAAAAAAATGGACTGGAGAGTTTGGAAACAATCCACTGAGGGAGCAGCAACTTACTTTGCCATGGATAGGGCTGCTTCAGCTGGTAACAGACAAAGAGGTTCATTTGCTGTGTGATGCACCGGAATTAGACTGTTGCTATTCCCATTAATGCTAATCAGTGTCACATGACTAAACTACACATTGCACTGACCATCCACATTGTTTTTTGTCTGCTTGTGCCCCACCAGTCCCCAGAGCTGGGGCCATGCATCCAAGAGCAACAGGGAAGGAGGAGGAGGGCTGATGCTTTGCCTCTCCCCCCATCACCACCCAGGAGGCTGTCGTGGCTGCACAAAAGCCCCTGGTGGCTGAATGCGGCCACGGTGGCTGCATTTGAGAAACACTGTGCTAGTGCCTCCTTGCAGCGCAAGCAGCTCTGCTCGCTCTGCCCAGAGCACATTATAGCAAGGCTCCGTTAATTTTCTGCTTTTTACTGCCAGCTAATAAAACACTTTATATGCATTTTAAATTCATTTTATTGGTATTTAATAGCATGACACAGACCAAACTGCAACTTAATAATCCTGTTAATCCTGGGCTGTTAACTAGCTGCTGTACAGGGTCTTTGAATCCGCTGCAGCTGGGAAGAAGAAATTGCCTGTAGCAGAGTGAAGATCAATGGGCATCAATGGAAATGTCCCCATCAGTTTCCTTCAACTGGTCGTGTCCAGGAGTTTATCATGACTAGCAGACCCTGTTCATTGGAGGCCCAACACTGAGATAGAAAACCATCTAGCATTGGCAGAAGTGCGTTGCTGTTTCTGGCCACCCTGTGCCTGTCTCTGACCAGTTAAGTTTCATGAGCACCTAACAATTGCTCTGTCTCTTAGGGTACGTCTACAGTACGAAATTAATTCGAAGTTATTTTTTTCGAATTTCCAGAATTGAGTTTATACATTTGATGATGTGTCCCCACTAAAGCGCGTGAATTCGGCGGAGTGCGTCCACAGTACCGAGGCTAGCATCGAATGTCGGAGCGGTGCACTGTGGTAGCTATCCCACAGTCTCTGCCACCCATTGGAATTGTGGGTTAAGCTTCCAGTGCATGATAGGGCAAAAACATTCTCGTGGGTTTTTCTGGGTGTGTGCCGTCACTCGCTCCTTCCTCCCTCTGTGAAAGCTATGGCAGACACCATGCTGCCAGCAGACGGTGCAGCATGGTGCACCACCTGTCTCCTGGTATGTTGCATCCACTTCGAATGTCCTCTCCTCTTTCTGTCTACTCTTTCATCTAACCATTTTCCGCCGTTTCTTGGCCATCGTGAACAGAGCCGCACAGCTTCCGCCGCAAACTCTGCTCACGCTTCCGCCACAAGCTCTGCTCTTGCCGCTTTTTCCATGTTGTCTGTCCTGGGCTCCTGTGGCAGCTACAGAAGGCAACAATTCCCCGCCGTTTCTCGGTCATCGTGAACAGAGCCGCACAGACAATCTGGAGAAAGCGGCAGAAGCTGTCCTGGGCTTCCATGGAAGCTACAGAAGACAACCATTTCCCACCTTTTATTGGCCATCTTGAACCGAACAGCTCATTTCGCGCCCTTTTTCAAGGATTACCCGTGCAGGCGCCATTGCACGGCAAACATGGAGCCCACTCAGATCTCTGCTGCGGTTTTGACCATTGTAAATACCTCGCGCATTATCCAGCAGTATGTTCAGTACCTGCAAAACCGGGCGAGGAAGCGACGACAGTGCGATTACTATACTGATGAGGACATGGACACAGACGTTCCTAGATGCACAGCATGTGTCAATTGGGAGTTCATGGTGGCATTGGGCCAGGTTCATGCCATGGAACGCCCATTTTGAGCCTGGGAAACAAGCACAGACTGGTGGGATCGCATAGTGTTGCAGGTCTGGGATGATTCCCAGTGGCTGCGAAACTTTCGTATGCGTAGGGCCACTTTCATGGAACTTTGTGACTTGCTGTCCCCTGCCCTGAAGTGCAAAGACACCAAAATGAGAGCAGCCCTCACCGTTGAGAAGCGACTGGCCATAGCACTGTGGAAGCTTGCAACGCCCGACAGCTACCGGTCAGTCGGGAATCAGTTTGGAATGGGCAAATCTACTGTAGGGGCTGCTGTGCTGCAAGCGGCCAACGCAATGCTTGACCAGCTGCTATCAAGGGTAGTGTCTTTGGGAAATGTGCAGACCACTGTGGATGGCTTCAATGCGCTGGGGTTCCCTAACTGCGGCGGGGCGATAGACGGAACGCATATCCCCATCTTGGCCCCGGCACACCGTGGCGGCCAGTACATAAACCGCAAGGGGTACTTTTCCATGGTGCTGCAAACACTGGTGGATCACAAGGGACATTTCACCGACATCAACGTGGGATGGCCAGGAAAGGTGCATGATGCTTGCATCTTCAGGAACTCTGGTCTGTTTGAACAGCTGCAGGAAGAGACTTACTTCTCAGACCAGAAAATGACTGTTGGGGATGTTGAAATGCCTATAGTTATCCTCGGGGACCCAGCCTACCCCTTAATGCCATGGCTCATGAAGCCGTACACAGGCACCCTGGACAGTAGTAAGGAGCAGTTCAACTATAGGCTGAGCAAGTGCAGAATGGTGATGGAGTGTGCTTTTGGACGTTTGAAAGGGCGCTGGCGCAGTTTACTGACTTGGTTAGATCTCAGCACAACCAATATTCCAATTGTAATTGCTGCTTGTTGTGTGCTCCACAATATCTGTGAGAGTAAGTGGGAGACTTTTATGGCGGGGTAGGAGGTTGAGGCAACTCGCCTGGCTGCCAGTTTCGCACAGCCAGACAACAGGGCAATTAGAAGAGCGCAACAGGGCACGCTGCGCATCAGAGAAGCTTTGAAAGCCAGTTTCATGACTGGCCAGGGTACGGTGTGACAGTTGTGTTTGTTTCTCTTGAAGTTACCTGCCCCCTATATATATGAAAGGAAATAAAGTCAAAATTGTTTAAAAACTGTTCTTTATTATTTGATGCACAACGCATTGAGAGAAATTAGAAGGTAGACTGGGGGGGGGGGTTAGGGGGGTGGAGGAGGAGGGATGGACAAGTCCAGAAACCAAATCAAAAGTTTGCATATGCCAGCTTTCTGGTGCTTGGGCGATCCTCTGGGGTTGAGTGTGTGGGTCCCCGTAGCCTCCCCCCTCGTGTTCTTGGTGAGGAGGCTATGAGGAGGCGTCTGGGTGAGGAGGCTATGGAACTTGGGGAGGTGGGAGTTTGATTATACAGGGGCTGCAGCAGAAGTCTGTGGTCTTGCTGCCTTTCCCACATTAGATCCACCATACAGCGCAGCATGTCAGTTTGCTCCCCCATGAGCTTGACCATAGCGTCCTGCCTGCTCTCATCGCGCGCCTCCCTCCTCTCTTCGTGTTCCTGTAATGCTTTACGGGACTCCGCAATTGTTTGCCTCCATGCATTCAGCTGGGCCCTATCAGTGTGGGAGGACTGCATGAGCTCGGCAAACATGCCCTCCCGAGTTCGTTTTTTCCGCCTTCTAATCTGGACCAGCCTCTGGGACGGAGTAGATAGGGGCCGAGTTGAAACATTTGCACCTGCGGGAGGAGAAAAAGGGAGGGTAGTATTTTAAAAAATAGATTGCAGAGAACAAAGGGGGCACTTTGGTAAGAGTAAGCCATCACACACGGCCAGGCAACAGAATTCATCTTGCAGGCAGCCCCTAGGGGCATGCGGGGTTCTGCTTCTTCTACATTCATTTCAATGCTTTCAAACTGCTGGGCCCCCTTTCCCACGGCAAGCAATGCCTGGTGGGTTTGCCATATAAAAGGAGGGCCTGCGGGCTCTCTGGGATGATCACTGCACACAACAACGCCCCCCACCGTGTGGCTCCAATCAGGCTCTCACTCACCAGAAGTACCTTCTCCAGGGTCATGGAACAGGAGCCCGCCTTGGGAGTGAGGGGAGGCTATTGGATCCAGCGTTAAGATTAGTTCCGGCTGGGGGGGGAAACGGATTCCCCACTTACCGCCGGTGCACTGTCGTCGTCCTCCTCCTCCTCTTCGGTCTCCAATGTCTCTTCCTCCTTGCTCCGTGCCACTCCCCGCAACTCCCCCTTTGCAGGTGTCCACGGACAGTGGTGGGGTAGTAGTGGCATAACCCCCCATAATTGCATGGAGCTCATGGTAAAAACGGAATGTATGGGGCTGTGACCCAGAGCGCCCATTTGCCTCCCTGGCTTTTTGGTATGCTTGCCTGAGCTCCTTGATTTTTGTATGACACTGCTCTGTGTCCCTGGAGTAGCCACTTTCCGTCATGGCCCTGGAGACTTTAGCGTAGGTATTTGCGTTTCTTTTTTTTGGAACGTAGTTCTGCCATAACAGGCTCGTCTCCCCAGCATGCGATGAGATCGAGTACCTCCCATTCGGACCATGCTAGAGCTCGTCTGCGAATCCAGGACTATGTGATCTCCTGTGATGGTGGACCAAACAGGAAATGAAATTCAAAAGTTCCTGGGGCTTTTCCTTCCCACCTGGCTAGTGCATTGGAGTTGAGAATGTTGACCAGAGTGGTCACAAGAGAGCATCCTGGGATAGCTCCCGGAGGCCAATAACGTCGAATTGTGTCCACAATACCTTTAACCCGGGATTGCGATCTCGATTTAAGCGCTACTCCACTTTCCGAGGTGGAGTACAGAAATCGAATTAAAGAGCCCTTTAAATTGAAAAAAAACATTTGGTCATGTGGAAGGAATTTTTTTTCCTGAAATAACTCGGCTAATTCCGAAATAACAGGCTAGTGTAGACCAGGCCTTAGGAACATAAGAATGGCCGTGCTGGGTCGGACCAATGGTCCATCTAGATTTTGTCAAATCTGCAGTGAAAGCGTTCTTAAAATGACCAACGTGCTGGATCATATGGCAGAATGCGGGTAAAACTGATCAGGGGACATACAATTCTCCCCCAAGGAGTTGAGTCACAAATTTAATTAACGCACTGGTTTTTTTTAACGAGCGTCATCAGCATGAAAGCATGTCCTCTGGAATGGTGGCCGAAACATGAAGGGGCATACAAATGTTTAGCGTATCTGGCATGTAAATTACTTGAGGTCCACAATGTTTGCTGAGATCTCGCCATGGACTTGGTGAGGGTCTCAGCATCTTTGTCAGTCCTTGCTAGGCTGGCCACCATGAGCACAGAGGTGCCCCAGGTACATAGTGGGAAACCCTAGCATTGTACGAGTCTTGACAATGGTACTGGTCTTCTTTGAGAAATTTACCATAGCTCCAAATAGGTATGTAACTTGTAAGGAGTTAGGAAGTGAAATATGCTTTTCCTATCCTGGTGATCCATGAGAAGATAATTGTGGTGGTCTCGTAAAACATGTCAACAGAAAGACTTCCCTTTACATTCTAGTAACAGTAATGTTGTTTTTGGAAGTCGCTGTCTATGGGAAAGGAGGCACCTGCAGTTAATTTTATCAGTTCCTGTATAAATAAGGCCCCCTTAGCATTCCCAACTCACAGTTCAGAGGGGTCATGGCATTGTGTACTGTACTTTCTTATTTTATAAATAACATTTTAATTTAGTGCTGATAGTAAAACCTTGAATTTATCTGGCACTCTTTCATCACCAAGTTCATACAAAGAACTGAGATTCTCAGTACATTAATAACGGCCCCCGGGCCAGGTGAGTGTCATTGCTACACTCTGAGAGAAACTGAGACTTGGTGTCCAGTGTAGTAGGGAATGAAGGGTGATGAAGGTAGCCAGAGGCAATTAACTTGAAGACCATGATTAAAAAACACTATATTTTTCTAGTGCATTGTTGTGATGCTTCCTGGATCTCACTTGATGAGACCATAGTTAGCAACCTGGTCTTGGACATAGTACTATTCTCTGTGCTAGTTGATGAACAACGATCACTTTGTAAAAGAAGTGTGTAAACTTGATGTTTCCTGGTCCTTTTCTAGGTTTTTCTGGATTTTTTTGTTACTCTGGTAGGCCCTGTTAGCAACTCTTACGTACATTGGCTTTTATCAGTTATATCACCAGCTTTTAGTGTTGCCTCTGGATTGCTAAGAATGCTACAGTCACTGTAGCCTTGGCATTCACCATCCCCTGCCTTCAGCTGAGCAAGCTGATCTAAACTCCCTTCACCCAGTGTGATCTGCTAGGCATCTGGGTTTATGCCGTTACTCAGTATTTGGACGACTTCTTTTTTTTTATTTTTTGATAACACGGCACTGGGAAATGGTAGCCCTTAGCCTGCAAAGGGAAACCATTGGTAGGGTTTAAACTTGAGCTCCTCTGGCCTTGGTGACACTAAGAAATGGCTCAAGGAAGCAGAACACAGTGCCAAGAAAGAGTTACAGAATACTGCTTTCCTTACAGCAGCCATTTTAGAATCTCTTATGAACTCTCTCCCCCTTATGGAGTGTCTAACTCCGTACTCTTGTTTCACATTTGTATGTAGTTGGGATTTTTTAAATAGTCCACCTTAAATTATATTAACTTGTTCTTTCCTGAGTCTAACAATCCCCTGTATTTCCATGTTTTGTTTGTTTTCCCCCCAAGTATTTGAAAGTCAGTCCTATTATTTTCCATTTTCAAACTTTTATTCCCTTCTGTGGTGGGGTGACGCCTCACCAGCGCGACGCCTCCTGCTGGTCGTCTCAGGAATTAGCTCTTCCAGCCAGGAGCGCCCTCTGCAGGCCGGTGTCTCGCCTGCCGCTGGCCCCCATGTCCCTCCCAGCCCCCGGTGTCCCTCTCTGTCAGGGTTCTGCCCCTGGCAGTAACCCACAATCTGGGTCTCCCCACCCTGGGGAACCCCCAACCCTCTATCCCCACCTTGCCTCAGTGGCTACTGCCAGTCACCATCTAGCCCCCGCTCCCTGGGGCGGACTGCAGTCTGTAAACTACTCATCATCGGCCAGGGGGTTAGGACCTGCTGCCTTTGCCCATCTCTGGGCTGCCCCTCTGCAGCCCCAGTACCTATTTGTAGGCCTTCAACTAGGCCTGCAGCCTGGGGCTTTGCTAGACTGGAGCTCCCCAGCTCCCTCTGCCCTTCCCCAGCACGGCTCCACCCTAGATACCCTTCTCAACTTCCCAGACAGCCAGGTTCTTCTCTCTCAGTGAAGCTAGAGAGAGTCTCTCTTTCAGTCTCTGTCCCTCAGCCCTCTTATAGGGCCAGCCATGGCCTGATTGGGGCGTGGCCCCACCTGTGACTGTTTCCCCCAATCAGCCTAGCTTTTCCCCCAGCCCTCTCCCAGGGCTGTTTTAAGCCCTTCAGGGCATGAGCGGGGTGACCACCCAGCTACACCTTCCCTCCTCCATCCCCATAGCCCCCCAAAAAGCAGCTTGTGTGTGCATTCAATCTGGATGCCGTCTCAATATGTTGCTACCAAATAAATGGGCATGGAAAAAATGGATTGCCATGACAGTTTGTAGCAGGTCCTATATAATTTTTTTTTAAAATAGTACTCTGCAAATGTTAATTAACGAATGCCTTGTGTAATACCATCCTATTCAACGAGCAAGAGAAGCACTTTAAAAAAAATGTGTCTCCTGTTTCGCTTGGCGTAGTGGGTAGAAAGTTCAGAAGATGAAGTGTTTCTACAAAGGTGAGTGTTTAAAGCACAGTCCAGCCTATGCTAGGCAAAGCTTAAAGTTCTGAGCCAGGAAAGCTCTCGCCTACCCACTGATGAGGGGGAAGAATCTGTGTGAGCTGCAGGTAGCGCAGGTGCAGAGTTTTTCATCTCCCCCTGGCTCTGCCCAGGCCCTGCCCCCACTCCACCCCTGCTCTGCCCCCATCCTGCCTCTTCCTGCCCCACCCCTTCCCCACCCAGTTCCGCCCCCTACCTCGAGCGCGCTGCGCCCTCACCCCTCCCCTTCCCCCCAGCGCCTCCTGTTGCCACAGAACAGCTGATCCGCGGAAGGCACTGGGAGGGAGGGGGAGGGGCTGGTCTGTGGGTCCTGCCAGTGGGCAGGAGGCGCTGGGGGGAGGGGGAGGTTCTGGTGGGGGGGCTGCTGGTGGGTACTCAGCACCCACCATTTTTTACTCGTGGGTGCTCCAGGGCTGGAGCACCCACGGAGTTGGCATCTATGGCAGGTAGCATTCTTATGACCCTGTGGAATGAGGTGCCCCTCTCTGATTCCCCTTTTGTCTCCTCAAGAATATTTTTGGCATTTTGGAGCCTCTTTCTATGGGGTGCCTGCCTCTCTGAGCTTCCCACAAGTTACAAACCAAGGGAAAAATAACAATCCTATTAAGAAGGGGGAAGAGTGGTCCAATTGTATACACAGCTGTGTCCCTGTACTGACTTCAGGACCCAGGTGAGGCTTGCCGTGCTCATTACCTGTGCTGCGGGGCAAATGCTCTCTGCCCTATAATTGAAACCATGCTAGTAGTAATTATGTCTCAACAGTTTGCAGATTTCCAGCACAGATTACATGGCTAGTGTTGACTGGGATTTTTTTTTCCTGAGAGAGATGGTGGCTGTGTTGTGCTGTCAGTGGATTGTCCCAGGTGCTTTTATAACATGGTTCTCCCAAACAAATTGCTGTCCACAGTAGTCATGGTGAAACTGCCATGGGCCCTACAGATATCTGTTCTTTGTTACCATGGAGATAAGTAGCTTAGAAATACATAAAATTGAAATTCTCTGCCCTTGAACTTCCACAGACATTGAGGGCTCTGTATGGATTGTAAATTCAAATAGGAATTTTGGTTTGGCTACAGGATGTCCAGTTAGTCTTGTAACACAGGAAAAGTGCTAACAATTAAACTTGGTAATAGGCAGCAGTGCTTTAAGGGTTACGGCAGAATTGGGGGCAGACCTGCTGTTCTGCCTAGGGTAGTTGCAACTGCACTGTTTCTTTCTGTATAGCAGTGCCTCGTCTACAGTACTCTCCTGCCCTTCTTATAGTTGATGTGGTGTGTTAACATGCATGTGCTGGCCTATGGTTTGATCCTCTTGTTAGAATTTATTTCAGATGAACTAGAAGCCACGTAACCACATCGTGCCTGACACTTGTCTATCTTAGGCACTCTCATTATGGCGCTAGGTGCAATATAAGAACTAAATAGAAAAGCGCGTCCAATAGAAGAACACCTGCAATATCTGGAGATTATCCTCAGAAGTGGCTAAATTAGCTTTCTGTGTTGGGAGGTTAAAGTTTGGAGGTTTTGAGAAGGGCTGTGTTAAGGTTATAATTTCATTGTGTTGCCATGAATATAATTGTAGGCATTTGTATATATTTGGCACAGCTACCTGTGTATTACACTTGAAATAAAAATAGTTCAGTTTAATAGGATACTTCTCTTCTTTACATGCTATTCCCAAACCTTTAGGCTGCAGATAAAAACTCTATAGGATTGTGTAGCATACATTCAGACCCCATATGTAAATTTCCCATTATTTGTAAATCATGTGATTGTTTTTTCCTAAGGAAGGTAATGTTTATATTTATCAGAGTACACATTCCTAATAGCTGCAGCCTAATAAAATGTTGGCTTGGCTTCCAAGATTTTACTAGCATATTTTCATGCCTATCCTCAACTCTTTATTAAAGCAGCCAAGCCACCATTAGGAGTGAGAGAAAAGGCAACTTCATAAGTCTTATCGAAACAAACCTTTTAATCAGGTCTGGCCTCATCCAGGTTTATTATATTTGTACTTCCTCACCATGCTGTTTATGGTAAGCTCATTGCATTTGAATCCTGTTATTGTTAGTTTAAGAAATATTGAAACCAAACCATTCATTTGTAAAACTGTTGTGAAAACATAACCAGTTTTATTTGTAACCATTAGCAGAACTACATGTTCCTGTTTGTATATCTGAATACATAAGGCTGGATGAGTAAAGTGTTTTTTAGAAGGGAGGTAAACCTTCAAACTTCAGGGCATGAGTCAATCATTAACTGCTAGGGCTGAGTGGGTTAGGAGGAAGTGTCTGTCTGCTCTGGGTAGGTATTCCATAATTGCAAATTGGGCAGGGGGTGAGTTGCACCTTCCTGTGACGCAGTTGGTAGTGAGCACTCTTGGAGGCAAAATACTGCACTGGATAAACCAAGGGTCTGATTTGGTGTATCTTTTCCTATGAGTATTAAAGCCTCAAACCTTGAGAGGTAATGCTGCACCAGCGTTTCTGTTCTGCACCCCGTATTTGAAGAGTTTATTACTCTTCCATAAAACATTTGCTTCAACTTGAAACTTATGCATGGTCTTAGTCCAGATGTGTGAGTAGTTCACATTTTAAAATCATTCTTTCTCCCACCTTTCTTGGCACCGACTCCAACCCAGCAGAACTTTTTTGTATTCCTTTTAAAAATCAAGCTTCTGAATTAACAAGTATTTTAAGCATTTTCTTGTCATCTAATATGATATACTGAACCTGTGCAAAACTAATGTCTCATGCAAAATGTGTAAAACATCCAATTTTATATAAAATAAATGTCAGGGTCCTTGCAGAAGGATTAATGAAATAGTCTTTATATTGCAACTTGAACAGTTTTTTTGTCAATTTCTTTACTAGAAGAAAATCCTTTTTTAAAATCCAACAATATTTAATCCGTGATTTACTTGTTAAATGCTGCCACTTCACAATATCTGTCTTCGAATGTGCAAAATAATATACCACTCATTAGGGTTGTGGTAGTAGTAACTTCATTGTGTGTGACTCTCTTCAGTCACTTCTAACCCCTTTTGGATGAATAATCTCGGGTCAGAGATGGCCATCGGTGTGTGTAAAGTTCAGTCAAATTCTGGTTGGCCATTTTTGAGTTAACAAAGAATGTCAGGGGGAAAAAGAGGTACTCTGGGCAATGCAGAGTTGTGCTCTAAACGTTCAAATAGACCATGTCCTCAACAAGGAGAGAAATGGGCTAATTTTGAAGAAAAAATCAGTTGAGAAACCAAGAAGTGAAAATTATACACTATGCACATAAGTTTCCACTAGTAATTTCAAATTCCTAATGACCTAAGTGGAAATTATGGCTAGTCAACCTGTATGAAAATTTGCCCACGAGTGCAAACTACAGAGCTCTAAAACAATGTAATAAACACATTTGTATTTTGTTGTTATACATACAAACCCACTGCATTTATTTAATGCAGTGTGTGATTACTCTGAGGTTTTCTTCTTTCTCTTTTTGTTTAGAACAAATATTTTTTCTCATTTAATACATTGTTGTTGACATGATATGAAAGTCGGGAAATTCAAAGTTTTAGTTCCCACAGCAACTGTAACTCAACCATGTTCCACTTGCATGCGTGTGTAAATATACATAAAGGCAGAGAAGTTATTGCCTTATACAGTAAGAGGGGAAATTATATATACGAGTGGGAAGGGAGCACAATGTAGTGTTTCTGTAGGACGATGGCTTTGAATTGTGTTACTCTTGTGTGTGTAACATTGCACAGTAAAAGCACACTAACCTGGGCTTTGGCATCGAACTGCATAGATTGCAGCCAAAACAAGCCATTTTAAGCTGTCTCAACATTGGATTCAATTTTTTTCCTCCTATGTTTTTCTTCTAGTTATAAATATTCTTCATAAATTAAAGTTCACGATGAGAGACACTTGCCTTAAATCCATACATTTTATTAGTATAATGTGTCCTATTGAATTTCACCCTGAGAATTATATAGAATAATTTACATGGAGAGAGGATCTATTTTTTTCTTTTTCTTTGTCTGCAAAGGGTTAAGTGTATGTTTGCTTTGTGCAGAGATAGAAAAAGTCGTTGAATGGCTCCCTAGCCTAGGCAGCAAACACATTGGCTAAGGGTGAGGGCGGTTCTCCTGTCAGAGTTGTTTCCTGACCTGGATTTCTGAGGAACTGGAGCCTTTAATTTTTCTTAATTGTCTTGTTTGTAGTCAAAACACATTTGGGTAATACTTGAAAACCTCTCTAATTGTGAAAAGAGTCTCCTTTCCTTTCTGCTTCACTTGTCAAGCCGCTGTGTAGAAAAGATGTTTGTACAGGCAGCCTTCCGACTGCCTAGCATGGATCGACAAGAAGGATCCATGTTGTTTGCGTTCCAGCTATGTTGACATAGTATCGAATGAGGAAGGGGTTTTTATTATGAAAAGACAGGATCCTATCAGTCCCTGAACTAAACAGCCATAAAATAGGGCTCCTCTCTCGCTCTCTAGAATAAATAAATCGATGTGCTTGTGGTCTGTGATTTCCTTTGAATCTGTTTTTAAAGTATTTATAATTTATACAATCTTTTAATTTCACCTAAACTTCTACCAATTGTTGAATGTTCTACTGTTTTATCAACTCACTTGACAGAACATATCTGTCCAAATCATACCAATGTTAGGGAACTCAGAAGAAATAGAACCTTCCCAAACTATACCTTTTATCTTTTTTTCGACTCAGTGCGACACTGTGCTGCTAATCCAGTTATTTCATACAGAAACAGGAAATAAGGGCTAATTAATGCAAATATTTTTATGATGCTTAAACATTCAGATTAGGCTACTGATTAGTAGCTGGATTGTTTAGTGTTTAGCCCTTTTCTCTGCTTGCTTGTGTCTAGCGAATATTTTACATTGTTGATGTATTTTGTCTGCAAGTGAAGCACAGGAAAGTAATTTAAAAAATGCAAAAGGTCCATAGGCTTGAAATTCCACTGTATAGACTCTGCCCCATCTGTCCCCTCTGCTGGGCCTCCGCAGCATGAAAAATTGTCATCTTGAATCCATAATCAGAAAGTTTTGTAAAATGCATTATTTCCTGAGCCTTCAGAGACACTCTGGCCTACAAGTTAAATATTTGTTCACCACTGGAACAACAGGTTTGAATCCCAGCACCATCAACTCCACCTTCCCGTCCTCTGAGGGAAATAAATTCGATACTGTGCCGTTTACTGGTTTTCAGATGGGGCATTCAGGATGGAGCAGGGCACTTTTTGTAAGACTAGGTTTTATCCTGGTGTCCTTGCCAGAATGTCTCCTCGAGCAGCAGTGTTCAGGGTGCAGTGTGCTTGCTTCTGATCTCTACCCCAGAAGTGGCTGCATTTCAGTGTCTCTGTATTTCTAAAGCTCTTGGGATCCTTTTTCTCCCATCCCTTGTTGTGTTGTGTCTCACTCAAGGCTCACACGAAGCTTGTCTCCGGGGTCCATGCCGCCCTGTCAGTGCTGGGCACTGCCCCCAGAACATCCCACTCCCAGTTAGTGTTCCCACTGGGGAGAGGGCAGTCCACCTCAGTTGACTGCTAGATTCTGCAATGCTGGGCATGTTTTTCAGCACAAAGAAGAGATGGACCTGTCTGTGTTGGCTGGCAGTTCTGGGGTGTGGGAGGAACAGTGCAGCGAGGAGTGGCTGTACCTTAGCTTTTGGAGGGGGTGGGCCATGGAGAGCCACACAACCTGAAACCATTTAGGGATGTGAGAGGAGAGGTTAAATGGTGGACGTGAGGCCACATAGATACTTAACAGAGGCTTACTCACACCTTGGTTGAAGGGTTTTTATTGTAAAAAATAACTAAGTTATTTAGCATTTGTAGGGTTGCCAACTTTCTATTTGCAGAAAACTGAACACCCTTGCCCCACTTTCTGCCCTGCCCCTTTCTGAGGCCACGCCCGCGCTCACTCCATCCCCCTCCCTCCGTCACTCTCTCTCCCCTACCTCGCTCACTCACTCATTTTCACTGGGCTGGGGCAGGGGATTGGGGTGCAGGGGGGGAGGAGTGGTGGTGAGGGCTGCGGGTCTGGGGTCTGAGGTGGGACCAGAGATGAGGAGTGCGGGGTGCAGGAGAGGGCTGCAGCCTGGGGTAAGGGTTTGGGGTGCAGGAGAGGGCTCTGGACTGAGGCGGGGTGTTGGGGTGTGGGAGGGGGTATGGGCTCTGGGGTGGGGCCAGAAATGAGGGGTTCAGGGTGCGGGATCCGGGATGGGGTAGGGGGTTGAGGGGTGGGGGTGAGGGCTACAGCTGAGGGTATGGGCTCTGGGGTGGGGTCAGGGTTTGAGGTGCGGAAGGGGGATGGGGTGCTGGGGGTGGATGAGGGCTCTGGCTGAGGGTGCGGGCTCTGGGGTGGGGCCGGTGTTTGGGGTTGCGGGGGTGGAGGGGTGCAGGCTCCAGGCGGTGCTCACCTCGGGGAGCTCCTGTGAAGCTGCCGGCATCTCCCTCCGGCTCCTAAGCAGAGGCGCAACCACTTGGCTGTCCGCGCTGCCCGTGCCTGCAGGCACCGCCCCCTCAGCGCCCATTGGCCACGGTTGCTGGCCAATGGGAGCAGGTGAGCTGGCGCTGGGGGCAGGGGTAGCGAGCTGCGCCCCCGTGGCTGTTCCTCCACCTAGGAGCCAGAGGAAGATGCTGGGAGCCACGCGGAGCCAGGTAGGGAGCCTGCCTGCGCTACTGACCCTTACTTTTAACGGCCCAGTCAGCAGTGCTGACCAGAGCCGTCAGGGTCCCTTTTCGACAGGGCGTTCTGGTAAAAAACCGGACACCTGGAACCCTAAGCATTTGTATTGTGGCTAACCTGGTCAGGGACCACTGTGCTAGGTGCTAGTACAAGCACATAGTAAACAGTCCCTTTCCCGAATAAATGCCTAATAAAATAAGAGTTGTCCTGGCTGCCTTCCTTTGTTCAGTGCTGTTTATAGAAGTGTGAACTGCATTTACTACCAGTTTTTATTAATGCTCCTTCTTCCCTTCTGCTTCAAAACAGCTAAACTTATATTTAGAGAAATCTCCAGAACGGAGAACTTAAACCAGTTTCTGCTCTGTGAATATTTGCAGCCAAATTCATAAGCCATAAAAAATAAGCATAGGAATTTGGAGTCCTGGTTTCTATTACAAATATAAAAACCTTGTGTGGCATATTCTAAAATACATGCCAGGTGCATTGTCATTAACAGTCCTGTGTGTTCTGTATTTGGTCTTGTTCTCTCACAATTATCTGCCTGATGCATGAAGTCCTTGCTGCAGTGAACATTAGTCTTTTAGAATCTCTTGGGAGCTTCATAGTTCAAACCCTGATGTTTCATGATAGTGTCAGAGTTTAAGGCAGAAGGGACTACTAGTTGGACCTCCTGTATATCACCAGCCTCCAGCAGGAGCGTGCGCACGCGCACACAGACACACACACGGGAAATAGCCTCTTCTCTTCTTGATAGAACCTATCCAATATATCCTGACTTTTGCTTTTTTTGTTTTCTATGGCTCTGTCCAGCTTTTTAGGAGTATATTTAATAAGGGCAGGAATTGAAGATGCGGTAAACTTCCTCTAATGTCACTAGCTGTCTTTTAGGGTACGCTACGCTGCAGTCAGAGGTGTGCTTGCAGCATGGGCTGGCATACTCGCACTGGCACTAATCTAGCGAGGCTTAAAAATAGCAATGAAGACACAGCAGCAGGCACTTCAGCGAGGCCTGTAGAAGCACAGCAAAGGCCCCGGGTAGGTATCCATGTTGCTAGCCTGTGCTGAAGCCTGTGCTGCCGCATCTCATTGCTATTGATAGCTGTGCTTAGGGTTACCATCTTTTGACATGCAAAAAAAGACCCAGCACTCCCCCTGCCCCAGACAAGCCTGCCACAACCCCAATCACCAACCCCAAGGCAGCTCCGCAATCCTCCACCTTCAGCAGCCACTTATAGTATCTAGAGCGATAACACGTATAGAGAAGATTGATAACATCATTGATAACAAACGGGTGTTTGTTTTATCAACACATTTTGCCAGACGGTCTTTGTAGACTCTTCCATTTAGCCAGTTGTCACTGAATGTGCAGTTTCTGATGCGAGGTGTTTTTTTTTGTTTTTTTTTTTCCCCGAGGGTGTAGTAGGATCAATCGCATCTTTGTCCTGGTCTTCCATTATTTAATATGCCTCGCACTTCTCCTCACTCTCGCGTGACTCAAACCCTCTTTCACGCACATGTGTGGTGCGATTGCCTGTTGATAGGCAGACAGCTGCTGTGTTTTCAGCAGTTTTGATCTGTTATTTAATTATGGAAGTGGGAACACTGTAGCATCTTTAGTTTGACACAAACTTTTAACATTAGATATCCCAGTGTATTGTGATGATAATGCAAATCTTTAGACCCACATAATAAAACCCTGGCAGATTAAATTATTTTTTCTGGCAACTGGCAAATCCATAAAAAAACATCCAGGCCTGTCAAATACCAGCCAGGTGGTAACCCTAGCTGTGCTAGCTAGGTTAGACCTAGTGTGAGTATGCCAGCCCATAAGATTGCAGTGTAGATATAGGACAGGGATCGGCAACCTTTGGCACACGGCCAGTCAGGGAAAGCCGCTGGTGGTTCGCCGTCCCCGGCCAGTGGAGGCTGCGGGAAGCAGCGGCCACCAAGTCCCTCGGCCCATGCCGCTTCCCACAGCCCACATTGGCCTGGAATGGCAAACCACGGCCAGTGGGAGCTGCGATCAGCTGAACCTGCAGATGCTGCAGGTAAACAAACCGTCCCGGCCCACCAGTGGCTTTCCCTGACAGGCTGCGTGCCAAAGATTGCCGATCCCTGATATAGGGAATTATTGATGCCTCTTTGTGTAGTTGGTGGAGGGCACATATGGAAAGAGCCAAACCTGCAGAAATGCAGTACAGGACACTATTGATAATTGTGGCTTACTCCACAATGCCCCATCATTCGTGTACAAAACATGCACATAATACGCAGGCCTTGGTTGAAAAAACCCAAGCATATGCTTTCTAGCTCTGCACAGAAATCCCACCAGAATGGCTGCCTGCTCATATGCTTGCTGCTGTAGGTGATTGCGGTAGGGTGTAAGTGAATACGCAACGCACCCATGTAGGTGAGAGCACAGTGTGATTAGTGTGAAGACACCATCATACCTTGTGTGCGTCTAGGACTTTTCTGATCCCTTGGTGGATCAACAGCTTGTGTTACTGGCTTGCTGGAATCTGATGCTGTTCAGATAGCCTTAGCTTAAGTTATTTTCCTCTGTTCAGCTTGAGCATTTTCACACTGGTGATGGCGCTCTTGCTCTGGCCTCCTTCCACTGTAGGCTAGACCACACCTCCATCTGGTAGCCTAACGCTGCACAGAATCTGCATAATGGCATTTTACTGTGTTCCTTGGCAGGTGTACGCCCCTAGAAAGGAGATCTGGGTTCAATTCCCACTCTGCCAAGACTTCCCGTGTGGCCTAGGAAATCACTTCTCTGTGCCTCCATTCCTCTGGAGGAACACCCTGTGACAGTGTACCCATAAGGCTTTATGGGGGGGGTGCTCATAAATGTATGTATGATATAACTGGAATAGGGTTTTGCTACATATGCCATGTAACATATCTATGTAAAGGTTATGATCTACTGGTTATGTTCATCCTAGTTGTATGCAGGCACCAGGTGTGTGTTCAAAGTTATGAACATTGGCTGTATAATTGCTTGATTTCTAAGTAGCCTTAGTTAGAACATTTGGTCACTTCTTGGGAAAGGAATGTGCAAATTAAGTGCTCAGTCAGGAAGCACTTAACAGACAAAAGAGCTTGGAAGACTCCAATCCACATAAGAAGTCTACCTGAGGATGTTCAAGGTAGCATGTGGGTAATGGCTGCTACCTGCAAGTCCTGAGTCATGCATGGGCATGTGACTTGCCCATGTGATTCCGAATGTTAATTTTATCTCTAGTTTTTAATCAGTGTCATACAGAACAGAGTCAAATGTCTTAGAGAAGGCTAAATGCATTATATCAACATTATTACATTTATCAATCAAATTTATAATCTCAGCAAAAAAAGGATAGCAAGTTAGTTTGATAGGCTCTATTTTCCATAAACCCATGTTGACTGGCATTAATTATATTACCCTCCTTTTTAATTCTTTATTAATAGAGTCCCATATGAGATGGTACATTATCTTGCCCAGGATCAATGTCAGACTGACAGGCCTATAATTACCAGGGTCATCCTGTTTGCCCTTTTAAGATAATAGCACAACATTCGCTTTCTTCGAGTCATCTGGAACTTCCCCAGCGTTCCAAGAACTATTGAAAATCAACATGAACAGTCAGCAAGCTTCCCAGCCAGCTTATTTAAAACTTTTGGATGCAAGTTGTCCAGACCTGCTGATTTAAAAATGTCTAACTTTACTAGCTGTTGTTTAACATGCTCCTGAGATATTAGTGGAATGGAAAGTGTGTTGTCCTATGATGTAACTACACCTGTTTTTCCCAGATGCAGAACAGAAATATTTATTGAACATTTCTGCCTTTTCTCCATTAGTACTGATAATCTTACCTTTTCCAGGACCAGTACCATTGTTAGGAATCTTTTTATTTCTAATATTCTTAAACTCCTTATTGTCCTTATCTCTGCTGGCTATAAATCTTTCCTTGTGTCTCTTTGCTTTCTTTGTCAGTTTTCTACCCTTCTTAGCTTCTGATTTATATTCATTACTTTCAACTTCCCTTTTCTTCTATTTGTTATACATTTTATTGCTGGCTTTACTTCCTCTCTAAAACCAGGTCATTTTTTAAACCAATATGCCCTTGTTCCTTGATTGTGGGATTATGATTTTTGGGGGGCATCTAGTAAAGTGTTCTTAAACAAGTCCCAATTATCATTCACATTTTTCTGATTAAATTCTTCCTCTCAACTAATTTGGCTCCTAACTGTTTTCAGCTTTTTGAAATTTGGTCTTTTTAAAGCACTAAGTATGTAATATCACTAGTCTGGACTTTATTCTGTTTGCACATCATAAATGTGATCAAGTCGTGATCACTTGCCCCTAAGGGTGTGCCTACACAACAATAAAACACCTGCAGCTGGCCTGTGTCAGCTGATTCGGGCTTGTGGGACCAGGGCTTGCAGGGCTATAAAATTGTAGTGTAGATGTTTGGGTTCATCCTGGAGCCCATGCTCTGGAACTCAATGCGGGTGTTTTATTGCAGTGTAGACATACTTTAAGTTACCATCAATTTTTACTTCTGTGATCATTTCCTCTCTATCTGTGAAGACCAGGTCTAATATAAAACTCCCCTGTGTTGGATGCAACACTTTTAGAGTTAAGAAATTGTCAGCTATAATATTTAGAATTCCAAGGATGTTTTACTACTGACCGCATGAGACGTCCACTGTATGTCACAAAAATTGAAGTCCTTCATGACCATGCAGCTTTCCCCCCCCTACAATTTACACATAGGTGTGTAAGGAGCCTGTCATCCTGTTTCCTAGTGTGATTTTGTTGTCTATAGCGGACACCAACAGATACCCCATCTTGTGCTTTATCTGGTAGGACATTGATCCATAAGCATTCAAGATCATTTTCTTCTGAGTTATCTGTGACTTGGAAACAGGTATGCCATTTTTTGACAGAGTGCCACTCCCCCTCCCTTTGTGCCCACTCAATCCTTCCTAAATAAACATTAGTTTCAACATTCCAGTCATGGGAATCATTGCACGAAGGTTCAGTAATACTGGCTAGATCAAATTTATGCTCCTAAATTAGCAATTCCACTTCCTCTTGGAGTTATTTAAAATAACAAAGTCTGAAAATGTACGAAAGAGTTGATGACTGCATAAAATATCATGGAGAACCACCTTAATTACCCAAAGCTTTAGTCTGCAAACACTTTATTTTTACTTTTATTTCTTCGTATTTAAATAATAATAATAATAATAATTAATAAAGATGTGTATATAAGGCTTTAGTACCCTAAAGCATAATGAACACTACAGCAAAATCACATTAGCATTAAATCAGCCATTCAGATAAGGACTCTGCCAGCCTCCCACCTACAAAAAAAGCTCTTTTCCACCCAAGTGGATAAGTAAATGTTTTTTTTTTAATTTTTATTATTTTTTAAAATTTAAATGAATTACAGGTTTATTAAAAAAACATATTTAAAATTAAATATGATATTGACAGGTTATGTTAAGGCCTAAACTACTTATAATTTATTAAATCATTTAAATTAAATGCAAAAAATAATATTTAGCAGTATATGAGCAACAAAATGATTAAAGGTCTAGAAAACATGACCTATGAGGGAAGGTTGAAAAAATTGGCTTTGTTTAGTCTGGAAAAGAGAAGACTGAGAGGGGACGTAATAGTTTTCAAGTACATAAAAGGTTGTTACAAGGAGAAGGGAGAAGAATTGTTCTTCTTAACCTTTGAGGATAGGACAAGAAGCAATGGGCTTAAATTGCAGCAAAGGAGGTTTAGATTGGACATTAGGAAAAACTTCCTAACTGTCAGGGTGGTTAAGCATTGGAATAAATGGCCTAGAGAGGTTGTGGAATCTCCATTGGGGATTTTTAAGAGCAGGTTAGACAAACACCTGTCAGGGATGGTCTGGATAATACTTGGTCTTGCCATGAGTGCAAGGGACTGGACTAGATGACCTCTCAAGGTCCCTTCCAGTTCTATGATTCTATGTTTGCTGCCAAATTTTAAAGAAAGTCAGACCAATGAACTGGTGGAAGTCACTGGCTCAGCATTGGAAACCAGAGTTCATTGAAATTCTAAACCAGCTTTTAACAGCCATAGCCTTTCCTGTAGGTGCAGAGAGAATATTTTCTTCATTTCAGTTTATTCAACTAGTTCATCTCAATAACGAGTTCGTTCAAAGTTAAGAAATCAGGTGGGAATTGAAAAAAGCAGGAAAGCTTGTTTTCCTCATCCGGTCTCTGAATAAAAACTAGATGTGAGAGAATAAGATCTGCTAAAGTCTTGAAGAACATGGTGACCAGAAACAATCAATTAAGTTTATTAACTACAGATAATACTTTTTTTTTAAACAAATCAATTAGCTTTTAATGCAAAACATGTTTTGATTAACTTTATTCTTGTGTATCCAGTACATCTAAGGTGGTTTTGTTTAATTAAAAAATAAAATCCAATTTTTGTGCATTTTAAATTGAATTTCCATGGAACTTGACACAATTGTAAGTAAAAAATCAACTAGTGAACAGGCAACGTGTCGTTCACTGATTTCTAACATAATATAAAATGGAAAAATTGAGAATCTGAATAAATGTAAGTTAAGCTATATAATTGCTTAAGTAAATGTTTATAGATGTAGTATGTCCTTGTTAACAAAAATGAAGCACCAAAATTAGCATAAAGGCTGTATTTAGTTGCAAATCAACATGTTTTAATGATTACCAACCAATGAGAATCAACTCTTCGTTAGGAAAATAAGTAAAACACATAAATCATAGAATATCAGGGTTGGAAGGGACCTCAGGAGATCATCTAGTCCAACCCCCTGCTCAAAGCAGGACCAATTCCCAACTAAATCATCCCAGCCAGGGCTTTGTCAAGCCTGACCTTAAAAACCTCTAAGGAAGGAGATTCCACCACCTCCCTAGGTAACCCATTCCAGTGCTTCACCACCCTCCTAATGAAAAAGTTTTTCCTAATATCCAACCTAAACCTCCCCCACTGCAACTTGAGACCATTACTCCTTGTTCTGTCATCAGGTATAACTGAGAACAGTCTAGATCCATCCTCTTTGGAACCCCCTTTCAGGTAGTTGAAAGCAGCTATCAAATCCCCCCTCATTCTTCTCTTCTGCAGACTAAACAATCCCAGTTCTCTCAGCCTCTCTTCATAAGTCATGTGCTCCAGCCCCCTAATAATTTTTGTTGCCCTCCGCTGGACTCTTTCCAATTTTTCCACATCCTTCTTGTAGTGTGGGGCCCAAAACTGGACACAGTACTCCAGATGAGGCCTCACCAATGTCGAATAGAGGGGAATGATCACGTCCCTCGATCTGCTGGCAATGCCCCTACTTATACAGCCCAAAATGCCGTTAGCCTTCTTGGCAACAAGGGCACACTGTTGACTCATATCCAGCTTCTCGTCCACTGTAACCCCTAGGTCCTTTTCTGCAGAACTGCTTCCTAGCCATTCGGTCCCTAGTCTGTAACAGTGACTGGGATTCTTCCGTCCTAAGTGCAGGACTCTGCACTTGTCCTTGTTGAACCTAATCAGGTTTCTTTTGGCCCAATCCTCTAATTTGTCTAGGTCCCTCTGTATCCTATCCCTACCCTCCAGCGTATCTACCACGCCTCCCAGTTTAGTGTCATCTGCAAACTTGCTGAGAGTGCAGTCCACGCCATCCTCCAGATCATTAATGAAGATATTGAACAAAACCGGCCCCAACACTCCGCTTGAAACCGGCTGCCAACTAGACATGGAGCCGTTGATCACTACCCGTTGAGCCCAACGATCTAGCCAGCTTTCTATCCACCTTATAGTCGATTCATCCAGCCCATACTTCTTTAACTTGCTGGCAAGAATACTGTGGGAGACCATATCAAAAGCTTTGTTAAAGTCATGGAATATCACATCCACTGCTTTCCCCTCATCTACAGACCCAGTTATCTCATCATAGAAGGCAATCAGGTTAGTCAGGCATGACTTGCCCTTGGTGAATCCATGCTGACTGTTCCTGATCACTTTCCTCTCCTCTAAATGCTTCAGAATTGATTCCTTGAGGACCTTCTCCATGATTTTTCCAGGGACTGAGGTGAGGCTGACTGGCCTGTAGTTCCCCGGATCCTCCTTCTTCCCTTTTTTAAAGATAGGCACTACATTAGCCTTTTTCCAGTCATCCGGGACCTACCCTGATCGCCATGAGTTTTCAAAGATAATGGCCAATGGCTCTGCAATCACATCTGCCAACTCCTTTAGCACCCTTGGATGCAGCGCATCCGGCCCCATGGACTTGTGCTTGTCCAGTTTTTCTAAATAGTCCCGAACCACTTTTCTCCACAGAGGGCTGGTAACCTCCTCCCCATGCTGTGCTGCCCAGTGCAGCAGTCTGGGAGCTGACCTTGTTTGTGAAGACAGAGGCAAAAAAAGCATTGAGTACATTAGCTTTTTCCACATCCTCTGTCACTAGGTTGCCTCCCTCATTCAGTAAGGGGCCCACACTTTCCTTGACTTTCTTCTTGTTGCTAACATACCTGAAGAAACCCTTCTTGTTACTCTTAACATCTCTTGCTAGCTGCAACTCCAAGTGTGATTTGGCCTTCCTGATTTCACTCCTGCATGCCTGAGCAATATTTTTATACTCTTCCCTGGTCATTTGTCCAATCTTGCACTTCTTGTAAGCTTCTTTTTTGCATTTAAGATCAGCAAGGATTTCACTGTTAAGCCAAGCTGGTCGCCTGCCATATTTACTATTCTTTCTACACATCAGGATGGTTTTTTCCTGCATCCTCAATAAGGATTCTTTAAAATACAGCCAGCTTTCCTGGACTCCTTTCCCCCTCATGTTATTCTCCCAGGGGATCCTGCCCATCAGTTCCCTGAGGGAATCAAAGTCTGCTTTTCTGAAGTCCAGGGTCTGTATTCTGCTTCTCTCCTTTCTTCCTTGTGTCAGGATCCTGAACTCGACCATCTCATGGTCACTGCCGCCCAGGTTCTCATCCACTTTTGCTTCCCCTACTAATTCTTCCTTGTTTGTGAGCAGCAGGTCTAGAAGAGCTCTGCCCCTAGTTGGTTCCTCCAGCACTTGCACCAGGAAATTGTCCCCTACACTTTCCAAAAACTTCCTGGATTGTCTGCAAAAAGAACCAGAGTACTCGTGGCACCTTAGAGACTAACAAATTTATTAGAGCATAAGCTTTCGTGGGCTACAACCCACTTCTTCGGATGGGTTGTAGCCCACAAAAGCTTATGCTCTAATAAATTTGTTAGTCTCTAAGGTGCCACAAGTACTCCTGTTCTTTTTGTGGATACAGACTATCACGGCTGCTACTCTGAAACCTGGATTGTCTGTGCTCCGCTGTATTGCTCTCCTAGCAGATATCAGGGTGATTAAAGTCTCCCATGAGAACCAGGGCCTGCGATCTAGTAACTTCTGCTAGTTGCCGGAAGAAAGCCTCATCCACCTCATCCCCCTGGTCTGGTGGTCTATAGCAGACTTCCACCACGACATCACCCTTGTTGCTCACACTTCTAAACTTAATCCAGAGACTCTCAGGTTTTTCTGCAGTTTCATACCGGAGCTCTGAGCCGTCATACTCCTCTCTTACATACATGCATAGTGTGATTAAAATAGATTATTTAAATTAAGGTTTCCTGTTTGCTGATTTAAATCATGATTAAAATCTGAGCTTTAAATTGGATTAACTCAAATCAAAATTCCTTGTTTCCACCCCTTTTCCATTCTGGGGATTTTAATGTTGTAAAGTCTGGCTTAGGTTTTTGTTTGCTAGTAATTCTGTGTGATGTATCTTACTCTGAACCAGTATGCGTGGAGCTTAAAAATGGAATGGAGAGCTATATACCTGCCTTCTAGTTTCTGCACCAAGAGCATTAAGCTGCCAAGCATGGTGAGAGATGAATGAAACAGACAGACTTTCCTCTTTCATCCAATTTTCACATTTGATGGCTATAGAATTGATAGGTTTTGTTGTGAGATTTTGGGACTGAGCTCTGGACTTTTCTGTTGATTTACTTCTGTTGGCAATATTTTCAATAAACTGCTGGTTTGGTTTTTGTAGTGGTTGCCAGAGTAGTTCATTTAGTGCCAGTTCCAGGTTGTTTGCTCATTTTTTTTAAGCATAGGTCTCCTTTTGATCTACCGTATTGAGCTATTTAATTATAAGCTCTGAATTAACCCTCTGCCACAACATCTGTTGCTGGACCACGTTCTGTGTTTGTGGGCTGATGAGGAATTATGTGAGCATGTCTTTTTTGCAAGCTTCCCAGTTTATTTTTATGTTTAGCCCAATATAAAGGATCAACTGCAAGTTGTTTTTGTTTGTTTGGCTACTCAACTTAATTACCACTTCTAAGTATCAAGTTAATAAAATAAGCATTATTGCTCTAGGAGTGCAAAAACTTTGCTAATGTAAAAGGAAGGAGGAGGAGGAGGGATAGCTCAGTGGTTTGAGCATTGGCCTGCTACACCCAGGGTTCAATCCTTGAGGGGGCCACTTAGGGATCTGGGGCAAAATCAGTACTTGGTCCTGCTAGTGAAGGCAGGGGGCTGGACTCGATGACCTTTCAAGGTCCCTTCCTGTTCTAGGAGATAGGATATCTCCATTTATTAAAAAAAAAAAAAAAAAAGTGAACCCACATTTCTGTATTTTTCTGTATTTTAAGTCGGAGTATCAATTTACTATACTTAACTGCTACTTAAAAGTATGTGGGTGAACTGTTCAATTTAAAAGATATTTGGTCCAGCCTTCTTTCCCTCTGCCTCATTGACTTTGATGGGAAATATGGCTGCAGAGCTGAGCAAACCTGTGCATTTCTCTTTCCATACTTTGAGCATTAACTAGAAGTTTTTTGTTTATTGCTTTTCCCTCCTTAAGTGCTGAAAGGAAGATGATTCACTGATGTCAAAAAAACTCCATGTAGTTCTTCACCTAGAAAAAAATAAAGCAATTATGCAAAGTATTTTGATAGTTTATAGGCCTAGTGCATTACTTACAAATCATTGCCTTCATACTGAATCATTCTGAAATCTGTGGCTTTGAAGCCAGAATAATGAACTGGTGAATGTTCTACAGTTCTGTAGGAAACAAAGCTATTAAATTAGATGTGAAATTTCTTTTCCCATTTTGTATGTGTGCAAAGTTTCCAGTCACACAACAATGGAAGCAGTCACCTGTTACTCCTTTTTAAGTTTCTTATGTGAGTCTTTGTAGCAGTAGCCACACACTTGTGAAAGCAACAGCTCTCTAGGGCTGTTTACCTGACATCAACGAACACTGGATTTGGCAAGGTTTGAATGATCAACTAAACTGAAAGTTCAGTTTAAATATAATTAATAGCATTCTTCTATGGTTATCCAGTTAGTTTTAGTTGGTAAACTATATATTATGTCACTCTAGTGTTCTCTGAAAGAATTATCTGCAAAATTAAGCAAAATAAGCTGTCATGGGATAAGAGGGAAGGTCCTCTCATGGATTGGTAACTGGTTAAAAGATAGGAAACTAAGGGTAGGAATAATTGGTCAGTTTTCAGAATGGAGAGAGGTAAATAGTGGTGTCCCCCAGGGGTCTGTAC
This sequence comes from Terrapene triunguis, assembly GCF_002925995.2. Lineage (NCBI taxonomy): Eukaryota > Metazoa > Chordata > Testudines > Emydidae > Terrapene > Terrapene triunguis. Next base: position 801,214 of record NW_020664545.1, read on the forward strand.
TGGGATCAGGCCAATTCAACATATTCATAAATGATCTGGAAAAAGGGGTAAACAGTGAGTTGGTAAAATTTGCAGACGATACAAAACTACTCAAGATAGTTAAGTCCCAGGCAGACTGCGAAGAGCTACAAAAGGATCTCACAAAACTGGGTGACTGGGCAACAAAATGGCAGATGAAATTCAATGTTGATAAATGCAAAGTAATGCACATTGGAAAACATAATCCCAATTATACATATAAAATGATGTGGTCTAATTTAGCTGGCATCACTCAAGAAAGAGATCTTTGAGTCATTGTGGATAGTTCTCTGAAAACATCCACTCAATGTGCAGCGGCAGTCAAAAAAGCAAACAGAATGTTGGGCATCATTAAGAAATGGATAGATAATAAGACAAAATATCATATTGCCTCTATATAAATCCATAGTATGCCCACATCTTAAATACTGCATGCAGACGTGGTTGCCCCATCTCAAAAAAGATGTATTGGAATTGGGAAAGGTTCAGAAAAGAGCAACAAAAATGATTAGGTGTATGGAACAGTTTCCATATGAGGAGAGATTCATAAGACGGGGACTTTTCAGTTTGGAAAAGAGACGACTAAGGGGGGATATGATTGAGGTCTATAAAATCATGACTGGTGTGGAGAAAGTAAATAAGGAAGTGCTATTTACTCCTTCTCATAGCACAAGAACTAGGGGTCACCAAATAAAATTAATAGGCAGCAGGTTTAAAACAAACAAAAGGAAGTATTTCTTCACACAATGTAGTCAACTTGTGGAACTCTTCGCCAGAGGATGTTGTGAAGGCCAAGACTATAACAGAGTTCAAAAAAGAACTAGATACGTTCATGGAGGATAGATTCATCAATAGATATTAGCCAGGATGGGAGGGATGGTGTCCCTAGCTTCTGTTTGCCAGAAGCTGGGAATGAGCGACAGGGAATGAATCACTTGATTATTAACTGTTCTGTTCATTCCCTCTGCGGCACCTGGCAATTGGCCACTGTCGGAAGACAGGATACTGGGCTAGATGGACCTTTGGTCTGACCCAGTATGGCCGGTCTTATGTTCTTAAAATTCTTTTCTCTCCTGAGACTGGCATACAGGGATTCGGCACAGAAAAACTAAAATAAATGGCTTGACTGGCTATTTTTAGTGTCCTACATGAGGGCTGTAAATTGGGCAACTTGTGGTTTTCATACATGTTCTTACTTGAACTTCACAGGTGTATTAAAGAATGTGTGTCTGAAGCCTTTATTCTATAAATACAGTGCTCGATTTTCTTGATATTTGCAGTTTGTGTAGAAGCTTCAGCATATGCAGTAGTTACTCTTCACAGTCTTTACACATTCACAAATTACTCTGGATCCAGAATACACAGTGTGCAGGTGTTGGTTTCATTCTCGCCATGCTTAGTCCTGATATTTCCTTCTAAGCTGGGGGCAAAACACCTCCATGAAAATATTTTTATACACGAGGTTCTTCCAGGGGTTAGGGTGGGATTAAAATGTATTTTGGAGTAAACTAGATAACCTTTGTCCAAAATGTTAGAACTTTTATAGTGAAAGTCAGGAGGCCTACGTGAGAGGAATCCAGGAAAGTGGCCTGTCTCCTGTCGCCCCTGGGTAAGGTGACCAGATGTCCCGATTTTATAGGGACAGTCCCGATATTCGGGGCTTTGTCTTATATAGGCGCCTATTACCCCTCACCCCATCCCGATTTTCCACACTTGCCCTCTGGTCACCCTACCCCTGGGACTTGCTCATACTTAGAGCCCTTCAAATACATGGATAGCCACAAATATCTGGATCCACAGATGCAGTTGTATTGTTTAACAGTTTTGTGGATTGGATGTGGATCCAAATTTTTGTATCTGCGCAGGGCTGTCTACTTGTACCTTTCCTGGAAGAAAACAAAGGACCCTAAACGACCAAGTACTAGGTCTGAGTGTTTAGCTCACTAGTTTGTGTCAGTGTGAAAATGGCATGCAGTACCATGCAAGTCCTGCTCTTGCAACTATACATTCATTGCACTCTGCCTGGGATGTATGGGAGGGACATTGTATTTCCATTATAAGGATAATTTGAAGTTCAAGCTATATCAGCGTAATGATGAGAGAGGTAAAGGTCTGAATAGTGAACTAGCCCTGTCTGAGGAGGGTGAAATCTTGCCTAGAGAAAAAGTGAGGGTGGAGTGGCTGTCTGGAAATTGTTTCCTCAGCTGGTTAATGTTGTGAAGCCAATAAAGTGCCTTGGCAGCAGGGAAGATTTGTACTGAGTGTTTCATAGAATCAGAGAAGTGTAGGACTGGAAGGGACCTCGAGAGGTCATCTAGTCCAATCCCTTGCTCTCAGGGCAGGACATTAATGTTTGTCATTAAACCATTTGTTATGGAAATTGTAGCAGAAATAGAGGGGGTTCTGATGGGTCACAAGAATGATTAGGAGCCTCTCATGTTGGGGAGAGACTGAAATGACTGGAATTGTTTTTCTTAGACAGGATATGTGATACATGTACAAAATAATGAGTAGTATAGCGCAAGGGGACATTGGAAAGGCAGCAAATTCAGAATGGATAGAAGGAAATAATACTCTTTCACACAACACCCACTTAGCCTGTTGTATTTACAGATCTAAGACATCATCGAGGCCAGCAGGATTGAAAAAGGGCTTATATCTGTATATGAATAGCAAGACAACCTAGAGTAGTTATAGTAAATATTAAAAATAAGAGGGTTTTTTTTTTGAGGGATAGAAGCCTTCCGGCTAGGGGCATAAGCCACCCCCTAGCTAATTGGGGTTATGAGGAAACTTTTCCTGGGGTGAGGCTATCCTATAACTGGCTAATGCAGGATTTCTTACATCTTTCTCTGAAGTAACTGGTATTGGGGTAGATGTACCCTAGCTTGATTCAGCCTGGCAGTTCCCATGTTCCTATGGATCTTCGCTATATTTCCCAAACTATTTAGAAGAGGAATCGTGGGGGGCTTTCAGTTGCATGAGCTCAGTTTTGTGCATGCTGAGGCTGAGTCTAGGTGATGCAGGAAAAAATGTTCTCTTGACCAGGCTGCATGGAACAGTCGTATACGTAAGAGATTAAAATTAGCTTTGTGATCATTAGAATTCAAATTTTAGACCTCTAATGGCTGAACATAAGACTTGCCAGACTGGAACAGACCAGTGGTCCATCTTCTGGGGAAAGATTGAGTGAAAAAAATTTGATTTGTTTAGTCTGGAGAAGAGAAGTCTGAGGTGGGAAATAAGTCTTCAAGTTTGTAAAAACTTGTTATATAGAGGAGGGTGATTAAATTGCTTTCCTTATCCACTGTAGACAGGACTAGAAGTGGAATCCCCATCATTAGAGGTTTAAAGAACAGGTTAAACAAACACCTATCAGGGATAGATAATATAGTGCAGAGGACTGGACTGGATGACCTATCAAGGTCCCTTCCTGTCCTACATTTCTATGATTCTCTAGCCATGGATAATACTAGAAACTTCCAAGAAAGGCATTAAATTCCTGTAATGCCCTTAATTCTGCAATATCATACCTTCTTCCTAACAAGTGGTGATCCCATTATAAAAGCATCAATGGCATATTGTACTGTTGAGCCTAGATACTGCTAATTTCATTGAACAAAACTAAGCCATATTCTAGTATTCATCTGTTTGAGCAAATTAGGAAAATGTATGTTAAAAATAGTATTATAGTCTCTGCACATGGGTGTGTCTGGTACTCCCCCAGTTTGCACTTTCTATGTTCATGCCTAACATCCAGAAAACTGAGCTCTGGGTGCTAAGGGATTCTGTCTGCACTACAAATACAAATGTGTTGTGGGAGAGACCCTATACCAGTAGGGTTAAAACATGGTTCAGTCTTGCAGTGTAGATGGAACCTAAGCTTGCTCCAGATCATGTGAAAGCCTTGGATGCGTCCAAGGTTTTAGTATAGTTGAAGGACATGTTTGAGGTTCCATCTGGTCTACAGAATGGACGCATGTTGTAGTTGAGATGATTGTATCTGTAGTGAAGGCACAAGCCATGTTGATTTCTCCCCTAGGCGTACAGAGCGCAAACTATGCTGACTGGACCCTTGCTTCTGCTACACATTCACGTTTTGAACCCACACTTACATATAGCATAACTCTTGCACCATTTGGATGGGATTTTTTTTTTCTTCCCAGGCAACAACGTACCAAAACTGTGCCCTCTGGCAGGGCTCAAGCCACTGCTTGTAACTGGCATTGTGGAGGCAAAGCATGCTACCATAACAGGGTTTAGAAAATTCTTTCCCACAAGGTTTCAAGTCCCGTTGTGGGCAGAGTCTTGTGTGGCTGCCTGTTGCTAACAGTGGTGCTGGGTTGCAAGAACTGCCATGTGAGCCCTGTGGCGTTTTACACCTGCAGATATGCTTATCCCTTGAGTGTTTAATATTGAAAGTCGTGTTTGCAAGTGAAGTATTTTATCTGTTCAGGGAAGGTTTATGCAAATTGTAAGTGTAAATATAGCTTGACTCTTTCTCGATCTGTAGGTTGGCCCAGCACAAATAGTTTGTCTTTACCACATAGTGGCTATAAAAAAAACCCCACAAAAATCTGAATGCAAAAATGCTCTAGATTCTAAGAATTTTACACTAGGTTGATTGTTGGGTTTCAGCCACTTGGCCAAGAGCCCTTTGTCAGATGACCAATGTGTGTATATTTCACTAGTTTTAAAATAAGGTCTAGTGAGGGGGTCCTGCGCTTCCATGAAGAAGCAGTGGGCTAGCTATATGATGGGCGTCTGTCCTGGGGGGACATGGTGAGGACAGGAGCTGCTCCTCTGACTAATTAAGGAACTGGACAAGAGAGGAAAAGGAAAAAGTGACTATGTGGCCATTTTTGGCAGAAAGTGTGGCCAGCTGTATGAGTCAGTGGCTAGTGAGGTACAGAGTTACCTGGTCTGGTCTCCATAGACGACAGAGTTCAACTAAAGATTTCTTAGAGAGTGGCAGTGAGAACCAGTTCTACAGATGCCACCAAATGCACCCTCAGACCAAAGGCCCAGAACCCGTTCCCCGTGGGCAAAATGTCCATTGACTCCAGTGAGAATAGGATCCTATTCTGATTGGATGCTTGGCAATACATTATAGTCCAAATGGTATTTGTTATCCTACAATTAACTCTACTCCCACTCATGCTGCATCCCTGTCCTTAAATCTTGCCTACTGTTATTTTATTCGCCACACTGGATCAAAGCTGTTTATATTTGGCTTATTATGCTCACTCTGTTAGAGTTGTTTTCAGACTTTCATTATAACATTCTGAACTGAAGTTCATTGGCTGTGTTTTGAATGAAGTAATTGCATTTGATTTACTCCTCAATGTAACATTAATAGTAGGACTAAACCTGAAAGTCCTACGCAAACACTGAGTGAAGTGGCAGAAAGGTACTTTCCTTTAGCACTTTTTGGTTTTCTCAATGGCCCCGCAGTTTGTCACTCAGCTTTAGTTATGGTATTTGCTCCGGGCTATATTGCTGTGTGGTTTCTGGTACAAAACCCAAACCACTCGTTAACGAGTATTGTGAAGCACTGAGTAGTGGATAATTAAAAAAACAAACCATGAAAACCACAAGCAGTAACACTTGTGGGTTCCCTTCTTCTTGGATTCTTTGGGGAGGAATGTTGAAGTATTTATATTGGGTACCCTTCTTCTAGGACCTCAGGCCTGTCAGTTTCCCCTCCTCTTTTTCCCCAGCAAAGATCATGACAGGTTAGTATAAAGCTAAGAGACCATTGAGAATATCCAGCTAATGCCGAGGACTAAACTAAAGGATCATTGCAAATAAATTATTTGCTGCATCATCATTAGGAGCTTCCTTTTGAGTGAGTTGTAAGGAGCTCCATTTAGTTTAGTGGACTGAGGAACTGGAATCTGATCATTCAAATTGGTTATCCCAAGGTCTGAAAGCTCTTACTGTATGAGGCTTATCATTCATTATCCATTACCACCTGGGATTTGATATTGCAAAGTCATAAAAGCACTTCTTGTGAGCCCCAACGTGCTGTACATAGAACATGTTCTAGAAAAATAAAATTGAGATTAAGAACTAGAAAAATCTGCTTTAAACCTACATTTAAATAGGACCAATAAGTTGTCAAGGTGGATCTACAGAGGTAGAAGATGCCACCTCCATGTAGCAGCATGGGTGAAAGTCTGGTATTTGGAACTGGCAAGTGGAGGTAATCCGACATCCAATTCAGCTTCTGAGCAGGTGTCGCTACAGAAACTAAGAGCTTGTCTTCACTGAGGAGCAGTGTGCACTACAGGCATGTGATTTCTAAAGCAAACAAACGTGTTGTGCACTAACTAGTATGTGCAGACCCTGCAATGTGCACTAGAACTTCCCTACTGTGCTTTAACATAGTACGGTTTGAAGAGTCTACACATTCCAGTTAATGTGCTTTAGAAATCGCATGCCTGTAGTGTACATTACCCCACCATGTAGACAAGCCTGAAGTTGCAAAGCTGGGGGGATGATGCTGTGCAGCGAAGGGACTTTGGGGCCTTATATCAGCAGGCTCTCAACAAGTGCTCAGGTGTTTTTCATTTTTGTCTTTGCAGTTTGTCCATCTGCTTGTAAGTCACAAGGCTGCACCTCTGATGGTCACTGCTGTCACAGCGAATGCTTAGGCAACTGCTCGGAGCGCAACAATCCTGAGAAGTGTGTGGCTTGCCGTAACTTTTACCTTGATGGCAAGTGTGTGGAGACCTGTCCAGCCAAGTACTACCGCTTCGAGGGGTGGCGTTGCGTGACCTTCAGCTTCTGCCAGGAGCTGCACAACAAGTGCAAAAATGCCAGGGAATCGGGGTGCCATGTTATTCACAACAATGAGTGTGTTCATGAGTGCCCATCGGGATACATCATGAACTCCAGCAAGTAAGTGATGTCCATGTTGTTGCCCAGTGTTGTTGCTTGAGTTGTCAGTTGTGTATCACACTTATTTAGACACACACACTTGCTGTAGCATAGGGTTTGTATTCTATTCCTTGATTGAGAAACAACTCCAGTGTTGCATCTTATTGATTCATAGACTTTAAGGCCAGAAGGGACCATCATGACCAGCTAGTCTGACCTCCTGCAATACATCGCAGGTCACAGAACCTCACCCACCCACTCCTGAAATAGGCCCATAACCTCCGGCTGAGTTACTGACGTCCTCAAATCTTGATTTAAAGACTTCAAATTACAGAGAATCCACCATTTACTGTACTTCAGACCAGCAACTGGCCTGTGCCCCATGCTGCAGAGGAAGGCAAAAAATCCCAGGGTCTCTGCCAATTTGATCTGGGGCGAAATTCTTTCCCAACCCCAAATATGGCAGTCAGTTAGACCCCGAGACCAACCCGCCAGACACCTGGGAAAGAATTCTCTGTAGTAACTTAAAGCCCCCCATTTAATGGCCCATCTCCAGCTGTTGGAGATATAGTTTAATAGCCGTTGTGGATGGGCCATATGGCATTGTAGGCAATCTCATCATACTATGATAAAGGGACAATGTAACAAACAAGTATTGCATGTGCAGAAGAGAGGATACCGTCTTTCTGACTATTCTTAGGGCTTTAAGGACAAAAGAATAAAATAATGTACATAGTTATATGCTGTTGATCGCAGAAAACCTTGTTTCTCCCACAATAAAATTACATATTGTGATGAGTCAGATTTCCTGTGAATATCTGTAGTTTTGTGTTCATGTACATTTGCTCCTTGATTAACAAATCAGGGAATTCATGCTGTGGCTGGATTTTTGAGTCTATTTCCTGTTTTGTATTTCAAACATGTGAACCAACAGCCCCAAAAGTGGGCTCTCCATTGCTTGTGTAACAGCAAGGTCCTCCTCTTGCCCGCCCCTGCTCAACTAGTCCTTCTACCACTGGGACTTGCTCACAATGTCCTGGTGCTTTTCCTAGAGGAGATGACAGTTTTCCTCTGAATTATACTGGAAGTCGGTGCTGGTGTCATAACTGCAAGAACATCTTGTCTTTTTACTGCCATTAAAAAAACAGTCTCCTATGTCCAAAACACATCAATATAAATCTGTTTACCTTTTTAAAATATAGTTCTGTGAACTGCCTTCCAGCTGTCGATAGAGAAATCCTAGGAAAGGTCCTGCGTCCTGTTCATGAATTATCTGTTTGGTTAACTACTTTAAGATGAAGGATGGGCCTGGCTTTCTTGCTGTTGGGTACAATTAATCTCTTACAAATAGCATTAATTAACCCTAAGAGCAGGAGCTACAGTCTTGTCCTCACAAAGAATCATTTTTCCCTTCATGTGAATGACTTTGAAAAGCCACGGGCTTAAAAAGTTCAGGATCTGGCATATTAGCAAGAGGGAACAGAGAGCTGTTGGTTCTGGAAGATCTTTACAATATTTTTTCTCCAATAAATACCATTTGAGTTGGAGCTCAGCATGCAGACATGCCTAGGTGAGAAGAAAAGTAGCTGTCTTCTTTCCTTTGTCACCATAGGAATTTCATCTTAGTAGAGGAACAGTTCAGTGCTATGAGTTCTCTCATTTGGATTTCTCTGGGAGGTTGGCTGGTTAATTGTGGGCTTAAATTGCATAGGACAAGAAGCAATGGTCTTAAATTGCAGAAGGGTCGTTTAGGTTGGACATTAGGAAAAACTTCCTAACTGTCCGGGTGGTTAAGCACTGGAATAAATTGATGAAGGTAATGGAATCTCCATCATTGGAGATTTTTAAGAGCAGGTTAGACAAACACTTGATGCGTCTGATGAAGTGGGCATTCACCCACGAAAGCTTATGCTCGAGTACATCTGTTAGTCTATAAGGTGCCACAGGTCTCTTTGTTGCTTTTTACAGATCCAGACTAACACAGCTAGCCCTCTGATAAGGGATGCTCTAGATAATACTTAATCCTGAGATGAGTGTTGGGGACTGGATTAGATGACCTCTCAAGGTCGCTTCCAGTCCTATGATTCATTGTTGAATTAAAATCAAAGCTGCTTAGATCAGTGGTTCTCAAAGCCGGTCCGCCGCTTGTTCAGGGAAAGCCCCTGACGGGACGGGACAGTTTGTTTACCTGCCGCATCTGCAGGTTTGGCCGATCGCGGCTCCCACTGGCCTTGGTTCGCCGCTCCAGGCCAATGGGGGCTGCGGGAAGCGGCGCAGGCCGAGGGATGTGCTGGCCGCCCTTCCCGCAGCC
>NW_020664545.1:810824-811193 GCF_002925995.2 Terrapene triunguis
CAGGGAAGGAGGATAGTAGTTCTGCTTATGCTTCTTATTACTTGAGTTCTCCCTAAAATGTTGCTCATAGAAGATTAGCAGCAATAAACATCTCAAGAGGAACAATTTGTCAGATCTTATGATTTTAGGGTCATAAACTTTAATTAAAGGTTTCTTTTGTCCATTTGAAAGTAACCTTATGGATGTAATTCAGGAACTTTCACTCTCATCTTGCAATAATACAAATTCAAGAACCTTACCTCCAGCCCTTCCACATCACCTCAGAGATACTAACTTCATGGCTTCATTGAAAGCATTTATATTCTCAGCAGCAGCACATCCTTCGGCCTGCGCCGCTTCCCGCAGCCCCCATTGGCCTGGAGCGGCGAA
>NW_020664545.1:811293-846371 GCF_002925995.2 Terrapene triunguis
AGCGGCGCAGGCCGAGGGATGTGCTGGCCGCCCTTCCCGCAGCCCCCATTGGCCTGGAGCGGCAAACTGTGGCCAGTGGGAGCCGCGATCGGCCAAACCTGCGGACGCTGCTGGTAAACAAACCGGCCCGGCCCGCCAGGGGCTTTCCCTGAACAAGTGGCAGACCGGCTTTGAGAACCACTGCTCTAGATAATACTTAATCCTGAGATGAGTGCCGGGAACTGGATTAGATGACCTCTCAAGTTCCCTTCCAGTCCTATGATTCATTGTTGAATTAAAATCAAAGCTGCTTAGACCATTAGATGATTCTTTCTTTATCAGATCTCTCATTCTGGTTTTGATCCTCAGACTGGTGAGGAGAAATTGTCCTCTGTCACAATATCTTGTATTCCAGTGCTGGGACTTCAACGAAGAAAAAAGTGATTTTTAGGAATATTCAAGTGTTATGTGAGGCTGTTTAGAGCCAGGTATTATGTGTGATACAAGTAAGCCGCTCAGCATATTGTCAAAATACTGTTGCGTTTTCAATTGATTACCCTGCATGTATGAATTCTGATGGAGAAGCCCCAGTTTATGCTCTGTAAAAACATCTGTCATATATCTTCTGCACTCTCTTGTTTTTCAGCCTGCACTGTTCTCCATGTGCAGGGCCCTGTCCGAAGGTTTGTGACTACGGCAAAGAGAAGATAATTGATTCAGTGACATCTGCACAGGAGCTTCGTGGCTGCACCATCATTAATGGAAGTTTAGTCATAAACATCCGTGGAGGAAGTAAGCTCTGCATCTTATGAGCTGCATCAGGGAGAACTTGCAGAATGTGGAAAAGCATGACAGTAGGGAGAGAGAACTGCATGTCAAAAAGGACAATGAGGCAGTGTCCATTGAGCCTGAGATCTCTGCAGGGCTTTTAAAGCTTTGAATGCGGAGAATTTGTTTGCAGAAAGCGTGCTTCAGCCCCACAGTGATTCAGGAATTAATCCCTCTATGTAGTTAGTTATCGAAACGTAAATTAAGTTTCATAGATTGAAGGCTAGAAGGGATCACTGACCCTCCTGTATAACACAGGCCATAGAACTGTTCCAGAATAATTCCCAGAGCAGATCTTTTAGAACAATAATGGGATCTGGTACAGTGCTCATCACCATGGTATCAGAGAGCCTAAACCTATTGTTTCCCTCTCCCCAGATAACATAGCAGCTGAGCTTGAAGCGAATCTTGGCTTGATTGAAGAAATCTCAGGTTACCTAAAAATTCGCCGCTCCTATGCCTTGGTTTCTCTTTCTTTTTTTCGTAAGCTACATCTGATTAAAGGGGAGACGTTAGAAGCTGGGTGAGTTTTTATATAAGATGCTTCAGTCTGTTATTACATATTGGGGGCCAATGTAAGTCATCAGGAAAATGTTAGCAAATTATTTTTAAACGTGTGTTTAACTGCTGTCTGCCCATAGTTGCAGCCTGTCCTTATGATACTCTGTGTGGGGAACTTTCATGTGATGTCTGGATTAGTGCATGAGAAAAGCCAGTTTAATAATGAACCCATCCTCTTCCATTCTGTCTCTTCTCACAGGAATTACTCCTTCTATGCCCTCGACAATCAGAACCTGCGCCAGCTCTGGGACTGGAGCAAACACAACCTCAGCATAGCAAGGGGGAAGCTCTTCTTTCATTATAACCCCAAACTCTGCTTGTCAGAAATCCACAAGATGGAGGAGATCTCTGGGACTAAGGGACGTCAGGAGAGGAATGACATAGCCCAGAAGACAAATGGCGACCAAGCCTCTTGTAAGGAAGCTTCATAATGTGAAGAGATCTGTGCCGTATGCACCCTCTTGCTAACCTCCTTGTCTGTCTTGTGAAGTTCTCAGGGCAGGGACTGCCCTGGTGCTCTCTGTGTAAAGCCCCAGGCACATCAGTTACTCTGTAAGCTAGCTGAAGGGACACTCTCAACTTGCCACGAGTTAAAAGTAGTTTCAGGTCTGATCTCTGCCCTGGAGGCCCCCTGCCAGCTTTTGTGGTTATACGGTTTTTCCCCACAACATTTTGTGGTGCCCTTCCCCCTCCCACTCTTTGACTGGGAGTTCTTCAGGCAGGGTCTGGTCAGCCTTGTGTCTTTGCGCAGCACGTCACATGCCACAGCCTCAATCCTGAGTGGGGCATCTGGGCCCTGCTGCTGTGCACATGTTTAATTGTCTCCTTTCTCTGTGCGATGGGAAGTGGTGACAATGAACAAATGCTGCAAAATAAACTGAAAAGGAGAGAGTATTTCTGCTCAGTTCGTTTGGAGCGGTTGCTGTGACAACAGTCGGAGAAACTTTTGAAGCAGAAATGTGACTTATTTTTAAAGGCTGGCAGTTTCCTTTCAAGTAATAATAAGGAAGGTCCCATGTCAACAGAGCTAAGGAATACAGAGGGGGCAGCTTTGCCTCCAGCAGCATTCCCAGGCCTTAGCCTGAGTGCTCAGAGCCAGCATCTCACCCTGTTCCCAGCCAAAGATGCCACTCAAACAGGCTTTCCCATGGTTGAGCAGGGCACAACGGGTGCCAGTCGAGCCTCTCAGACCCACCCCAGCCTTAGGTGAGGCAGAGTGAACTGGATCTGAGGGTGCTGCCTCTGCAGGATTCCTATCCCCTCTCCAGCCAAAGAGCAGCAGTGGGCTTTTCCCAGAGCCAGAGGGCGCTGCCTCTGCTGGCCCAGGGAGTGAGAGACTGGATCTGGGGCCCAAACTGTGCTCTTGTGTGGTTGTGAGAGACTCTTGGTGCAAAGCTGCCAGGCAGGCTGTCCAGTTTGTCTTTCAAGCAGCCCTCCTCCCTCCCAGTGCTACCTCTGGTGGGCTCAGCTGTGGTTTGCTCCTCTTCACGTCTGCCCCAAACTACCCATTGCTGATGTGTTTGGCTTTTTGTTTGATTCAAGTCTAGTTTTCAAATTGGCAGCATCCTCTTTATAAAAAAAAAATCCATTGTTTTTTCTGGACTAAGCACCAGCAAACTTAACAGCCTTCCTCCCTCGTGCAGCTACTGCAGGGAATGGCAAATCCAATCAATGCTTCACAGTTTATCCTTCCTGGGTCCCTTGGAAATAATAGACTGTAAGCCTTCTCGCCTTGCAATGGCTTCTGTCGTTCATGTTCTTCTCTGCAATGGGACCCTGCTCTTCCCTGGCAGGACTGGGCATTTCATCACAGTGGAGGCAGAAGCTAGAGCAGCTTCACAAACCATTTCATTGGTCTTGTCTCTGCAGACTAGCATGAATTTTAACCCATTTAGGCTTTAGATTTCTGTCTATCTAGGATTGAGGCAGCTTTTATTTCTTTATCGCTTTAAATAATTGACTACGGGTTCTCCTGAGTCTCCATTCTGTAGACAGTCCAGTTGTAAACATCGGATTCTTCACTAGATTTGGCTTATTAAAATCAGTTCAGCTTTGCTTTTTCCTCCATTTTTCTGCTGCTCAGCCTGGCTCATTTTTGTCTCCACAATAGTAGCTAGGTGTGTCACCATAGCAAGCATGTGCTGTATCACTGATGCAATGTTACGCAAAAAGTCCTATCTCCGGTTCTTGCTTTAATGCTTTTTATTCTCAACACCAGCTCATGTAAGTACAGTTTCTTTTATAAGAATTTTTACAAGAGTGTCAGTTGTTTCTGACCCACGTTATCTGCCCTGTTTAAGCAAGTACTAGTAGGTAGATTTGACAACAGACATCTCACTGAACAGAGAACCTGTAAACTGGATATGTTGAGCAAACCAATCAATAAGTCCATTGGATTGTTCACAATCCTACCATTTTACAACTGTAATCTAAAATATACAGTTCTTCCCAGCTCTAAGCATTTCCCAGAGCTTTGGTTCTAAAATGTGTTTATGCAAAACAGGAACTTAAAAGAAACCGCTTCAGTTTTAAAATAAAGTAAAAAGCAATATCCTTTGTCTTTTGCTTTAGGTGAAAATGAATTGCTGAAGTTTTCGTCTATCAGAACATCTCATGATAAGATCCTACTAAAGTGGGAGCCGTACTGGCCACCTGACTTCCGTGATCTCCTAGGATTTATGCTTTTTTACAAGGAAGCGTAAGTATAGAAGTCTGTACAATAACTCTGGGGAGATGCCAACTCAGATGACCCCAAGCCACGCAGTCCCTTAGTAGCTCAAAGTACTTCCACAAACTATTTCTGACCTCAAAGAGCAGATTTCAGACCAATCACTGTTACCACTGTTTAATTCTTGTAAATGTCTGACCATTTCATGTAAATTTCCAATGTCACTTTTCTGCTGCACAGGTACTAATTATGATCCCTGCGTTAGCTGTGTCAGGTACAGCAAAAATACTCTAAAGAATAACTTAAAAATCAGAATTGAAGCTCATTCAATTCAGCACTTATTACAGAAGCCGTAGATTTTGTCACCTCTCCATTTGCACTGAGGAGTGGGGCATTTCTGTTCCCTTTCAGACTAGAGCCATTTTTAAAAAATCAGGGATATCAAACTGGCTCTGCTGAGGCCGGCCGGCCGCAATTGGCCTGAATTATAGCTCACCCCACACATCCAGAATTTCTGTGAGATGTGGGAGGCATTCATTGGTCCGTGGTCTCAAATCAAAGCCCTTGTCAACAGGCAGAAAGCTAAGTGAATTGATGACACCAGCGGTAAAATAAAGATTTCACAAAATCCCTTCCCAGGCAACTGCACCCCCTTTCGTGAACTCAGAGCTCTGAGCTGTCCCATGGCCGGGAGGTCTTGCACCGCTCATGAGCTGTAGCTTGCTTGGGAAGCTAAAATGCATTGTAAGGAATGGTATTCCTGGACCCTCTGACTGGAGATTACTGAACTTCTGGAAAGGAGCATTTATTTCCCTGTTTCCTGGTGAGCAGGAGAGAGCTCTATAATACTTAATTTAAAAAAAATTATTTAAACAGTAAAATTTGACTGCTTCAGTTTAGATGATAAGAAGGCAGAACTGGCCAATATGACTCTGTGCTTCCCAAGGAGGGCGACTTCCTGCTGAAGTCCCAGACGATGAATATTTCCTTCCCTATGTGCCAGATGTTCTGTAGGGACTACCTCTGCCATGGCCCATCTCCTGCTCGCTCCTTGGGGTTAGATTCTACTGTGGCTGGAGGAATATTGGTCTTTCGTGTCTGGAATGGTTGTAGAGCCCATGCCCCTGAATTCAGTTTTTAAAAAACAAACCAGCCCAGATGTGAGAAGATCTGGGATTCCTGAGCATCTTTGAGCTCCTTGAGTGCTGCTGTGTTGTTTTCTCAGCGGTGGGCAATGCAGCTAATGACAAGAACTAGTTTGGATCCTGGAGAGACCTGTTCTTTCCCCATGGGGTGACTCAAGCAGCTGTTCTGAGCTTCCTTATAACAGATCAAGTTACAGCCACCTTTGTCTGATTGCCATTTCATTCCATTCTCCTAAACCAGCTGTAAATCGCTGGCTTTCCTTTAGCAGGGCGGCAGATTGAGTAGAGCATCATTTGGGACAGGCTATATGAACAGAAGGGCAAAGACCTGTCTCCATATGTTGAAGCAAGAGTAGAATTCCTCCATTTTTGTTTGTGGAGAAGCTTTGGGTTCTGGCTGCCTCCTGCTTCAAGGCGTCAACTGACCGTTTGGAAGAAATAATGCCCATCCCCCTATCCAACCCCACTCACTGCTAGGCCATTGCACCACGGGCTCAGTGGGTTCGTTTGAGGTTGTTGCATTTTCCTTTATCTGGCTACTGTAGTGAGAATAGTGTTCTGCAGACCAGTGGTTTGCTCTGGCTTGGTAAATCCTGTGTCTGTGGAGCAGTGACTGATGATGATTTGTGGCACCGTTAGACAGTTGGATGTCAAGATTACAGGGTTCCCGACAGACTTCCTGGATGGACAGACTCCCTTCACCTCTCTGTGCCTCAATTCCTCCAACTGATAATACCCTCACCCTGCCCGGATGTTGTGATGCTCTGTTTGTAAAGCTCTTGGCAATCCTGGGATAAAGGATTATCATGGTCTTTGGTGTTTCATATTTGTTGTGATTATTTCCTAAAAACCTGCAGTTTGGATTCTATTAACGTGAGGCCTTTGTCCTTCTCTTTCCCTTGGAAAAAGTCCATACCAGAATGTGACCGAGTTTGATGGACAAGACGCCTGTGGATCAAATAGTTGGACAGTGGTTGATGTTGACCCTCCCCCACGGTCAAATGAGCCGAAAGCTCAGGCCCAGCCGGGGTGGCTCCTGCGGGGGTTGAAGCCGTGGACTCAGTACGCTGTGTTCGTTAAGACGCTGGTCACCTTCTCGGACGAACGAAGGACATACGGTGCAAAGAGCGAAATTATCTACGTCCAGACCAATGCTACCGGTGAGTACTGTCCCCTTGCATATGGCAAGGAAAAACATACCCACCAAACTCCTTGCCTGAATGGTTCTTGGTCTCTCCACTGGCGCTGTGTGCCTGAATATAATGCACGCAGGCTCCTTGTTCATTCTTGTGCATGATCGTGTTCACACGCTGGTGTAACCCTGCTGCAGTGTCATCAAGTGCCATTGAATCTGGGATGGGGGAGGTCTGAATTTTTTTCTGTGCAGGACATTTCTCCCTTCATTTCTGTTTATTTGCCTGGTAAAGCAAACTGTTGAATCAGGACAAACCAAGTAATGTTGGAAAAAGGTGAGTCTTAATGTTCTGAGGCCTGGTTGGAAGACTATAAGGAAATAATATACGAGGGAATTGACCATTCACTGGGGAGAGAACTGAATTGAATCCCCATAATTACTTACTTCAGTACTGGCAATGTGTGTTTTCACTGTGCAAAACACACAAAATATAAAGATAGTCCCTGTCCAGAGAAGAGACAGGTGAAATCAGGTGCATTGGAAGACCCAGAGTAAGCTTACTTTTTTTCCCTTCCCTTATTGTGATGATGATTATCAGCAATGAGATCAGGACCAGGGTCAGTTTGTGTAGGTTTCATTCAGGGGGCAGTGAGAGGGCTCCAGTTTAGTGAAAAAAGTCGATAGACTGTACCAGACAATAGGTGAGACTGGTACTAGCACTGCCGGGAGTCCTGTGGGGAGGGCAGGGTGGCTCTGATCCTCCTGTCTCTAAGGTGGGGCTGACTGAGAGGGGTAACACAGTAACTCTCAATTCTGGGACCCCTGCAGACGGTTTGGGGGAAATTCAGGGCTGGGAGGGTGTTGGGATCATTCTGCAAAAAGTAACTGGGTGGTGGAAGCCAGGGTGTGACCTGCTTGGTTGTAGGCTGGCTGTTGGTGTCAGGGCTGTGAGCCATAGCACAGAAGGCACCCAGAGTTGCAGGGCAGGCAGTGACACAATCCCTCCCTGGTCTGGGTTGAATCCCAAAGCGTCACAATAATTCTTGCCTCGTATCCTCGGTCTCTTTTGGTACAGTGATCTGAGTGACCTCTGTGTCTTTCTCCCTTCAGTTCCCTCAGTCCCATTAGATCCAATATCGGTTTCCAACTCTTCGTCCCAGATCATTCTGAAGTGGAAGCCGCCCTCTGAGCCGAACGGGAACATCACACACTACCTTGTGTTTTGGCAGAAGCAGCTGGAGGACAGCGAGCTTTTCGAACTCGACTACTGCCTGAAGGGTAGGTGCCCTTTTTTCCCATCCCGGGTTTAACATTCAAGCTTCCGGGCTCTGCTAGTCTCATACTAGCTGTGGGGTTTCTTTCTCTGTCATGTGGGAGGTGGGTGGGACACAGGATCGTGGCGTGTTAATGGATGATGCTCTTGGAGCACACAGTGATGTAGCCAAAGCTGTTAAGGCTGTGTTCTCCCACTGTCTTTTGCATTGCCCTGGTCACTATTGCCAGGCCCGCCATCAGAGATCGTGAGGAATGGCTGGTTGGTTGGTTGGTTTGAACACAGTAAAATCAGATGTCTTAAGCCTTCTGGGATCTGCCTTCTGCTCTTGCTTCTCTTAATCTGGGTAACCAGTTTTATCAAAGCTAATAAGAGTGAGATGAAAATATTGTTGGGCTTCTGGAGACCTGGGGTCAGATTAATCTGAAATGTAACCCCCTCTGTGGCTTCTAGATCTGTTTTGGGGCTAAAGAGATTTACGGGTGTCTTTCCAAGTGTCATGACACTTCAAGCACAGATTAGAGCCAAAGGCTGTTTCACATCTGCAGACTAGAGACTTCTAGACCCAAGGTGTGAGAGGACTGGTGTCTGAATGTTTCATGAATCCAGCAGCCCCTAGTTACAGGTTATAGGCTTCACCCACCCCAGCTGGCAGAGTCATGTTAGAAGACCCTTTTGGCTACAGCCAACAGTATGCTGTGCTTAATCCTGGTTTGAAAGCCAGTGTAGACAAGCCCTTAAACATGTCACCAGTGAACAATGCCCTGCTGTCTTGCTGCGTGTGTCATAAACATCCATTGAAGTGGTGAACTCTACCTCACCTAGGATCCTACTTGTAACCTCTGATCTGCCAATACGTACACCCCTTTCAGGGCTGAGGAGGGCATCAGCTATGTTGTATGCTGGCCCAACGTGGCTAAGCGGAGCTGATTTAGTGTTTGGAAATTCATTAGACTGGAGCATCCATGGCAGGATGGTTCACTGCTGCTGGTATATATGTGACAAGCTGCCAGCCAGGATGCTGCGTCTGGATTTCAAGGCTCCATGTGGGGAAGAGACGTGCCAAAAGGAATGTCAGCTCAGTGACCTTCAAGGAATAATCTGGAAATAGTTCTGACTTTTTTAATCTATGTGACTTAAACTGCTGTGCCAATCAGCTAATGACTTTTGCAAGGCGGTGTGTGTGATCTAAGAATTCTTTTCTCCATAGGACTAAAATTGCCGTCGAGGACTTGGTCTCCCCCTTTTGAATCTGAAGACCCTCATAAATATAATCAAAGTGAAAACGAGGACATCAGTGGAGAATGTTGTTCCTGTCCAAAAACTGACTCTCAAATACAGAAGGAGCAGGAAGAGTCTGCCTTCCGCAAAATGTTTGAGAACTATCTCCACAATGAGGTGTTTGTCCCCAGGTAACAAACTCTGCCACTGCTGCTATGTTTAGTTGGCTTGGGGTGGGGAAATGTAAATTGACAAAGTGAAACCGAAGACTGAAGGCAGGGTTTGGTCATGTTGCCAGTCTCTCCAGGGCACTATGTCAGACAAAGATATCTACAGGGCTGTCTAGAGCAAAATCTGGATGGATATGTGGCTGAGACTGGTGAAACTAGAACTCGAACAACTGATGTTACCTCAGTTTTGGGAAACCCCAGTTTGCTGCATGATCTCGGCATTCTCCTCAGCCTGACCTCATAAACTGAGAAATCTCAGCGAATTATTAAAAACCTGGAAGCTTATTTAAACTTGTGTGATGCCAGAAATGACCGTTTCTTCTGCCTGAAACTTTTTTGCAGCTTTTGCGCAATAGCCACTTAAAAATAAAAGAAGAAAAAGGGAAGTTTACCATGCCACAGCCTTGTCTTTTACTGCGGTATTTGCGGTCTTCCCTGTACTTAGCATGGGAAATACCTCCAATACCATGAGGAATGTAACTGCTGTGGGTGGTAAAAGGCCTGTTTTGAATGGCACACACTGTGTCACATTAAGTGACGTTGAATGTGTTCGCACTTCATATGAGTTACAGAGAATGCACTATGGGAATCAAGTTGGGGTTGGTAGTAATTTTCTCTCTAAACTATCATAATGAGTTTCAGGCATCAAATCTGTTCTCTGCTGGTTGCACTTAACCAGAAAATATTTATTTGCAGCTGCCTGACAAAGGCCTAGCTATGACAATGAATGCTTTTATTTAAAGTGCAGTACTAAACAGCATTCCTCTCTCTGAGCCTGAGTGAGTGATGCCTGCCATTGGCACATGGAAGCATCTGCAAAGTCCCTTACTTCTCTATTTTCTTACTGCTTGTGCTGTGGCGATGAGCAGGTTTCAGTGTGAAATGTAGAGCTACAGTGGGATTGCCCAGGACTCTGTGTACTCAGCAGGCAGAGAGGATACAAGCCATTATCACATAGGCAATATCCTCTTGATCTAGGCAAACGGTTCTTATAATGTGATTTTTAATTTTATTGTGCAGCCAGCCCAGGATGCTTCTCAGGCCAGTTTCTGGGGTATGTATTCTAAGAAGAAACAAATAACCAAGACACCACCTTGTCAGCCTGCTAAGGAAGAAACCTCCAGCCCTGTTACATTAATTAATTTACTAATACAGGGCCCCTTCACTGTCATAAGCCAGCAGCAGAGACACAGTTCTCCTGACATCTAGTCTGCCTGCTAGGTTGACTTTTGTGATGAGTGGCAAAGTGAATTAGAGGTTGTTTTGCTGCTGTTTCTTGCCTGCTAGTCTGCTCCAGGGCAACTTATCCAGGGTCTGGCAGCAGAATAGGATATGTATTTAATTCCATATCTCATTTCTGCTGCCGCTAACTGCCAATGGCCTCCTCCCTAACAGCATTGTAGAGACCCCTACTTGAAAGCAGAGCCTGCTTCGTCATGAAAAGGAAGACCAGGCCCTTGTAGGAGACCAGCAGGAGGCTTGTGAAATTGTGCGGGGTTGTAAGCAGAAGGTGGTAGGGGTAGTAAAGAGGGGGCCCATCTCCCCCCTGATTGCCTCCCTGTTGGCTCTCCTTGCTTCCTTTCGGCTTTTTTCTTCCTCCTTCCCCCTTCCCTGTTTGTTTCAGGAAACCTGTTCCCCAGGCAATGTCTGTGCCCGAAGCCGTGCCCTGCCACAGACACACCCAGCCAGCCTGAATCCCACTGCTTCTCTTTTTTTTTTTTTTTTTTGGTCTGACCCACTCTCAGAACTCGGTCTGGGAAGGAGTGTCACAAGGACTGCTCCCTGGCCAAGTGCAAGGCGGACTGAGTGCGGGTGGGGTGGGACTTGCATAGAACTTGTAGGCTAACTTCCTTTTGCATTGATAGAATAGGCTATGGATTTCTTAAGGCACTGCCTTCCCATAGCCCCCTTCCTAGCCATCGGTAGGGAACTTTTCACCCCAGCTGTGAGATTCGTGACTTCCTCTTGCAGCTGAACACAGTGGTGGTCACAAGCTGATGTTTTGTTTCTTCTTTATCACATGGTTTGCTCTTGTACTGGAAAGAGTTTCACACAGGGATGAGCAACAGTAAGGAAGAAGCTTCCAAAGCAATTGGAACGTGAGAGCTCGAATGGGGGTGAGGAGTATTACATCGGAAAAAAACAGAGCGAGGCTCAAATGCCCCCTCCTCCTGAAGGCTCACCCCTGAGAAAGGACTATATGGCTGCTACTGAGCCAATAAATGCTTCTGATTCAGCCAGGGTCATCCCTGGTGGGTGTTCCCAGGTGTTTCCCCTCCTCTGGGACTGAGCACTCTCTCACAGCGCTGCTAGACCCAGCCTCTCTGGGGGACAGGGAAATCTGGGAATGGAGACCAGACCTGGGTATTTCACATAGCTAACCACTGAAGCCACCTGAATAGCCTTGGGTTGTATTGAAAAGAGAGGCTGGAATGACAGCGAGGAGAGCAGAGAGGATTTAGCAAGGGAGTTGCTTTAAATCTAGGAAGGGTTAGTTAATTATTTTTTGTCAAGATCCAAATTTATTGGTCAAGGTATAGTCAAGGTCCAGACTCCAGAGAAAATTTAAAAAACAACAACAACAATAATAAGTAAATAAAAAGACTTTGGGGTCTGTTCAAAAGCGTCTTGCGGTCCGATTTGGCCCATGGTCCGATTTAGAACAATAAAAGACTTGGAGTTCTTGAGTTTGCAGCTTCAGAAGCTTTTCTTATTCTCTAGCATTTTAAGAGTTCTTTCTGTATTTTTCCATTCACAGCTCTAGGTTAGAGGAGAGTGCCGAGTAGCACAGCTCTCATCAGGGAGATTACTGTTGTACTTGTGAAAAACAAAAATAATCTCGGACTTGGGGAAACTGCTGAGTCAGCACTTTGTAAACAGTGGGGAAGAGCTAAATTGTGAAGTGTAAACAAGATTCTAGTTAACCATAAAGATTCCTTGGGGTGGGTGGGAGGTGATCTGTTTTTAATTGTGACCTAGTATTGCATCTTTGAACTCTGCCTCATTATTAGAGGGCACAGTTCAGAGCAATGCGCAAGTTAGGAGAACAACAACTTAAAAATGGTTTGTCTGGAGTTAATTAGTAATTACAGGAATAGAAATCTAAAGCCAAGAATGTGCTGTGCTGAGCCTGCCATTCGGTGTCACGTTCCCTCTTGCCAGTGAATTGGTCTGTATTACTGTGCGAAACATAATGTTTAAATCTACCACATTTTAGATCTGCTTTCAAAGTGGTTGCATTTGTTTTTTCAGAAAAATAACATCAGGGAATGGAACTGAGGACTCTAGGTAAAGACCTGACCCATGCAATCACCTGCTGCAATTTTAGTTAGCCAATCATGTGCTTGATAGTCTGAGGGTGGCAGTGGAAAGTTCAATTCAGCAGCAAAGATTTGCTTCAACAGCTTGTTGCATTTGTAAACTCTGGAGATGTTCATAGTGCTGGTTCCTTTCAGATGACTCGCTTTAATAGCAAAGATCACAATTGTTCCCATTAACATGTGATTTGGATTTTAACGTGTCTGGTAAGAGAGTGATGGAAAATTCTCATTGAGGGAAACAGGGAACATGGATTCCCCTCATGCAACTAATATTGATTGTTCCTGGCATAACTTGGATCCCCCAATTCGCTCAGAGTTCCCAGCCTGAAATTCCTAGTTGCAAATGTGATCACAGGATTCAAACGCTGATTGTAACTATCTTGATTTAACATAATTTGGGGGGGGGGAAGGGTGGGGAGAGAGAATCAGGCTGGTGCTTGGTACTGAATTCTAGTGAAACAAAAATGTCCCCTTTTCTGGTTTTGAAGTTAACTAGCAGCTCTGTCTTACAGTATGGGGGACTGCCAAAGTCATGTCTGACAACTTGATAATCACAACAGCAAGAAGTTGAAGTAAATCTGCTAACTAATATACAGTAATTTGAAAGAAAAACTTCAGTTAACCACTACTGAATGTTACTAATGTGTGCGATGTGAGTCTGGCAGTACTGGGATCTTTGTTTAACTTTATTCTTTAAAATGTTGAAATGAACATTCAAGACCTGGTTGGTGTGAAAGGGTGAAAATTCTCTTCATGTACAAAACAGAAACTATAGGGCTCAGAGTAGTGGACACACTCCAGTGAGCCATGAAACCAGTCTTATGAGTTTTAAATGCAGGTTTAGGATGCCTGGAATATGTGCAGCACCCAATATGCTCAAACTCAGGGCTTAGGACATGATCCCATATGGTCAAAGCTACAGTAAATGGGGGCGAAGTCTTGAGTATTGCAGTCTTGTTAAGGCAGCATCCTACCTCTGTAGAACCCAGAGATTAGTAACATCTTTGCAATGTTCAGCTGTGCTGAACTGGGAGAACTTGAGTCATTGCATACTTTGGCCTTAGCTTTTATTATTTCTATGTACAGTTATGAAACAAAGGTAGATCAAGATCAGGCACCACTAAAAGGTAACGTTTCTGCAAAGACATTGAGACAGGGTTGTTAGAACAAAAAGTTCTGAATTCTTTAGATTGTGCTGCATTGCAAGTGCACTCTACTTGCATTTGAGTTTTCAGATGAACTCTGAACTCCCAGATAAATATGTTTGAGCTAAATATGGTGAATAATTTCTTAAATGTATTGTTCTGCAGGCCATCACGAAAACGAAGAGATCTTGGCAGTGTGGCTAATGCCACTGTGGTGGTACCCACCATCCCATCTTCGTTGAATACCTCCTCTGCAATAGCACCTGAAACTGTAGAGGAACAGAAACCTTTTGAGAGAGTTAAGTCTAAGGAGTCCTTGGTTATCTCAGGTCTGCAGCATTTTACAGGGTATCGCATTGAGCTCCATGCTTGTAATCATGATGCCCAAGAATTCCGGTGCAGTGTCGCAGCATATGTTAGTGCCAGAACCATGCCAGAAGGTAAGTTGCCTTTACTCAGCTTTGCTTCAGGGGAATCTAATATTTTTAAATGGCCGTTTTCTCGATGTGTTAGCTGCATTTCAGAAAATGCCTTGGGAAGCTCATGCTGATGAACTAGGCTGTACCTATTGCTAATAAATATCCCTGTTCATTGGTTAGGTGGGAAAGGCTGACATATTGGGCTGGTCCAGGTTTGCATTTTGTAAAATATTTTAGAACTTAAAGTTTTTCTAAACATAACTTTGTAAAAAATCTGTTGGTTTTAGCAAAGGCTGATGACATTGTTGGTCCAGTTACCCATGAGCTGGTCGAAAAAAATGCTGTTCATTTGAAGTGGCAGGAGCCAAAGGAGCCGAATGGGCTAATTGTGCTATATGAAGTGAATTATGGGCGTCTTGGGGAGCCAGAGGTGAGAGCTTCTTTCATTCAGCCTGTCCATAGATGGTATGTGAGTAGGTGTGCACTCTACACCCTTGCTCTAACATGGGGTGATAGCTGGTAGTGGCAGCTGGGAAGTTGAATTTGCATATTCCTACATTCTCTGGACTCATCTCCTCCTTATCAAGTGTCAGGACAAGATCAGAATTGAGGCTGTTTGAAGCAGAGCCCACCAACTGCCTCCATCACCACTGGTTCGGTAGCTTTCTTGGTATGGACATATTAGAACGGAAGACCAATGAATTCCAAAGTGTGTGTACCAAGGAATGCTGTGACACAGCCGGCAATCGTGTGGGCGCCAGAAACTTTGGTGGCACAATCAAATTGCCAGTGATGGATGTAAACTGAATATAGCAGCACCCCCTTTAAAGAGCTAGTCAGAGTGCGATGTGGATGGTGCTCAATCTTCAAGGAGACCACATCCCTTTGGAATTTGCCATGATGATGAAAGTGCCCTGGAATGTCTGTCTTGGTAATGACTGGCTGCAGCTATGCACTCCCCTCCTGCAGGAGTAACACAGAGCACAGCTCTGCCCGTAGAGTGTATCTCTATAGCTGCAAGGGAGGACTGGCTGCAGGAGTTCATGGAAACCCAGCTGTGGAAGTTCTGTTTTGCATGATGTTGCTCCAGAAATGCAAGGCAGCCCACCCTGCCCTATTGTTCTAGTTTGTCTGGTTTCTTTTTTGCATGAACTTACCAGCTACTCTGGCACAGAAATGTGCCCACTCTTACCCTCTGGGAGTGTGTTCCATGGTGATGGACAGCACTACATATCGGTGTCCTCAGCATGAGTCTCTAATTTGTTAGCCTGGTGCAGGGATTTCTGTAGGGATTTTAGTGCACAGAAAGCTATGGAAACAATATAGATGTAAATCTCAGCTGCTTATTGCGAAACAATTGAAGTTACAGTTCAAGGATATAGTAAATGGCAACCCTGATCCTGCAACCTGAACTGCATGGGCAGACCCCAATGCCTGGGCAGGGTTCCAGTGGGGCTCTGCATGGGTGGAAGGGTTTGCCTGCCCAGTACAAACGGCAGAATTGAGGCCCAGTACAGCAAATGGCATGCGTCCCACATGATCTAATACTACTTAACAATGAGAGGGAAACCCAGGATATACCGTTATAATGGGGAAGATCGGAGCATTCCAACACACAATTATTTGTCTCTTTGCTGTTCAGGAGAACTATGGGGGTGGAAGTCCTCATGCTAATAACCTTTAAAAGGTATCCATGGGAGGACTTCATTTGAAATAGCTTGTGATTTAGCTCGTCTTCCTTTGGTTACTTGTTGTAGCACTGTGCTTAGTATGAGCTTCCTTCTTGGGTGATCAGCAGAATACTCCACTTGCAGAGTTAACCTTTGGACTAACATAGCTGTTGTTCTCGTTTGTTTTCTTGATCTTTGGGCAACATGTTTTTATGGCTTTTCTTTCTTTGCCTTTCAAATCCAACTCTCAGGGTGATATGCAGCCCTTCCCTCCCTGCAGTGGGCTGGGTATGTGCTGAGATCAGTGAATGATTTCATGAATAAATAGTGTTAGGAATAAACTACTGCTAGTCACTGAACTTCTTTGGGTGTTAAATATGTGCCTAAGTTATGAGTTGGTAGGAAGGCTGAAGTCTTGGCCTTTCTAGCTCTCCCACCCTTTTGTTTGTTTAAG
The DNA here is from genome assembly GCF_002925995.2 of Terrapene triunguis. Classification (NCBI taxonomy): domain Eukaryota; kingdom Metazoa; phylum Chordata; order Testudines; family Emydidae; genus Terrapene; species Terrapene triunguis. Next base: position 827,342 of record NW_020664545.1, read on the forward strand.
AACTCTTCTTTTGGTGTTTTGAATGTTGATTTGATGCCAAATGAAAATCACCATTAACCAGGGTATTAGAATTCTCAGCGGCTTTCATAGGAAACTGCCCACTGGCTGCAATAAATCATTATGGCGTTAGCTGAAATACATTTAAAAGCACCCAGATGTTAGTGATATAAATAAAAGCCCTTCCTAGACATCCTCCTGGACAAAGGCAAAAGGACCCTGGGGACTCATGGCGCTCTCCTGTTCTGACTTGCAGTAACTGTATTTGATTGTGTATAAACAATGCAGGTGATAAGCTGCCATGCTGTGCTCTGGCTGCCTGCCCACTAGCGTGTTCAGATACATAGGAATGTCTGCTCTAGCAGACTCTGAAATCCACCCCAAATGCCAGAATTGCTCTGTTGTTACATGGCCCAGACTCTCCACCCAAGTACAGGTGCTGGAAAGCTTAACTAATCTGGGCTCTGGCAGTGAGCTGGGGGTGAGGGGAGACTCCAGAATGTGGGGATAACCCTTGCTAGCAGCATCCACCTATTTACATCCCATTGGCAGAGCCAGCCCCCATGAAATCAGGTCCTGAGTGACTTAGTGCTTTAGAATTTATAGTCTAAACCCACCACCTGGAATCGCACTTGGAAACGTGCAGGGAGCTAGCACTGATTATGGTGCTGCAGTTCATCTTCCCCAGCGCTGGTGTCTGGGGGAGTTCTGAGGAACAGCCATGTCTCGAGGTGCAAAGGGCCCGGATGACTGCAACAGGGGCTGCATGTCAAAGAAGTGCACGTGCTTGTTTCATTGGGCACAGGTGGAGAGCAGTGCTCTTGAGTAACAGCCTTAGGGCAGGCCAGATCTGAGAGCTCATAATTCTTGGTCACAAGTTGCTATTTCCAGCATCATCTCAGTCTCCCTAGACACGGGGCTGTTGTGCTGTGCCCTCTGTCTATTGGGGTTCAGCAGGGGCTGGGCGGGGAAGATTTGCAGATTAATTTGTGGAAGGGAGGTTGATTGTTACAGGCCTCCTGACTGTGCTGCATTCTTCAAGAGGCAGTGAAGTAAAGCTGTCGTTTTCCATCCTCCTGCAGGAGGCACACCGCTGCGTTTCTCGTAAGCAGTTTGCTAATGAACAGGGCTTTAAGTTACGTGGACTACAGCCTGGAAACTACAGCGTCCGAATCCGAGCCACCTCGCTGGCAGGAAATGGGTCGTGGACAGAGCCCACGTATTTCTATGTGGCTGATTATTGTGAGTTTGCTTATTCAAAGTTTAATGTTTTAATAGAAATCCGGGCTATTTTCTGGAGAGGGAAGCACAGCACAGAGCAGGTGCACTGGAATAGAAGTGCATGGGGAAAAGTACGGTGATATGGGGATTACAAGTGGCAAGCGCGTTAGAGAAACTTGAAAATCAGTCTCTTAAAAGCTGATCTATTTCCCTCACTTATTTGTTAACGCTGAGGTCACAGTCCTGGGTGGCCGTGCATTGCTTGCCAATGGCTTCAGGGCAAAGCAAACTGTCTTCCTGTGTGTGAGCTTAGAAACCTCTGGAAGTGGGCTCTTTGAAACTGAAGAGCTGCCTTCTGCATTGAGTTGAATAGCGAGAAAAGCACTCCCATCCACTTTGTGTCGGAAATGGCTTTGCTCTGCACTTGAGTTTGGGAGCGCAAGAAGGCAGTGGAGATGGGAGATCATTTGGGAGCCGCCTCTGGTTCTGTTCAAAGTTCCCATCATCAGGGATGTTCCTAAGCACTTTGATTTGCCCACATTTGACATGAATTAGCCAGCTAGCTGGATCGTCTGCAGCCGTCAAAGTGCTGAGGTGCTTGCCAATCTTGTTCTGGGTGGAGCACAGCAGGTTTGGATAGGAAGAGATGCCTGCTTTGTGCACTGTTGGGCCAACTCTGTAGTGGCATGGAGCACCTCTGACTCCTGTCACTTTGGCAGAATCTTACCCTGCACTCATGGGTGTGCAGGTGTTCCTGGGGGGATTTCAGTCAAGAAAAGACTAAACTGCTTGGAAGCCCACGTAACACTTTTTTCTCTCTCTCTCTCTTTCTCTCTCTCTCTCTCTCTCTCTTTCTCTCAGTGAACCCTCAGTCTAATATTGCTGTTGTTGTTGTCCCAATCATTTTTTCCATAATAATTATTGGAATTGTTGGAGCTGCCTACGTATTTGTGAAAAAGAGGTGGGTGACGTATATCGCTCTCAGCAGAACAACAAAATGTTTTACCAAAGAGATATGCTAGTAGTTTTCTGTGGCTTTATAAAAGAGGTAACAGATTTTAGCAGAACAGCTAAATGACTTGTCTAGGAAACATCTTGCATTTGGAGATCTAAAGTTCAGGAGCTGTTATCTGTCCTGTGCTTTGGGAGTTGTTTTAATTGCATGGCTGTATGTAGACTCTAAGGGTATGTCTACATGGCAACTAGACAGCTGCGGCTGGCCCATGCCAGCCGACTCTGATTTGTGGGACTGAGGCCACAGGACTGGTGGAGCCCGGACTCTAGGACCCCACGAGGTGGGAGGGTCCCAGAGCTCAGGCTCCAGTCTGAGCCCAGAAGTCTACACAACAATGAAACAACCCCATGAGCCCAAGTCATAGAATCACAGAATATCAGGGTTGGAAGGGACCTCAGGAAGTCATCTAGTCCAACCCCCTGCTCAAAGCAGGACCAACACCAACTAAATCATCCCAGCCAGGGCTTTGTCAAGCTGGGCCTTAAAAACCAATAAGGATGGAGATTCCACCTCCTCCCTAGGTAACCCATTCCAGTGCTTCACCACCCTCCTAGTGAAATAGTGTTTCCTAATATCCAACCTGTCCACATGAAAGACCCCCAAGCTTATTTCTACCAGCTTAGGCTAAAAACTTCCCCAAGGCACAAATCCTTTCCTTGTCCTTGGACGGTATTGCTGCCACCACCAAGTGATTTAGCCAGAAATTCAGGAAAAAGGCCACTTGTTCTTTTAAAATCCTGAAGTCTGTGCTTCTGGTTCAAAATGATCCCACCGCGCTGCCACCATGTCAGGGTTCCCCTAGACCAGGGGTTCTCAAACTGGGGGTCGGGACCCCTCAGGGGGTCATGAGGTTATTACATGGGGGGTCGTGAGCTGTCAGCCTCCACCCCAAACCCCGCTTTGCCTCCAGCATTTATAATAGTCTTAAATATATAAAAAAGTGTTTTTAATTTATAAGGGGGGTCGCACTCAGAGGCTTGCTATGTGAAAGGGGTCACCAGGACAAAAGTTTGAGAACCACTGCCCTAGACCCCTCCCACTGCAACTTGAGACCATTTCTTCTTGTTCTGTCATCTGCCACTACTGAGAACAGCCGAGCTCCATCCTCTTTGGAACCCCCCTTCAGGTAGCTGAAGGCTGCTATCAAATTCCCCCTCACTCTTCTCTTCTGCAGACTAAATAACCCCAGTTCCCTTAGCCTCGCCTCATAAGTCATGTGCCCCAGCCTCCTAATCATTTTTGTTTGCCTTCCGCTGGACTCTCTCCAGTTTGTCCTCATCCTTCTTGTAGTGGGGGGCCCAAAACTGGACGCAGTACTCCCGGTGTGGCCTCACCAGTGCCAAATAGAGGGGAATAATCACTTCTGTCGATCTGCTGGCAGTGCTCCTACTAATACAGCCCAATATGCCGTTAGCCTTCTTGGTAACAAGGGCACACTGCTGACTCATATCCAACTTCTCATCCGCTGTAATCCCCAGGTCCTTTTCTGCAGAACAGCTGCTTAGCCAGACGGTCCCCAGCCTGTAGCTGTGCGTGGGATTCTTCCTTCCTAAGAGCAGGACTCTGCACTTGTTGAACCTCATCAGATTTCTTTTGGTCCAATCCTCCAATTTGTCTAGGTCACTCTGGACCCTATCCCTACCCTCCAGCTTATCTACCTCTCCCCCCAGCTTAGTGTCATCTGCGAACTTGCTGAGGGTGCAGTTCATCCCATCATCCAGATCATTAATAAAGATGTTGAACGAAACTGACCCCTGGGGCACTCCACTTGAAACCGGCTGCCAACTAGACATTGAGCCGTAGATCACTACCCGTTGAGCCCGACAATCTAGCCAGCTTTCTATCCACCTTATAGTCCATTGATCCAATCCATACTTCTTTAACTTGCTGGCAAGAATACTATGGGAAACAATATCAAAAGCTTTGCTAAAGTCAAGATATCTCACATCCACCGCTTTCCCCATATCCATAGAGCCAGTCATCTCATCATAGAAGGCAATCAGGTTGGTCAGGCAATCAGCCCCGCGAGCCCTAAGGTGACAAAAACACAAAGCATAAAACTGTAGAAATACTGAAACTTTGTATGTATCTGTCTTGCTTCCAGACAAACTGAAGGACCAACTGGGCCGCTCTATGCATCCTCTAACCCGGAGTACCTGAGTGCCAGTGATGGTGAGAGCATGCTGCAGTTCTGACCATTCCAGTGCTTCACTTGGTTTTGAATTATGACTTAGGAAACATGGATCAACGTATAAAAGCTTAAAGGATGTTCTTGTCCATTCCTGGGTGGGCAAATGCTGCTACTAGAGCAATTCTAGGGTAGAGAAGAGGAGCTCAGTTAGTTTAAAAAAAATAAGCCCACTTTTGGGTTGGCGATAACTATTGGGAAGTGGTGTGCTATTAACATGCTCACTACTTCGAGCTGTGTGCTACAGCATAGGAACATATTTTACTGCCACTCTTGGCTGTTGTATATCTCCAGGTTTTTTTGCTCAAGAGTCTCTGGTACATTGATGCTTTGCAAAGAATATCTAATGGGATCACAGTCAACACCTGCATCTTTCGCATGCCCTGCATTTCTCAGGGCTGCTCTGTGTAATCCACCGAAAAGGGTTTGGAAAGGCGTTTCCTCCTTTTCCTGCTGTAGGAATGCCTGTCCGCTTGGACAAATACACTGTGTTTAAGCAAAGTACTGTGCATCTAATTTCATTGTGTTAAGAGGAGTAAGAAGGGGGCTGTTTACTGGAATCTAGCTTTAGCTTATTTCTTTACTGAAGCAGTCATGTTTGTCTTCTCGCCCAGACTTCTGCAGTACAAGGCTGACAGTCTGAACAAAGCAAGATTATTTTAAGATGTTGAGTTTTAGAACAGTGTCTTTGTATCCGTTATTTGTTTAGATTTGTTATATCTTCGTGGAAAGTGAGCTCGGTGCGGAATATTACATCCAGTACAGGAGCGAGACATGGGCGTTCGAACTAGTGAATGCAAATGCTGGATGTCTGCTTGTGGATCATAATCCCCTTTTTACCTGCATTGTGCACTTGCTGCTGCGTTCTGTCACTCCTCCTGCAGATTCTCCCTGGCACACGCTTTGCAAGACTCAGTCCTACTGTCTGTGGGACAGACGCTCCTCGCCTCACCCCTTGTGCAGACATTTGCACCAGGATAAAGTGGGAATGAAATACTGCTGTCTGATTAGGCAGTGTTTCACACCCACGTGTAAATGGCTGCACAAGGCGGGGGTGACTTTGGCCCCCAGTCTCTAGTCTAGCCCCTGTCTTGCTGAGATGGGAATAGTGTCAAGGCCTGGGTGTTCCTGTCTCCTGTGCCTGATTGCAGAAACCTCTCTCCAGTAACCACTCTGCTCATTCAGAAATGTCTTTCTCCATGTGACAGTTTATGTGCCCGATGAATGGGAAGTCCCACGAGACAAGATTAACCTTCTCCGAGAGCTCGGCCAAGGCTCCTTTGGGATGGTGTATGAAGGGATAGCCAAAGACATAGTGAAAGGGGAGCCAGAGACTCGGGTAGCTGTGAAAACCGTTAACGAATCTGCCAGCCTCCGGGAGCGCATTGAGTTTCTGAATGAAGCTTCTGTAATGAAAGGGTTCAGCTGCCATCACGTGGTAAGTGAAGTTTCTCTACATTAAATGACTTGCTGGTGAAAATCCCACCTTTGAACTAATGTCCCTTTAGTGCTTTATAATGCTAGAGAATCAGGCTGAAAAAATGGTTAAAAGGGAAGCAAAATCCATCAGTGAGAGAGATTGGCAGAGTCTGGAAAATTCGTCTTCCTGTATCATTTCCCTTGTGCTCTTTCAAACTCCCCCCCTCCCCCCCCTTCATGATAGGGCCCTGTGTCCCATGACAGCACTCTGGGATCTTGCTACAGAAGTGGATCCGAAGAAGTGGGCTGTAGCCCACGAAAGCTTATGCTCTAATAAATTTATTAGTCTCTAAGGTGCCACATGTACTCCTGTTCTTTTTGCGGATACAGACTAACACCGCTGCTACTCTGAAACCTGCTACAGAAGTGTTGGTGTGACCAGAATGGGGCCAGCTATGGTCACTCAATTAGGGTGAACTGAAAGAATGGGGAAGACACAAAACTGGTGGATATTCCAATACTTAGATTTACCAAGCCAGCATAAAACAGCTTCTTTATTATCTTACTAGTTACTCAGAAGTCCAAACAACACAGGTCCCTTAAAAGTGATCCAGCCTCAGGGCTCCAACCAGGTACCTAAGTCAAATATGATGATTTCTGAAAATCTTATTTCATCATATAAAAGAAAAGGTTCTACCAATCCCAAAGGATCGGATACATTACCTCCCAGGTTAATGAATGTTTCAGATCTTAGCCAAATACACGCTACAGCTAATTCTTATTAACTAAACTAAAATTTATTAAAAAACGAGAGAGAGTATGGTTAAAAGATCAATATACATACAGACATGAGTTCAATCCATTGAGGTTCAGATTCATAGCAGAGATGGTGAGCTTTGTAGTTGCAAAGAGTTCCTTTAGAATTCAGTTCATAGGTCATAGTCCAATGTCCAAATCTCATATTCAGGGCATACCAGCATAACTGGGACCTCAGTCTTACGACTCAAACTTCCCCTGACGAAGCCTAAGCAGATCTGAGATGACAGAATCAGGATCCAAGGGTCTTTTTATACAGTGTTCTAGCATCCACTTGACCACACAGTCCTTGTTAAACAATAGGCTTTTGATGTAACCTTTTGCTTTCTAAACACCAGTAATTAGTTACACAAATTAACATAGGGCAATTTATCCATTAGGCAGTCTATTACAGACTTCAAAGAGACATATAGACAATGACATTATTTTACCCAAGATTCATCTAAATGTTAATATTCCCTTTTGATCTCGTCTGTTTACAGGGAGCATCTAAGATACACACAATTAGTATTACTTCTAACAATATAGGTTTGCATTTCAAAGTTCTAGCCTATTTAGCATGAATGGCCCTAATTTATCATTCCCGTACCTTTCTAACATGACTTTAAAGGTGGGCTTTGGGTCATTCAGCCTGCGAGCTGTTTAACCCTTTCCAGCCATGCGTCACAGTTGGTTTCATTGTAAACTCCATTTTCACAAATGTGCCATGCCCAGACACAACGCTAAGGGAGAATCCCCATTTCTGTTTTTCAGGTTCGCCTCCTAGGGGTGGTCTCAAAAGGACAACCCACACTGGTTGTCATGGAACTGATGGCACATGGAGATCTGAAAAGTTACCTTCGCTCCCTCAGACCTGATGCTGAGGTAAAGGTGGGAGAGAAGCGATATTGGAGGGGGTGGGGGTGTCATACAACAGACTGACTTGCTTTGGTCTTTAATACTTTCTGACTTAACTTCAGAATAACCCTGGCCGTCCCCCACCAACTCTCAGAGAGATGATCCAGATGGCTGCAGAGATTGCAGATGGTATGGCTTACCTGAATGCCAAAAAGTTTGTCCACAGAGACCTTGCAGCCCGTAACTGTATGGTTGCAGAAGATTTTACTGTAAAAATTGGAGGTATGTAATGTGTGTGTCAAATCTAATACTAAGCTTTCCCTGTTGAGAAGGAGGTTCTGTGAAATTCTAGACTAGTGCTATAAAAAGCCATCTGATCTCCGTTGGTTTTTAACTGTCTTTAAAGTTCTACACTAAGGTGAACCTTCTTTGTCCAATATCTTTTCCTGTTTCACCTGCCTTGCAGAAGGACCTGAAGGCGCTTTGGTAAGTGGATTGTCTAGGTGAGCCTCACTGCAGCTTCTATAGCTTCTACTGAAATGTAGTTAATAACTTCCTCTAATGAGAGCTCCTCAGGAAATGTCATATTATTTCTTGCTTCCATGAGAACTGTGACAGAGAAAGTATCCTATTCATGGAGCATGAACTAAAAGCTAAGGACTGCTAAAGATGTAATTAGGCCCAAGGACTAGTTTTTATGGAGGACAAATGTATAAAACAAGTTCTTAACACCAGTTGAGTCGATAAAATTTAAAAATAATCCAAACCCCCCCTCAAAGCCTCCTCTGGCCTCAGGCCAGCCATCTGGAATTTCAGACCAAAAGGAATTCTGTTTTCATCAAACGAGTGGGAAGAGATCAGTCAAAATAGGGCTTAGTTACAACTGTGAGCGTGAATGGTACCATGGCTGCATAATAGTTTAGGAAGGAGATGGGGGGGGGGGGAATGTGCTCATTCTCTAAATACTCTCAAGATAGCAGCATGACTGAAAGTTGGGGTGTCATAGGCACAATAGCCTGACCCTAAGGAAAGGAATTGTTTTCTGTGGTGTAACTTAATATAGTTGGAGTCACTGGGCAGCAGGACAGACTCTAAGGCAAGCGACTGTGGCTCCCACAGTGCAGAGATCCAGGAGAGGATTGTGGAAGACACCTGTGGAATGAAGTAGGCAGGAGTCCTGCGCTGTGGGTACCTGGCCCTGCCTTCTGTGCTGGTACACACAGTGTTAATGTGCACATGTTACAGAAATCGGAGTCCTTTCAGCAAGGACTGGGCATTAGTAATACATCCTAACTTCTTTTGTCAGACTTTGGCATGACCAGAGACATCTATGAGACCGACTATTACCGTAAAGGAGGCAAAGGGCTGCTGCCTGTGAGGTGGATGGCACCCGAATCTCTAAAGGATGGTGTCTTTACTGCTTACTCAGATGGGTGGTAAGTTGCACTCTGCATTCCGTGATGAATTGTAGTATGAGCCCTAATAGGGACATGGGTGACTCGATGTGTGTGTGTGTGTGGGGGGGTAAGTTCTTCAGAGAACAGGAAATTATATTTTGAAGCCGCTTCTTAAATATGTAGTGCATCTTCTAAAATCTCCCTGCACCAAAAGTAAGCTGAACATTGTCTTCTCTAGATCCTCAATATCAGTCTGATCCGTGGTTCTGGTCTTTTCTCAGGTCATTTGGAGTTGTCCTTTGGGAGATAAGTAGTTTGGCGGAACAGCCATACCAGGGACTCTCTAATGAACAGGTGCTAAAATTTGTAATGGATGGAGGATACCTGGATCAGCCAGACAACTGTCCAGAGAGACTGTAAGTACTAGAGGCGAGTGGGAACTGACCAAGTTGTGCTCCTTTGGTTAAGGTATGGCCAGTGAAGGTGGCTGTAATTCCACCCCCCTCCCACCCTGATGAACGGGGGGAGCAAAGCTGAATTTTGAGAACCACCTGACAAAGAAATGTTGTCACCCCATCCTGAGTGACCCAGAGATGAAGAGGAGAGTTAAGGGCAGCTCAGGCGACCAGAAAGGAAAGCCAAACTAAACTGGGCTGTATGATCGTAAGAAGAGAGAGTGCACACCAGAGGGGGTGAAGGCCAGAACACAGGGAAAGGCCAAAACAAAAGGCCTTTTCCCATCACTGTGTTTTAATGCACAGTGATTCACCTCTGCAGAGTGATGTGCTAGGACTGTGCTTGCTTCTCTGCAGTTCCTAGCCAAGTGGCTGGAAATGCTGGGGAGAGGCTCATCGATCAAAGGGGGAGGGGGCTAACGCACTGTAGAAGCTGTCTGCAAATCGACACCTGGTCATACGTCTGTGTTAGACAATTCCACCTGGTTTGATTCTAGGCAAGAGTGGTGGCCACTTTCCATGCATTAACTTTCAGGAATCCCTCATATGGTGAATGGGAAGGGAGGGCGCAAAGTGTCTTGTCTTGTGCTTTTTCCTGTCTCTCAGGCATAGCAAGGGCCCTAAGTTAGTCTGTCCTCTCCAGTGGTTTTGTCATCCCATCAGCGTTGTATCCTTGCCCAGCGTGTGCTCCGTGTTTGCTTCTGTAGCCAGCCTCAAGGGAGCACTGAAACTCTCCTCTCAAATGATGGGAATAACAATAGGCTAACCCCCTATGGCCCCTCAGGTGGAGGGGTTACTAAGAGAGTGATGGTGCTTAAGAGCTGGAGTGCTAGCTCCAGGGTTTAGTTTTAAAAATGGCAGTGGAGCTGTTTGTGTCCTGCTACCCAAGCCTAGCCAGCTCTAGACTGCGTGTTGTCTGGCATGTTAGCCATCATCTTCCAGAGCCTGCATTTGGAACGTGAACAGGACCTGGGCTGCCCACGGGAGCAGCTGGGAGGAGGAATGGCAGGGCAAGTAGAGATGAGAGGGATGGGGAAAGGGCAAACACTGGAGGTCAGAAATACAGGGAGGCTCAAAAAGAAAACCTCTTGTAGAGAGAGAGAGAGAGAACATTAAGCAGACTTGGAAAAAGAATAAAATAGGGTATAAATTGGCCATGGGAAAATTGAGACTGGAAATTAGAAGGTTTCTGATCATTAGAGGAGAGAGGTTCTGGAACAGCCTCTCAGTAGCAGTAGTGGGGCAAACAACTGAACTAGTTTTAAAATGAAGCTCAGTAAGTTTTATGAACAGGGTTATATGTTGGGGTGGCCTGCAGTAGCAGCGGAATGGGCTCCATGGCCAGGAGGTTCTTTCCATTCCTGTGTTTCTACAATTGAATGAATCTGAGGGAGTCATGGGCCCTGACAGACATGGAAGGAGAGGAGCATGAGGCTATAATAGGAAAAGTGGAGACCAGGAAGAGAAACTGGAGAGGAAGAGAAGAAAACATAAGAGACTGTAAGTGGAAATGTTCGACCCGGGAATCAGAGAGTTGACAGCCATTGCAGGGAGTTTGTCCCAACATTGGTTTGGATATTAAATGACACCAGCCCCTGCTCAGGTCTGTGCCTGTGAAAGTGATTCCCAGATACTGACTCTCTCTTCTTTATCCCCTTTCAGGCACAGCCTGATGCAGATGTGCTGGCAGTACAACCCCAAAATGCGCCCTACCTTCATCGAGATCATTGAGATGCTGAAGGAGGACTTGCACCCCAGCTTCCAGGAGGTGTCATTCTTTTACAGTGAAGAAAACAAACCTCCCGAGACAGAGGAGTTTGAGATGGACTTTGAGAACATGGAGAGCATACCCCTTGACCCTTCCTCCTATTCGCAGAGGGACAAAGTACTGGGGCGGGACAATGGGCCCTCCATGGGCCTCAAGGGGAACTATGAAGAGCATATACCTTACACTCACATGAACGGTGGCAAGAAAAACGGGCGGATTCTGTCCATGCCTAGGTCGAGCCCTTCCTAACACCTCCTGTTTGGCCCAAGGGTTGTGTCTTTGCTTTTCCCCTCTGTGAATCTCAGGACTCTTGTTGTTGCTGCCACAGCGTATGACATACAACTACAAATTCTCTGTTCAGATTTTTAATCATCTTATGATTAAGAGACCTTTTTTTTGACAAGTTGAGTGGTTGTCAATGGACTTATCTGTGAACATAAATGGAAAAGGTTTCCATGGTGGCTGTCCCTTCTGTAGCCATGGTTCAAAACAGAAACTGACCTTGTAAATTAGGTTGAAAGAAGAGAATCCACATTTGCCAACAAAGGAAATGAAAATCAATGATATCTGAGCTACATTATAAAAGTGCAGAACAAAACTTCCGCAGGACATAAATGTTCTCAGTAGAATTCCAAGCTTTATGGCATCCTCTTCAGAAGCGTTTCTTTCACTACAGCCGAAGGATTTTAACACCCATCAATTGGACACGCCATTTCCTCAGATTGACCAATAGCTGCTGCTTTCATACTTTTTTAATGAGTTAAATCCGAGTGTGTGTGTGTGTGTGTGTGTGTGCGCGCGCAGTATATATACATGGGGTGTGTCTATATATACAAATATACACTTCTTTTGTACATAAGTTTTGTATGTTCTCACAGAAGCTTTCCTCTTCTTGGAAGTGTGTACTTCTCTCTTTCCCAGTTTCCTGGAGTGATTGAACCTCAAACAGATTATTTTTGTACTAAGGACTCTTGGGAGCAGTTTTCTCTCATTAGCATATGAGGAAAAATATGCTAGGAGCCAAAGGAGTAGAAATCTGAGATTTGTGGCTACTTTCAAGACCAAACAAAACAGGAACCCCTGACCTGATATCAAGCTTTCTGTCCTTATAGCATTGAGTATATATATTGTTTGTTGTAACATATTTAAAATGTTTTTAGTTTTAAATGTTAACTACCATATAAATTATTGAGTGTTTATGATTCTTTTTGGGGGGAGGGGATTGGGGTGTTTGTTTGGTCTTAAAGTGGTCCATGGATTTCAGAATGAACTTTATTTTAGCTGATTACCCTCTTAGGAACTATGAAGCACATGTTAAGTTTGTACTTGACAAGGCTTTAAAATATAGTTTCGTGATTTATATCACACAGTCAGCCGGCTCCAGCTAAAGCCCCAAGATAAAGTCGTTTGGACTTGAGTTGGTTGGTGGAGGCTGACAGACAAAGCATTGCCTCAGCCCTCCGTCGCTCGGCTACTTCACTTTCTTTCCCTTCCATGTGCACTTTCCCACAGACATTGGAGAAAACGGCGCCAAGTGAAAGAGCAAAAACTCTAACAGAACAACAGACACTAACCCAACCCAAAGGGGGAAGTGCCAGGCTCCTGGCTCCATGAGTGGAGCCGAAGCTGAACGTGACTGTGGTGAACTAGTCTGTGCCTGTCTGCAGCCTGCGTGGGCATTTGGCCTGGCACAACAAGTGGGACTTTGGCGTTTTCCTGAGATACCTGCACCATGCCCCGTGGATAGTTACGGGGTGGTTTTGTTCTTAGCCAACACCTCCAGCTCTTCAGGATGCTAACTTTTGTGTTTTGGGCTGGGCTTTGTTTTGCTGCTGTTTGCATAAAAGGCAAAGCTGTTTAGCTTAGGGTGTTAGAAAAGCATCATGAAACTACATGTCTCCTACAGTGATGAAAGGATGTACTGTCAGGGAAAGGGGCTGAAGCAGCGGGGAGTGAATGTACTAATAGGCTTGAAAGAAGCAAACCCCTGGATGTTGCAGGCGATTGTAATGCAGGTGATGGTTTCAAAGGGAGACCGAAGGTGAAAATCAGCAGCTTTTCTTTGTGACCCCATGAGTTCCCTGTGCTGGGTGCAGTCCTGGCTCATCTGGGTGGGGCAGTAAGCATGTAGCTGTGTGGCTTGTTACTCCAGACCATGTGTGGCTGCTTCGGCGTCCCTACAATTGAAAGACCAATCACTGAAAATAAAATAAGGGTTGGTGCTAATAGGGAGCACATCACTGATCCCTCCCTGCTAACCCAAAACTATAGACGCCTGGTAGTACGGCACCTAGATAAAGGATTATGGACTTTCTGCACCTCCTGAAAGGAACAGCACCCCCTTATGTTTGTAGGGCCTGACTCAGTTGGGACAAAGGGAGAAGGTACAAAAAGATTGTTCACAAAATGAGATGCAAAATGTATTGTATAAATCTGAGGCCAGAACTTCACAGGTCGAAAGGCCTAGCTTGCATTCTTGTGCTTTACAAACTAGTAACTATTTAGCAGCTCTACACTACACTGCAGGGAAGAAGTATTCACACACTTTTCTAATTGAGAGAGGTTTTCTTATTAGGAAAATTTTTATTTATTTTAATATAAAATAAATCACTGTAAAAACAAACAATTTTCTTTCTTAAAACATACAAAACGTGTACATTTTTATCTTTGAAAACTAGGCAGGAGGGTGTGGTGGGTTTTTTGTTTTTTGTTTTGTCCTATTCTGGCACAGTCTACCTCAGTATCCCATAAGGCTATTTTTAATATTGTGCATCTCTAGACTTGATGAAATATTCTGGTCTGGACCTATTATGAATTGGGGAAAATCAATATCAACTGATTCCAATACGAGGGACCATTCACCGGAGGGATGGGAGAACAGCTAATCATTATTTATCACTTAACTTAAGCAGTAATGACCAAAGACCCTATTTGTGGCTCTAAGTACACAATGGCCAAATTTGACTGATGCAATCCTCTTAGTTCTGCTGTGATCAGGAAAATATCCTGATATGGACAAAATAGCAATTTCCAGGGCTAAATATTTTAAGTATTTGGACGTTCTTCCTGATGCAGTGCCCTGAAATAGAATAAATGGCATTTGTTTGGAATAACACGTGACCAGTGTGGACCCAGATAATCAACAGTGCGTAATAGATCTAGTTTGAGTTGGACAGCTTGGATCATGTCCATGTTCGTAATTTATACTAGTGTGAATCTGGAGTAAATGATAGCAAGATGTGACCCTGAAAGTACAACTTTCTCACCATATTGTTGCTTTAGGAACATTGCAGAATTGAAGTGATTGTCTCTGGCTGTTGTTGGCACTGTAGAAGACCTTATATGTACACAAATATTGGAACCCCGTATTGGGTTTGGCTAGCTTTAGTTGATATTGGTTGGCCCTGTGTAGTGCACATGACTTGCAATGTCCAGCTCTTTGAAGAAGGCAGGGAATACATACTGTGTTTGTGGTCCAGGCAGTCCATTCACATGACATAAATACATGTTCCTCAATGGGTTACTTCAAACTTCTTTTCTCTTTCTCTTTCTCTCTCTCTGCATGCGTGTGTGTGGGTGCGGGGGTGAGTGTTGAAATCGAGTTCCTTTTTAAAAAAAAAAATCAGCTGTTACAGCATTTAGCTTTTAAAGCTGATGCTTGTTTTCCTGTAGAGGTGAGAAGCACAACTGAAAATGCTCTGCTAAAGCCCAACGTTTGCTTTGAGAAATCTTCATTTTTAGCCCACAATTGACATTGTGGTCCATGCTGTTGAAATTGTCATTATCCTGAAGCGTGTTGGGGCTCAGAAGAACCCTGGCATTGTGTCTTGCTGGGAACTACTCCTGTAACCCCAGCCAAGAGGCAGCAGGGCCCGTGCATGGATATAGTTGATGAGATCTGTGTGTGGTGTACGAAAGTTTCTGGTTTTGAGCTGTTCCTACTAACTCATTTGCAGAAAGGGTGTTTGCAATAATTGGCTTGTTCCTAGTCCCTGGGGAGCTCTGTTGCTCTCATGAACTTAACAGATTCATATCAGAGCTGAAAATACTGTGACTATAACAGAAGCACAGGCACATGCTGAGGGAGAAATCCTGCCCTTTGGTGAGAGGCGAGGAGGAGAACAGTAGTCCAGGACCCAGGGTGGAATGGCTCAGGATGAGCAGTTGCAGCACACTACTGAGAAGCCCTCTTTCTTCTTGTCCAAAACGTGTCTTTCTGGTTATCATTGGTACTGATGACCACAACATATGTCTGGATGGGCCCCCCTTCCTAGCATTCACCTGAGAACCCGTGAAGCAGGTAGGAAGTTCTCCACATCCCCCACTGCAAAAGGTGTCCAGCCCCACAATGTAACACTATTTCTAAAGCTAGCAAAGCAGAAGAGATGAGCAGTGAGTCCCTGTGCACTGCTGTCTTTCTGTAACGCAAACGTTAAAGCGTGAGAACAGACAGGTTTCTCAGAAGCATTTGCACGTTAAATTCAGTTGCCACTTCCTGAATGTCTCTTGCGAGGCTGGTGGTACTTCACTTGCAATACAGCACACCTTGCACTACCAAAACCTATCTGCTAGGTTCAAAAATGTCCGTTGTGGCTGCTTGTAAATATTCTGTCGTAAAATAGAAGAGCTGATTCTGGTAAACTAACTGGGCCAGCAGTGATTAGGTTAGACATGTGCCATGACATAGACCAAGCTGCAGCTTCACAATCTTCCTTACATTGAGTAGTAAAGCAGCTACATCAGATGGGAAAAGGCTGCTGTTAGGTTGCTAAAGGGTACTCTGGATTATGGGTAGTATATCTGTTTCCTGTCAAATTTGTGTGGTAATATTGGGACACTTTTTTGCTTAATTTTTAGTATGTTGCATATGATGATGGTTTCTCTTTGGAAAATCTCAAAGTTGTTTCCCGTGCTATTTACCTAGAATATGATGGAGGAGGAGGACAGGAGTGAGGTAGATACTGTGCCAATTATCCTTGAGCCTCATTTTCTTGGGGGAAGGGGAGAGGAGAGCAAATTCCCTCTTGAATATCACTGTGCTATGAAGAAGGGGCCTTGAGGAGCACTAAGCCTTCACTACAGAGCAGGTGCCTCCAGATATTACTGAGACTGTACACTTGTTTTACAAGTTAGAAATCAAACCAAAATTTTTTGTGCCATAAACGTTTGCTAAAGAGGCTCATGCTGGGAGCCCCATCAATCCATGTGAGATGGGTTCCGAGGCTCTGCTCTGGCATCTCGAATAATACCAGAGGAAGCAAGAAAACTGCAGGAGAACCTTTGATCCTCTTTATTTCCTAGCCTGCCTCAAAAGCCGCCTGACTAAACTTCTCTTGGATCTTCTCTTTTACTTGGAGACTAGGTGGGCATGTTTTATGTCATGAACTAATTGCCTTTGAAAGCACAGCTGGTGCCGCCTATCAGTTTCCTATGAGTAGTGTCCAGGGAAAGGAGCTGTTGAATGAATTGGAATCGAGGAATAGTAACTTCAGAAATACATAAAGTCTCTGAGATAAGATTAGTTGTTGTTTCTATGAACTTAAATTAAAATTGGCCTTTTTATTATCTTATGCTTGGCTCGATGTTAACTCTGCTTGCATACTGTACACAAATGTTGATGTAAGAGCATTAACATGCCTCAGCCTGTTCTGTTTTGGCTTGCCTTGTTATGAATATCATAAGAATGAGGCCAACACTTAATTTTCCCTTTGGAAGAATTTGAATATTTGAAGGAAATTTTAAAACTTCTGTTTTTATCAAATACCTGCTGCCATGAAATATGTCCTTTTTTAAAAAAACAAACCATTCGTGTCTTTCCAGAAGATAAGCACTTATTCTTGCAGTTTAACAAATGTACTGCACCACAAAGCAAGCTATAAAAGTACAGGTGGAGAAGTGGTGACTTTTATCTTGTATAATAAAGTTAGTATTAATTTTTACAGTGTTACTCTTTTTTTTGCTGAAGTAGTTGCAGTCAGCAAGAAAGAACGTTCCTGAAAGTCTTTTTTGTTCTTAACTCCCTACATTGTCCAAAATCCTAGTAAATGGTTCATTTCACTCATTCCAGAAAATCATGATTGACAGACGTTTTGGCCCAGACTTCAGTGGTTTGAGCATTGGCCTGCTAAACCCAGGGTTGTGAGTTCAGTCCTTGAGGGGGCCATTTAGGAATCTGGGGCAAAAATCTGTCTGGGGATTAGTCCTGCTTTGAGCAGGGGGTTGGACTAGATGACCCCCTGAGGTCCCTTCCAACCCTGATAGTCTAATTATGAACTACATGCCTAACTTTTTGAAGTACTTGAGTAAATCTCATTGACTTAAATTAAGGCATGTGCTTGAGCAACTAGCTGAGTCAGGGCCAATATTAACACACTGCAAAGTATATTCCCAGTTCAGCTCTCGCTTTGTGTTACAATGAACAGGAAAATCTAGGTTGAACTGGGAAATATTGACTCAACTAGAAAGTCCTTGCATTTCTCTGATGTACTATCCCCCTTGTTACCAAAGCACTCGTATCTCATTTCAGTTCTCCCAGCAGCGCCCAATAACCCTTCAACACCCATTACTGAATATTTACCCCCACCCCACCCCCAAAGATGGAATTTTTAGAGAGGCCACTTTTGACTTTGGACGATTGAATTAAAATTTTAAAATCCTACTTAAAATTAAAAGCTTTTACCTGTAGCTTTCTGTGGGGTGCAGATACACTTGTTCAAGTATCAAACCAGTCGTTTGTGTTTGAGGAACTACGCAGATGTGCGTACTGGTCATCAGCTTTATCAAACTCAGCCAAAAGTGAATATTGTTCTGCTTGTACCTTAAATAAACTGAAGGCAAATCCAGTTAAATGTTAGGTGAAGTTCTGTGAAGTCTTTATATTTTCTGTGTTTAATCTTGCTGCTCCTGCCTTCCTTTCTGCACACACAAGGTCCCAGAATGCTGATAGTCTGGCATATACCTCTTTTGTGAAATAAAGTAAAGGATCAAAATGTGCCATGGTTTTAAAAAAAAAAAATAAAAAAAAAAAAAGCTTGATTTATTTTTTCAATGTTTTCATATAAGAGCCAAGCAGTGACAAGTATAAAAAATACCTTTGAATATTAAAAATCTTGCTGTGTGTAAAATATTGAACAATTAACTGTTTATATTAAAATTCTGAATAAATTATCCCAGAATAACTCTAGTAATTTGTGTCTCTGCTCTCTGTGCACTGAATGCTGCTTCACCACATTAAAGGCGTTAGATTCACCTCTTGGAATAAGCGATACTTTCACTGGCAAAATGAATGGTGTTCAGAAAAAAACGGTCAGACCTGCCAATTTATAGGCTTGTGGTTTGAGGTGTGTTTAACTCCTCTGCATAATTGCTTGTGTGATCTGTCCTGGGTTCTGTCCTTAGGGCAGAGGAGTGTGTAGCATGAAGCCATTAGATAAACATTGGCAAGAAGGAACGCCTTCTGCCAGGAGACGTCTAGAGCTGCCTTTCTGTTACACCAAGGGGAAAATTAGTGTTTGATTTGGTTTGTTTTTTCCCCCCACTGTTGCCTTTTGGAGAGAACTCGTCCCACACAGGCAGGTTAAATAAGACTGTTCCAGGCACCTCCTTCATGCCTAACCAGAGAGTTGATAGAACATGCTGATGACCCATCTAGTCTGGTGTCCCGTGACAGGCATCAAGCAGTGCTGGATGCATCGGAGGCAGATGTAAAACCATTTTTTTATTCATTTATTTATTTTTTCCCACTTGCATCTTGTTTAATTTTTTTACCAGAGGGAGAAATTTCCTTCCTGACCCCAACTGAAGATCAGCTCCAACCATGAAGCAGGATTTATAGTTGCTATTGTAACTGCAGATATTGTTTCCTACTCAGTTAAGTAATAGATCCTGCTTACATCTTCCTGAGTAGTAAGGCTCAAT
>NW_020664545.1:846381-981060 GCF_002925995.2 Terrapene triunguis
TACCTACCCAGAGGAGCCGATGCTGGTGGAGAGCACCGACGACACTAGGACGGCCCAGGTACCATACGAGGGGGAGTGTGGAAGTAGCCCGGGGGCAGCCGACCCCAGTCTGGCTGCTGCACTGCCGGAGCCGATGTCAGTGTGTTGCAGCCAGGATCCCCACTGACGGCAGCGAGTTTCGGTCGCTGCTAGGGCCCCGGGCTAGGACGCAGTGGAGTGGGAGGGCCTGCGTCCCCCCTGCCACCCACTCCTTGGGTGGCAGACTCCCCCCCCCCCCTTTTTTCCCTGGCCTAGAGAGGCTGGGGGCTGCCACAAACTGACCCAGCCCCTGCTACAAGGCCTGGGCCACTGATTGACTCTTTGCTACTGACCCAGCCCCTGCCTAAGGGCCTGGGCCGCCGATTGACTATTTCCTGCTGACCCCTGCTTAGGGACCTGGGCCTCTGAGTAACTATTTGATTACGGCCCTGCCCTGACTTAAGGCCTGGGCTGCTATAGACTGTCTCAGCCCTTACTTAAAGGGCCGGTGTTCGGACCTCTTGGCTCAGCCCCTGCTTACGGGTCTGAGCCCCTAACTGTGGGTCTGCGGTCCCCGATTGCCGCCGGACCAGAGCAAGGTGGTGGGATACCCCACAGCCCCGCTGAGGGCCGAATCTCGGCCCAAACCGACTACAGTTACCCAATTTCCTAGTTTTGTTAGTGCCTTCTGAATCTCCTTGCAGTTCACCCTTCTCTTCACTAACGCAGCCTGGACTGCAACCAGAAAATACAGCCACCTGTATTCCACCCCTTAGGCTAGGAAAGGGGATGGCCTCAACTTTTTAAAACTATGCCACTTGAAAATGTTTTACCTGCTGTTACTACGTGTAACCCCTGAAATGGCTAGAACCAAAAGACTGGAGGGAAACTGTTTCCAGTTAATTTGCTGTGTAGATTCACCGGCCTTTTGTATAGTCTTTCCCCTCTAAGATCAGCCTTCTCTGCTGTTCATCTGGGCCTATCACAAAGCAGCAAGAGTGAGAAGAATGTTTTCAAAAGAAACGATGTTGGTAAAACCCATAAAAATTGATTTGGGGGAAGTATAGGACCTGAACTGCTTTTCACTCAGTCCCCCCTCCCAAAAGGACTAGATTTCAAGCACTGATGGCATTTCTTTTAACTGTGTTGTCCCACCCACTTGGTCTACAGGTTCATACAGTGGACTGCCACGTGGGATGCTAGCATGTAACGTGTTGTATGTGTCATAAGATGAGAATGGTACAACTTGTGGCATAGACCGTGATCTGTGATATATCACAGAATTGTTGGGGCTGGGAAAGCAGGTGTCCAACTGTAGGCTCTTGGGTGGAGGTGCAGAGCTTTTCTTCTGACTCACCCTTGAACCCAAACCAGGTAAGTCTCATGAGCCCCACTAAGGAGCTCACCAGGCTGAGTGTGTATCTGACACAAGTGGGGGCAGAGGCAGAGAAATCCTGCTCGGGAGGGAGCTTGTGGGCTAAGGATTATGAGCTTGTGTCCCAGAGGTGCTGAGCACCTGCTGTGCCCGGTGACTCCAGCTGGAGCTGTAAATGCTCTTCTCTGTAAGGTCTGGCTTGTGTTAGGGCTTTCCTGGGGCAAGCTGCAGGGAGGGGGGCAGGGTCTGGGTGACATCCATGGTGTGAGTCCTGTCAGATGCCACCAGTTAATGCAGACCATTGAAAAGGTAAATCCCTTCTTCTGGAGCAGGAACCATCCATATGCCCTCTCCAGGCAATTCAGCATGGTGGTTCTGCTCCTCGCCCAGCCACTTGGCTATGGCTACTGCTAAGTCCCCACAAGAATTCACTCAGCCCAGGCAGATGTATCGGACTCTTACCGAATGGGCTTTTCCTGGCGATCAGAGCGATTTATACAACTGCGTAACGGCAAAAGGAAAATGTGCTTTGTACCAGCAGCATGAATCCAAACTGAGTGGAGTGGGCAAGAGGAGCTGCAGCTCTGGTAAGGATTCATCCCGCACTGTCTGATCTCCGTGGAAGCCTCGCTCATGGTCGGGGCTGTGGTGGCTTGTCCTATAGATCGTAGCAAACGGTTGGGGAAGAATCTTCCCATGGCAACAGTAGTCATGGTTCAGCCTCCCTGGGCGATCAGGAGAGTGTGGCCTTGAGACAGAGGCAGGAGAGACTGGCTTGTGCGCAGCACAGCAGCAGCCTGACGCTGTCTGGCCTGTAGCTTTACTAGCAGCAGCAGACAAGAGTTTGGCCTGGAAAGACACAAATTGGCCCAAAGTCTTTGGCTTGGGAATAATACAAAAAAGCTGCTTGTGCAGCTGCTGGTGACGGGGCAGTTTAGCAATCTGCACAAACCAGGTTTGCACAGTTCAGTAGGGCCAAAGAGGGCACCTCCACCCCCACCAGCCCACGGGATCTGGCTGGACAGAGCCTTCCTGATTCGTAACAGTCTTAGGACAAAGCTACTGGGGTACCTGGCTTCCGAATGCCAGCAATCGCCCCCAGGGTCTGGAGAGAAAAGCCAGCTGGAGTGGGACAAACCCACTGCCTGGAGGGACAAGAGCAGTATCTGGAGCCCACGTGGCCATGCTATCTGGGTGGCCTGCCACTGGGCTCAGTGACTCTGCAGGGCCGTCTGCATGATCCCTCCTGCGTGCTCTATAAATGCTAGAATGTACTGGAGGGCATCTCCCCACCCCATAGCCAGTCACGCACATGCCACAGGAAACCAGGAGCTGGGCAACCCCTCCTGGCAGCTGCTCCTCAGGGGCTGGAGGTCTCCCACTCTGCAGTTCTGTGGGAGCCCAGTGGCCTGTCCCAGACCAGGAGGTGACTATTCACTTTCCGACCTGACCCCACCTCTGTCTCCCCTTGTGAAAGCAGAGCCTTGGGGCCAGGATCCTGCCTTTGGGGGGAGGCGGGAAGGAAGAGGGCTGGTCCAGGTCACTGTTTCCTTGACATGTGGCAGATTCTCTTTCCATCTCCCTGGTCAGGGGTTTCTCGTTCCTTCCCCTCCGAGGCTGGGGGACAAGTCAACCCCCCACCCCACTCCTTTCAGCTGAGAAGCTTCTAGTGCATTGAGCATCCCAGGCTCATTCCCCTAATTCTGGGAGCACTGGGGATGAGAAGATGCTAGACTGGGTCAGACCCAAACTCCATCTGATCGGTCTCCTGTCTCCCACAGTGGCTGGCACCAGTTGCTTCTGAGGAAGATGCAGGAACTCCATAGTGGGCACTCCCGGAAGGGCTCGTCCTAACCCCTAACAGACATTGGCTTGAGGCCTGAAGCTTGTGGCTTTAGCTGTAAAAGGCTTTGGGTATCCGTGGCACTGAGCTTCAGAGCCTGTGTCAATTGACTGACTGCGAGGGCTACAAATGGCAGTGTAGATGTTTGGGCTTGGGCTGGACACCGGACTCTGATACTGTCCGGGCTCCAGCCTGAGCCCAAACGTCTACACTGCAATTTTAGCCCCACAGCCAGAGTCCCACAAGCCCTAGTCAGCTGACGTGAGTCAGCAGTGGCCCTGCCACGAGTCTCTTATTGCAGCGTTGATGTAATCTTTGTTAACGCTGTGTGCAATCCTGCTTTGAATCTTGCTCAGTTCTTGGCCATAATGACATCTTGTGACAGTGAGTTCCACAGACTAACTTCATAGTTTGTGGAAATGTATTTTCTTTTGTCAATTTTGAATTTGCCACCTTGCCTCTGGTACTTTGCATCCCTCCCGCCTGTCTCACTGAGTATTGTTGGCTGTGGGAAATGGTTATTTATACGTTAAACAAGTAAACAAAAAATCTGAGGAAATTCCAATCCTGAAAAATGAGGGAATCCAGTGACCGTGGGGAGCAAAGGGAACAAGGCAGAACACCGAACTGAGGTCACAGGAATGGCCATGGGCCGGGTCAGACTAGAGGTCCATCCTACCCTGTGCCAGACTTTTCTGAAGAAGGTACCAGAATTCAGTAATGGAAAATTATAGAGCAACCTGCCAGGGGGAAGTGCCTCCTGAAATCCTGTTAGAAGCTTGGTTATGCGCTAAGGCCAGGACTGTTTGTCTTTGCAAGGTTTTGTCCCATCGTTTAGTTGTGGATGTTCTCATTACTCCAAAAGAAGGCTCATTTTCTTCTGAATCCTGCTAAGCTCTTGAACTCAGCAAGATCCCGTGGCAGTGAGTTCCAGAGGCTAATTGTGCATGATTAAAGAAACAAAGTGAGACATTTTATCAGTTGTTTAAACTTCATTGACTGTTCTCTTGCCCTTGTATCGTGAGCCAAGGTAGCAACTGAACAGCAGACATGGCCCACCCTGCCTTGTCTAAGACAGGGCCTTTCCATGCAGGCAGGAAGCCTGGCTAACCGTGAACTCATTTCAGAACAGGTGTGAGTGTCAGGCAACAGCTTGTACAGTGCACTGCAAGGTCCGGTCTGGAACGTGATCAGCTCCCAGCTAGAACTGCTGGCTGGACCAGCTGCCTCTTCACCTGCTGGCTCGCCCAGAGGGGGCTCACTCCTGACCTGCAGCAGATGTTGGCTGGCCCTGGGAACTGGGAACCTCTTCAAATGATCAGCCCGTGACTGAGGGGTAGCTGCCCCCATGGCAGGGTGCGGCACTGTTCATTTGGAGGCTGCTTTCTCATTTTCTTGCTCGCCTCCTCCTCCGCCTCTGGAGTGAGTTCTAATCCCTGGGGGCGGGGTGGGGAGCTTCTGCTGGCAGCTGTTTTATGCCTGTTTGTTTCTAGGGGCTGTTCCCAGACACATGGGGAAATGTACCAGGGTCCCACAGAGGGACACGCGTCAGCCCAGATCAGCAGTTCTTGGGGCCATCTGTATTCTGGCTCCAGGTCCAGTCGGCTGGTCTCATCAATGCTAGAGACGGCCGTGCCTAGTAGCTGCAACATCAGCTGCCTACAGGAAGCACCTTTGGACCCCCCCCCTCTCCTGGCCGCGTGCTCAGACTTGTGGTTGGCCGTTCCCACTCTGCCCAGGCCTGGTCGGTGGGCTTGCTGATGACGGGCTGAGGTTCTGTGGGATCGCAGTGCTAAACGCTTCAAGCATAATGCTCTCCATCCTGCTGCTGAGCTCCACAAATCCATCATGCCGTCAGAGCCGGGCCCAATGGCAGACCTGGCCTTTCAGGCCCCACCATGGCCGGTGCTCCCCAGTCCTTCCTGCCCAGGGCAGAGACTCTGTGTGCTCGCTGCTGCCCAAGCCCCTCACTTAGGGTGACCAGATGTCCCGATTTTATAGGGACAGTCCCGATCTTTGGGTCTTTTTCTTATATAGGATCCTATTACCCCCCCACCCTCATCCCGATTTTTCACACTTGCTGTCTGGTCACCCTACCCCCACTGCTCTCTCCTGCCTTGCCCATCGCCAGCCATGCCAGGTTCCTTCGTTAGTACTGAGAGCCTGCGTCACGTTGTGGAGCTTAGCTCCCCAGAATGCCATCCCGCTTCTGCGGTTAGCGCTATGTAATCGGTGCTGCTGCTCTGAACTGTCCCCAGTCCCAGATCGCAATCTCTGCACTCGCAATTGTGATGGTCTTGGCCCCGTCTTGGCTCACGCTGCGCCAGGCCCACAGAGCACTTGGCTCCTATCCCCAGAGGCTGCTGTTCACTTCGTACTGTTACGAAACACAGGGCAGCTTGTTGCATTTTATCAGTGTTTCCCTCACCCGACCATGCTGGAATCTGCCAGGGATGCACTGGAGAGAGAGTAAAGGGCTGAAGAATCGCCGTGCTGCACTGATGCCATCTAGTGCCTCTAACAACACGGGGAGAAGCCCCTTGTGTACTTGCAGCTGGCTGTGAGTCTGCACCAGGTAATGGTCCCTGATACAGAACTCACATTCAAGTGCTTGAAATAGCGCAGCCACCTTTCAAACTCTTCCATATATTCCTTAAAATACGACAGCAGCGTGATCCACCTGACTTCTAAACTAAGTCAGGACCCGGCGTCTGGGGTGCACACATCTCCCGGGACTACGAAAGGCAAACCAGCCTGCTGGGCCTCAGCCACAGAGTTCAGATCCAAACCTTCAGGCTCTTCGGTGTCACACAGGAGCCAGGTTAGATGCTTGTATCTGGCTGGGGATTTTCTCGGAGTTTAGGAGTGTTTGGATCCCAGGTTTTGGTTCAGGCCCATCTCTCGTTAATGGGAATTCAGGGAGGCACCAGACACAAAAACAGATACGTCAGTCCTGGTGAACTCCCCTTTCTTCTTGTTGAGACTCTGCCTGGAATATAACCAGCGTCTGGCTTGGTTCCGGGGCATCATGGATTCCGCACTACAGAGCCTCTTGCACAAGGTCTTCAAACCACTTGATTAACGCACGAGGGACACCGCAGGTGGCCTGCAGATCTGGATACTGCAGTGCCTACGCTGGCCTTTCCCTGAGGAATTCCCCGCTGGGATGAGAGGTGCCGGCCTCCTAGCCATTGCCCCTGGAGTTCTAGCTGCTCCCAGCAAGTTGAGATCACACTAGTAACAACTCTGGCATGGGGGGGCTGGAACAATTTGTACAGTAGGGTGCTGAGAGCCATTGAACCAAACTGTAAACCCTGTATATAATGGAAACCACATAAAGCCAGGGGGTGCTGCAGCACCCCTGCACCCCTCGTTCCAGTGCCTATGCTCTGTCTACGCTGGAGCTGCCCCCCCCCCATTGCTGCCCCCACTAAGCGGCACCAGTGCTGCACCTCCCTCTCTGTCGGCAGATCCCTTGCCAGTGTCAAAGGGGGATTGCTTTAAAAAGAGCAGCAGTTGGCTGCATCCTCCTGGAGCCAGCAGCACTGAGGGGCTCTTTAGTGCTGGTCTGAAGAGCATCTGGACGGAGCAGCCTGCGCTGGAGTCCTGCAAAGGTGAGAGAGCAGCCGAGGCGGTCTGTAGGTAACTCGTTAGGCTGCATTGTGCCGTGCTGGCGTGTTATGGAGATGCTACGTTCCTGGGTTGGGAGGCAGGGTCCTAGTGAAAATATTTATCCTTTTAGAACAGGAAGGGCCCAGATGGGCTGCAGCTCTGCCAACAGGTTGGGTGCAAATAAAAAACATCCATTAATCTCCTGAACGTGCCCATAGTGAGCAGATCTTGTCCAGGGCATGCAAACCTCGGCCTACTGCTGCTCTCTGTGCTCAGGATTCCCTTGCTTTGTCTTTGTGGGGGCTCGTTGTAGCAGAAGAATCCCATGCACTGCTACAGGCTGGGGACTGACTGGCTAAGTGGCAGTTCTGCAGAAAAGGACCTGGGGATTACAGTGGACGAGAAGCTGGATGTGAGTCAGCAGTGTGCCCTTGTTGCCAAGAAGGCTAACGGCATTTTGGGCTGAATAAGTAGGAGCATTGCCAGCAGATCGAGGGAAGTGATTATTCCCCTCTATTCAGCACTGGTGAGGCCACATCTGGAGTGTTGCATCCAGTTTTGGTCCCCCCACTACAGAAGGGATGAGGACAAATTGGAGAGAGTCCAGCAGAGGGCAACAAAAATTATTAGGGGGCTGGAGCACATGACTTACGAGGAGAGGCTGAGGCAACTGGGCTTGTTTAGTCTGCAGAAGAGAAGAATGAGGGGGGATTTGATAGCAGCCTTCAACTACCTGAGGGGGGGTTCCAAAGAGGATGGAGCTCGGCTGTTCTCAGTAGTGGCAGATGACAGAACAAGCAGTAATGGTTTCAAGTTGCAGTGGGGGAGGTCTAGGTTGGATAGTAGGAAACACTATTTCACTAGGAGGGTGGTAAAGCATTGGAATGGGTTACCTAATGAGGTGGTGGAATCTCCACATGATCATAGGACCTAACCACATCAGCCACACCATCAGGGGCTCGTTCACCTGCACATCTACCAATGGGATATATGCCATCATGTGCCAGCAATGCCCCTCTGCCATGTACATTGGCCAAACCGGACAGTCTCTACGCAAAAGAAGAAATGGACACACATCTGACATCAGCAAGCTGTCCTTTTCTAAACAGACCTGCAGCACTCACTGATGGCTGCGGCTCCACTCTGCACATGGGGCTCTGGGGGAAAGGGAGAGCTCTGTGGCCATGTGGGGATCCCAGAGCCTGCAGGGACAAATCTTTGACGTTCCCCAAGGGCAGAGCATAAAGCACCAGCCACCATTAGACCTCCCTGGGTATCATCCCAGCCAATGTCCCCCCAGAGCTGCTGCTCGGCTCCCTCGAGGTTTGGGTCAGATGCCTCTGCAGTGGTGAAAGCAGCTGTGGCTGAGCATGCCTTGGTTGGGCAGGAGAGGGAGGTGGGCGCTGGAAGGGGGCAGTAAATGCAGAGCAGGGAGCAGGAGGCTAACGGCACCTGGCTTGTAGAGCCGACACTCCCTCTCCCTTCTGCTAATAGAGCAAAGTAGTGTGTAGCACCCCCAGCTCTGGACCGGGACCCCATGGTGCGAGGTGCGCCCCTGGAGTCGTGAGGGACTGGAGGAGCATTCTCCCAAGTGGCCTGGGCACGGTGGGCCTGGAGCAGGTGCGTGGCAGGCGGCTGATGCTAGGAAGGTGGGGATGGGAGAGAGGGAAGGTGACTGTGTTTGGCCTAAGAAAATCCAACAAACTGTATTTGGAAAACACTCTCCCAGCAACAGGCCAGGGCATGATCGGGCTCTCCGTTCCCCGCCCTTTGGGGCACCCCTGCGCCTCTCTCTGCTGAGTGGCTGTTTATAAACAGGAGCGCCAGCAGCTTGCTAGGCGCTATGCAGCTAGAAGCAATGTCCCTTCCTCGCTTGATCTGAGGGTGACTCGCCTCCCGTGCGGCTGGGGCACCCTGCCCAGTGTGGGACAGTCTGAGCTCAGATGCTTATCAGGGTCTTGCAGCAGAGGAGTTAAACCTTGATTCCTATTCACTCTTGTGGTTTCCTGGAGCCCAGGGTAATAGCTGTTCCAAGCGCTGCCGAAGCCACGGTCTCAGTACCTGGAGTATGAGCAACGCTTGTTCTGGTTAGGGCTGGGGCTGGATTGTGCTCGTCACAGCATGAAACAATGCTCACACCAGTTAGGCTGCAAGGGTATGTCAGGAAGGATCCTGCCCTTGGTGACTCTGAACCAGAAACCCGCTTGTGGCAGCACATCCCAGGACTTGCAGGGCCCAGAGCTCAGCCAGTTGGACAGGGGTGCCGAGGGCGAGGAGATGCCCCCACTTCCTTTCCTGGGTCCCACTGCCAGAGGGAGGGAGCAGGTCAGCCCTTCACCTAGAGCTCTCCCAGGAGCGGTGGGTTCACTCGGGCTTGGAGCCAGCCTGGTGCCCAGACAAGGAAAGAGTCTTTGTGGCATCCAACTCCCCCTCCTGCTTGGAGAGCAGAGGAGGGTCTGTCTCGCTGGTGAGTCGGTCGCCATTAGCCAGTGCCAGTTGCTGTACTGCGTGGTGCAGTATCCCATCATCCCACCTCTTCCCCTGTCATGCTGGGACCCCGTCTGCAGACTCTATCTGCAATTGGCATCTCCTGTTTGCTTTCATGCATCACTGTAGGGCTGCGCAGGGCATCAGGAAGGCCATGCTCAGGGCCTGGCAGCAAAACACCGTGACAGTGGAGCGCTCCAGAGAACAGGGCACGAGGCTGTGGATACTGGAAAGTATTAGGCAACCTCCCCTAGGAGCCTTGCTGCTCTCTAGGAGCGCCGGAGGGAGGTGGGGTGCTGAGCGCTTGTGCGCAGGCAAGTGCAAAGTGGTTTCTCTTTGGGCGGAACAGGAAGCCATTTGTGGCAGTTGCTGGCCGCACATCCACTGCCGACTCGGGCTGTGCTGTGAGCTGCCAGCCTGGGCGCCCCTGGGGTGCTTCTGGGCCTCTCCTGTCCATGTCACCCAGCAGGGTCACTGCAGGTGTCTGCAAGCAACGGAGCTACCTTGGTCTGAGCAAATCGCAGGCCAGGAGGGGCAGGTTTGTTTGTGACTCAGGAAAGGGGAAGTGGCAAGAGGATTGATTGAGCCATCAGCTGCTGACACTTCTGAGATGAGCCTTGATGTGTGTCTTGTCCCGATACCCGGCGGAGAATCCGGGGGCCTGGGCTGATGAGACTGCTGCTGCAGCGTACTGAGGAGAGGCCTCCCACGTCCTGGGTAAGTCACACTCCCGGGCCCTGCCTCATTGTTTGATTGCTGCAATGGCCTGTGGGAGAACCGACTAGCTCTGGGTCGTGGGCTTTTGTAACTCACCCCCCCCACACCACGCCCGCTGCCTTGCTGCAAGGACTGGCCCGAAGGCCCCTGGGATGCAGGGCTCCAGGCCAAGATGGGGGATGTTTGGAGTAACGGGAGGGGTTGAGGGCAGTGGCTGTAACTTGAGGCCTCCCCTCAGGTAGTGAAGTCTCTGGTGTTGGTGGGTCGTGTGGTGAGAGGGGTCGCAGTGCAGCTGGGTGGCAGAGGGAGCTGGGGTTTGGGCACATGCTGCAGCTGCCCCTGGCTCTAAAGCAGGGTCAGAGTTTGCGTGGGGTGTGTCTGGCACTCCACAGTCATCAGAGGGCAGCCCTGCACCCTGGGAGGGAGGGAGGGATGGCCCCTCCTTGATGTTCAGTCTTTCTCACCCTAGCATAGCGCCCCGCCTGCGCCCTGGCACGGGGGTGCTAGAACCCTGCTGGGATTGGCCTGTTCTTCTCTGGGACCTGGGGGCGGTGAAACATGCCGGGCAGCTTGTCCCTCTCTCGCAGTGACCTGCAAGCCCCCCTCGGTCCGCAGTGCACGGGCAGGAGCCTGGCCCAGCTGCCCAGGGCCGGCCTGCCTGGGGGCGAGATGATGGCTCAGGTGCCAGCCGCCAGGTGGCAGCACCACACGTCCAATCGTGCAGAGGCCTGTCTCCCAGCCACACGGCAGGAACCCTGATGTGGGTGGCCCCCGTCATCCCCACACATTGGGCAACTGGGCGTCTTGTGACTCAGGCTTCCTGGTTCCCACGGTAGCCGGCCCCAGGCCAGGCTCTTGCCTGGCTGGCTGCAGACAGGCCCTAGCCCTGCGCCGCCTCCCCCACACCTGTTCTCCTTTGCAAAGGTGCCTGCCCCCAAGCTGAGGTGAGGGGCTTCTGTGCTGCTCCCAGGTGCCTGCGGGCGTCACTTCATCAGGAGTGCCAGGCACCAGCTGTCCTCCCGCCTGCTCCAGCGGCAAGGCCCCATGCAGCCAGCACCTCTAGCAGCATGCCCAGGGGAGGTACCTTCGGCTCTCCCCTGGGGTGATGGCTGGACTGTCCGCATCGGCCTGCATGCACGGCTCCCCACTCCAGGAGCCCTTCCACCCTGCGGTGCAGGCTGGCGTTGGTCTGACTGTGGCGAAGCAGAGGAGGGCAAGGGGCACCTGTGCTCTGCAGGCCATGGGCTGGGACAGGAGAAGGTTGTGGGGCTGCCCCATGGCTCCTGAAGGAGGAGCCCCACTGGACTCCAGGCCCCCAACACCCACCCACAGCACTGAGGGAGGAGGGGTGCCCTGGAGCCATGGCTGGGATTCTGGAGGAGAGGCTGGCCTGGAACCCGGGCAACAATCTGGACCCAGCCCTATGGGCCCTGTGCAGTCCAGCAGCTGGAGCCTCGCCCAGGGACTGGCTTCAGGGCATGTTGCTAGCGAGAAGGACCATGTCCCCCACGGGGTGGTGTCACCAGCCCCGTGATCTAGGGAGGGGCAGTGGAGACAGGCCCAGGGAGTGACTGACCCCCAGTCACACAGTGAATTGGGGTCAGAGCCAGGAGCCCTGGCTCCCAGCTGTAAGCCACACCCTGCTAGCTCCCTCGGGCCTGTTCTCAGGCGGCTGGACGCCCCCGGAGGGCAGCGTGCAGGGAGGGGGCCAGGAGAGGCTAAGCTTACCCACTACAGCCTGAGGTGGCTGCCTCCCCTTCCCCTATGCCCAGGGGGAGGAAGCCCACAGACCAATCTCCTGGAAAGGAGCACGGGCGCTGAATGGCCATTCAGCCTCAGAATAGGTTCAGATGGGAGGAGAAGCCCCAACTCCCACTGGAACATCTCCTGGCGTGAGCTCGCTCGGCAGACTGGAGGGACAAGGCCTGGACTGACGCTGTGACAGCGGGTGAGAGCTCTTATGAGTCCCTCTGGTCCCCCACTGGTTCAAGTGATCCTGTCACGGGCCCTGGCCTGGGTGGGGCGTGCGCTCCGCTCCCGGGGTCAAAGCAGCCTGAGCGTGGCTCTCTATCGTGCAGGCAATTCTCTCCCAGCTGAGGCGATGCTCTCCCTACTCTGGGCTCTGTCCTGCTCTTCCCGCTCTGCTCTCTCCTCTGGCTGTGGCTGGGGCAGGAAATACTCAGACCTGGTGGCCGAGGAGACCCCAGAAGCCAGTGCCTGCTGCTCCACAGGCTTAGGTTAGCAGGGCCTCCCACAAGGCGTTTCTTGGGGAAGCAGGCTTTGGGGGAGATTAGCCTGAGAGTAGGGCCTGGCCGGGGACAGGGTCTTTTCACCCCAGGCAGCTGTCCTCTACCTTGTAAAGAGTCAGCCATGTAAGCGAGGCCTGAGAAATAGTGAGCCGTGGGGAGCAGACTCGGCTGTAGGGAGATTGCCTAGATCAGTGGTTCTCAACCAGGGTTAGGTGTACTCTGGGAGGTATACCCCAGAGGTCTTCCAGGGGGGACATCAACTTACCTAGATATTTGCCATGTCTTACAACAGGCTACATAAAAAGCACTGGCAAAGTCAGTACACACTAAAATTGGATACTGCCAATGACTAGTTTATACTGCTCTATATACTATGCACTGAAATGTAAGTACAATATTTATATTCCCATTGATTTATTTTATAATTGCATGGTAGAAAGTCAGCCATTGTTCAGTACTAGTGTGCTGTGACACTCGCCTAGAGCTCAGGCAGGCTTCCCATGGCTAGAGCGCTGCTTTTCCAGCCTTGCCACAGGGCCAAGGGGTTGGGCTAAAAGTTTGGGGCATCAGCTGGAACAGAGGGGTGGGGGGAAGTAGGCTGAGTTACCAGCACAAAGTCAAGGGGTCCACTCAAATTTTGGGTGAAGGGTCAGGTCTCTTATTCCATCTGAAGCAGCTTGACGATGCGGACCCCCCTTAGCCTGATCGGATGCTATGGGGAAAATGAGCTGGAGACAAGTCTGTTCCAGGGGCAGTTTCTCCCTGCTGATGGTGGGTTTGCTGCAGAGCCGCCCAGAGCTGCTGGCTTGTCAGAGGGACGGCTTCCCAGGCCTGCACTGTGGAACTCGCTCAGGCTCTGCCTTTGCACTTGGATACGCTGCCAACCAAAGCTGTAAACGCCAGGCCCGTGTGCGCGTGGTGTTCATCCTGTGTTTCCATGGTACGAGTACACGGGACCCCGCAGCGCTGATTGAGTGGCTGATGGATTTGGCAGGCTATCATCATCGTGACCAGGAGTGGAATGGGGAGCTGTTTGCCAGCCAGGGGAAAGTTACCGATGTGCTAATAGCTTGTTTTTGTATTTAGTTTCAATCCAGTAAGTAGTGCTTGGTGCTTAGGGAGCAGAGCCGTCGTCCTAGATGTCCCCATCCTGCCGGCACTCGCTGCTGCAGGAAGTGTGCACGGCTCCTTCGTGCAGGTGGGCAATATGAAGCTCAAGAATTTCCCTCTGGCTGCCTCTTCTATCAGCTGATACTTTTGACAAAACACTTGGCTTCTCCACTCCCCCTCTTGGCAGCTCCTGGGCTGGAGTCTGCAGAGCTGCCTCAGACCGTGCTGTGCTCTGCCTTGCAGCGCCTGCATCATCGCCTTCTGCTTGGGCTTTGTCCCCCAACGGGGCTCGGAAGGCTCCCCAATGGCAGACTCGCTGCTAAACCACTCCTGGCCGTCGTTCTCAAAGCGCTGGATGAAGAGATGGTCGTTTAAGCGAGGTAACGTCCCACCCGTGGGCCATGGATGCTGGTTGGAGCCGTGCTCGGTGGTCCTGGGTAACTGCTGCAGAGTTGTGCAGACACCCAGAGCCGGAGCTAGCGGCGTTTTGGCAGAGAGGCTTATGTTTGTTTAGAAACGAGCCTTTCCTTGCTGGAGGGGATGCTGCATACATATTTGTTCATGCTTTTCCTTCCCTTTAATCTTTTCTTCGGGGCACCTTAAGTGCTTCCAGCAGCTGGGTAATTGGTTAAATATCAGTCTTCTGGTTTGATAATGAACTTGATTCATTGCGCCCAGAGGGCTGGAGAGCCTAAAGTGTATAGAGGCAGCTGCCTCCGGGTGAACCTCTGGCAGTGCTGCAGGTTATCTCATGCTGAGAGCTGAGCTCAGCTCCCAGAGCCATGTGTGCAAAGGGGCTGAAGGCCTCTCTGGTGCTTTCAAGGAGACCCCCTGGAACTTGTGGGCTAACAAAGCCTCGGCACTTGACAGGAGCAGCCTGTGATTTGCGGAACGTGGCGCGCCGCACGGTACTGAGTAAGGCCCCCGCGGTGTTAGTGAGTGGTGACAGAGGAGACTGATTCTGGTATTAGGGTCCTCAGCCCCCAAACACTGCATAACTGTCCCTGAAAACGTTATGTTGCTTTTGGCCGACACTAGAGCCAGAGGCGTGAGGAGCATGAATTTCGCAGTCACTTGGGGCTTGGCTCGTCCTATGCAGACATCATTTCCCCAGTGAATATTTACAGCTTGCAACTGCCACGCTGCTCTGATGCTTCCAGGTATTTTTACCTGCGATGTCGGAGCTCTCAGCCTGCTCCTCCCCCTCCTTTTCACCTGGCTCCTCTCTCCCCACATCCCTGCCTGCCTTTTTCCCCCAGCACTCCCCTCTCCTGAGTGGACGAGCCTTGGATACAGGGTGGATCTGAGACTCAAACTGAGCGAAACATGGAAAGTCATTCTGGGCAGGAAGCAGAAATTGACACAGGACTAGGCTCCCAAAAGGCTGATTCCGGCTAACCCTTTCCAAACCTGGATGTGCTGGGGCACAGGGAGATTTGAGGCAGCTGATGAGAACTGAATTTTGCTAAATTCCAAATTAAGCTCATCTCCCTTGTAACGATGTCGTGGTACTAACTGGCCCCTCCGCATTGGGCTGGAGAGTGTCTGTCTCACACCAGCCTCCCTCCTGCAGCGCCATAGGGTCTGCACACAGGGTTCAGTGAACACTGCCTCAGAACAGATTGTCCTTTTGGGCGTTTGCCTCACGTGCACAAGACATTCAGCTGCAGCTCAGCTCCGCCCTGCAGGCCTGTGCTGCTGCTGGGGAGGCACTTTCTCTGGGCCAGCAGCAGAGGAACCAGACTCTCAAAATGCATCTGAATCCCCCACTTCCCTCCCTACAAGTTACTGTATCTAGGACCTTCCAAAGTGCTTTATCAGTGTGACAAACACAAACTGCTGGGCTCACGCCATCCACCACCGCCGTGCCGCCGTCTCTGGGGTGTCACAAAGGACTTGTGAAGGCAGTGTGCACCAGCTGGTGAATGAGAGAAGTCCCTGCACACACATCCTTCATCATGAGCCATGTGGTATGGGCTCTAAGCACTCATCTAGTGGGGACCGCCTGTTAACCACATCGGTGTCAAACAGACCCTGGCTGCTGGGGAACTCAGGAGCCGAATACCCCTGTGAGATTCTCCGGGAGCCTTTCTCAGCAGGACCCTGGCAAGCTCGCAGTCCAGGTGGAGCTGGTTTAAAGAACAACGCCAGCACTTCGCTCGCCTCCTGCCCAGCGGCTGCCCCCACGTGGTTGAGGGCTGGCCTGTGGGGAGGGAGCAGGGGATTTGTGTCAAGGAGTGAGATGGGGAAAGGGCACTGGGCTGTCTTCTGGGTCTCTCAAGCCTGGAGCGGAGTAGGGCAGGCGAAGCAGCTACCAGCCTCAGAAAATGGACAGGGGGTGTTTGGTTCAGCAGCACGAAGGGAGTGAGCACACGCGCCCGGAAAACAAACCGGTTCAACAGTAGCAGTCACTGCCAGAAATCCTGACCCAGCGCGGTCAGAAAGGGTCTGGAACCTGTGACAACGTGCTGGCGTTTGCTAAAGGAAGCTCCGAGTACAGCACCCAGCAGGCTCGGGGGCTGATTTAGGGGAAAGAGGAAGAAGCTGAGCATATGTCACTTGGCCCTGGGCCCACTGCGCGAAGAGTGATTGCTACGGGGAGGGGGAGGTCCCGAGGGTGCTACGAGGGGCTACACCCCACCGTAATGGGGAAACGGAGACCGGAGCTCGCTGTGACGGATCCGGCTGGGTAATCATCTCTGGGGGGAGCTCCAATGCTTGGGAGAATTGAACTAAACTGGACAAAGACCTAGCAAATAGACAGCCAGGAACCACGCTGCCCTGGTGCCCAGGAGGGACCAGAGGGGACCCAACCGGGGCTCCTGCTGCCTGTCTCCCTAAAGTGGTGGTAATCGAGTTCAGTGATTAACATCATCCCCACGTCCCTGCGTGGGTGCACTAGTTGTGTGTGCGTTCGTTTCCTTAGCAGTCAGTCCAACAGCCGGGCCTAGGCACAGCTTGGAGGAACGGCTGGAGACTCCCCAGTACATGGCTGAGAGTTACCGTTCGAGTCAGACAGCTTGTCTCCCCTCCCCCAGCCCAGCCCTCAGGAGCGAACGGCTGCTCATGCATGGTATTGGCACATGCACCAAGGGGCCGCACTCATTCAGAGCCCCCAGGAGCGGCAGGTTTATTGCGCACTCTACAGCTGTCTTAGTCTGGAGCTCTAATAATCCAGAGAACCAGCCGTAAAGGGTTGGCTTTGGGGCCAGGAGGTGGCTTCCTGATCGTTCTTTTTCGCTCTTAAACTTGCCGTTCTTATAAGATTCCAGGAGTCTCTGTTCAGGCTCCTGGGAAATCCCCCCGGCTGGGGCCCAGCCATTCCTGCCTTGTGGAATGATTACACGGCGTGGTGTCGCTGCCTTTCTTCACAGTGTCTGGTGTTACCTTTTAGAAAAAAGAAAGTAGTGAGAATGCCTGAAACGTGGAGACCCTGAGCTGCGCATACGGAATGTGCACTCTTGATTTTTCTCCAGCATGTTTCTTCCCCGGACGGTTTGCTGACTCATTCACTGAGCCTCACAAAACCCTGCACTCTATGGAGTGGGGGAAATTGAGGCCCAGCTAGGGGGAAATGTCTTGCCCAAGGTCATATAGTGAGTCAGTGGCAGAGCTCGGAATAGACCCTGACAGTCTGCTTTGCTCTAACCACTAAGCAGGTGCAGCGTCCACGTCGGATTCACCTGGTAGCCCAGTCTGCAAAGAACCAGGGACTGGTTTATCAGAGGCAGCAGCAAGGACTGCACTGACTGGGCTTTAATCCTTCGTGGTGGTGGTGGTGGTGGGGATTTAACCCCTTGTGATGGGGTTTTCCTGGCACTTACACCCAGACTCTGCTTTAACTGAGTGGAACCTGCTGAGCTTGTCTGTATATCATCAGAGCCAGAGAGGGGCTACAGGCCTGCATGCCCGCCTGTGTGCCCCCAGAGATGGGACTCTCCTGGCCTCGGCCAGCCCTAGAGGCTGAGGGGCGCAGGGAGTTAACGTGAGCCAGTGGCACAGAGTGGAAGAGGCTCCAGTGTTGTCCTGTCCTTTGGGGCTTGGGGGCAGATTCACCCAGGCCACAGGCCTGCCCTCTCCTAGCTGCTGTGCCTTTACACACATCCCAAACTGTCCTGTCGTGCTGCAGTTCCCTTCCCTTCTATCTGTGCAGGAGCTCAGCTCCGGGACCGGGTGTCAGCCATGGAGCCGGGCTGTGGCTGAGCCTTAAATCAAACCAGGCTCTCAGGCTGCTGGTGGGGCCCTTTCCAGTCCTAGGGAACTCGGAGACCATTTCCCCACAAACTCAGCTCTGGGGATTCCACGGCCAGGCGCTCGCCCGCTCGCTGCAGCAATACCCTTTTATGGTTCCCAGCCAGAGGCGCATTAAGCAACCACAGTCCTAATCTGCTTAATGTTTCCTTAAAGCAAACAGTGAATGCTCTTGAGAGCGTCACTCTGTCATCTCATCTCCAGCCTCCGGCTGAGCAAAGGTGGGAGTTGCTGCTGCCTGCCGGAGGTATCTGTCCCCACCCCTCCAGCTGTTGCTGCATTGGGCCTGCCTGCCCCGAGGAGCCTGCGTCTTTTACAAAGGAGAAACACACGGAGCCCAAGGCCTGGTCTATGCTTCAAAATTAGACGGTCCGAGCTATGGCTCTCGGGGAGGGGACGCATTTTGTGACCTAAGCCCCATTGACGACGCAGCCAGGTTGATGGAAAGATTCTTCTGCCTCTCGGTGAGGAAAAGCCCCTTCTGTTGCTGTGGGAAGCATCTACGCTACAGGAGCGCAGGTGCAGCACCACAGTGATACTGTGATAGCACCCGCGGTATAGACACGGCACAGGGCCAGCGACTGCTCTGAGCCCAGAGGCTGAAGGTTCCTACTCAGAGTGTGCTGTTGAGTGGGGGGAGCCTAATGCTGCGCGTCCTGCCCCGTTCAGGGCCATGGACTTGTCCAGCTCTCCCAGCGTGGCGCTGTGGATGCAGGGCCGGCTCCAGGCACCAGCCCAGGAAGCAGGGGCTTGGGGCGGCCAATGGAAAAGGGCGGCACGTCCGGGTCTTCGGCGGCGGGTCCCTCAGTCCCTCTCGGAGGGAAGGACCAGCCGCTGAAGAATGAAGCGGCGCAGTAGAGCTGCCGCCGAAGTGCCGCTGATCGCAGCTTTATATATATATTTTTTTTTTCTTCGCCGCTTGGGGCGGCAAAAAAGCTGGAGCCGGCCCTGTGTGGATGCCCCTTGCCACGCAGTCTGCTCCTGTGCTTGGCAGGCACGTGGCTTAGTCCTGCCCTGCAATGTTGCTCCAGGGTCACTCTGTCCCACCTGGGCCTGCCCTGCTCTCACTTGTGCTGTTGGAGTCAGGAAGGTGTAGGAGAGGAATCCTGCCTCTGGGTTCCTGCCGGGCTACTTGGGGGCTTCCTTGGGGCCAGGAAACCCCTCCCACTCAGCAAAGGACGAGGGATCTTCTCAGCAGTTGCTGAGTGGCTGCTCTGTGCAAGTGTGGATTGGGTCTCGCCCAGTTGATTCTTGTGTGCACACCAGTCTGCCCAGCCAAAATTTGGGAATTTCAGAGGCTGGTTTGCGAATGTGGTGCGCCTGTCCACGTGCCAAGCTGTTACGCTTAGTGCCCAATTGGGTGTAGCCGATAGTGGTGCTGGCTTAGTAGGAGACTCTGTCCTGGGAGGGACTCTCGGAGCTGCTCGTGTTACGTGGATTAGATCAGGGGTTCTCACCCTTTTTCTTTCTGCGCCCCCCCTCCCAACATGCTATTAAAAACTCCACGGCCCACCTATGCTACAACTACTGTTTTTCAGCCCTGCCATGGTGGGGCTCCGGCTAGGATTTCTGTCCTGGGACCCAGCCAGTCTAACGCTGGACCTGCTTGACAGCCCCCCTGAAACCTGCTGACAGCCCCCCAGGTGAACCGCTGGATTAGATGAACATGGCTGATGTGACATGACACCCATACTCCACAGTCTGCACTGGCTCAGGGCAGTCGGGGGGTCTGTCGACTTGGGCATTTGCTTCTCTTGGCAGTTGGATGAAGCCAGTCTGACCTTCGGGGCATCAGACAAGGCTCCTCTTGTCTGCTTAGTCTTTGGCTCCTGGGAGGGTTTGCTGGGGAGGTATGTGGATGGCTTTGCTACTTGGCTACCCCTTCCCCTCGTCTCTCTCCATGGTACTAGCTGGAAAGGAGTCACTGCAAAGGTAGCGTGGGGCTTAATTTGTCATGTCTGGCTGTGCACACATTGCCTAAAATGGTCTCCCAGCCCCATAGCTCTGGGCTCTATATGCTGCTGAGTAATGATGCCTTGCTGTGCGGGGCTGTGTTATGAAGTTTACGGGGGCTGGTGTGCAGGACTGATTTATCGAGTGTTGAATAGGAGTGTCTGCAATGCACAGAGAGGATCTATGTTGTGCTGTGGGGTGAAGAAGTTACGTCGGCTGCAGTCTGTGCCTCTGTCCAGATCCCCAGCCCCGGGATGGCATGAGGAGAACAAGCTGAATGTTTTCCAGGATTCCAAGAGTGCTGGTTCCGTTCCAGGGTTCCACTTCAGCACGGAAGATTGAAGGCCGCCGTGTAAAGGCGCGATGGGCCTCTGTCTGGAGCGGCTCCGGCAGGCAGGACATGGCTGCTGCTGTTAGAGGAAAACACTTCATGGGTTTAACTTCGACGCATGTGACTCAGAGCTATCACCCACGTCGGTGTGGAAGCAAAACGCGTGTCAGTCTGCAGTGACTGCCTGGTCCCTGACAATTCACTTTCAGAGAAGGTTCCCTGTTTCAAAGGAGGCATGGAAACAAGAGGCTTCCTTTTTCTTCCCTTGTCCTAGGCACCTCTCATTATGAAAGCAGAACTTGCTTCCCTCCCCTTGGGCGCTGCTAGCTGAGCAGTCCCTCCTGCTAGTGGCATATCTGACATGGAGGCCAGTCACCGTGAAAGTCTTGGGGATCCTGGCGGATAATCACCCGAAGATGAGCTCCCAGTGCGATGCTGGGGCCAAAAGGGCGAATGTGATCCAGGTCCATGGGCGGGTCTATATCGGTGTCTAGCCCTGTCCGTCAGGAGTCTCTCGGTGGCTTTCATCACACGGGGCATCCAACTAACTGCCTATTTACTCTCAGTCCAATGCCTGTGCTGCAGCCAGTCAGCTTGATTTAGGTTTGTGACGTGACTAAGTGTGAGATGTCATCTCCACTCCTGCTGCTACCTATTAAACGTGAGGAAGTCCAGCACAATCCTGTGACAGGGTAAACAAAAGCCTTTAGAAATCCTGGGACATTTTAATGGGGGTGTTTATGCTGATAGCCCATAAATAAAAGATTAAATTCAAATGTCTTTTATGTGGGATTTCAGTGTAATCTTTTAGGGTTTTTTCTCTCATATGAACCAATTAATACATATGGGAAAAAATAAAATTAAAAATGCATATTGCCAGACACTTGCCTCTGCTGATTGGTAGCAATTGTAATTTGAAGTCTCTGGAAGGAACACATAATTCTTAAGATTCAGGAAGGAAAGGTTAACAGCCATCAAATAGCTACATCATTGCATGCCAAGTTCCATGTAACGCATTAGCATCCAGAGGGAGGTTTTACGCTTACTCTAGGACAGTTCTGTAGGGCTTACCCATCTTGAGGCTGGTTGTATACTCATCACCCAGTTCGATGCTGGACAGTCCTGCTTGTGTAGAAGATCATTAAGCCAGCCTAGTCTAAACAAGTGAACCACGTGCATGAAATGTGTAGTGTTGTCATTGCAGAGAGTGAATTTAAACAAGTTTAGAGTAGTTAGTTCAGGTTTCCTGGTGTCAGATACGGGGTCAGCAATAGAGATCTACAGAATACTTTGTTTCATTTCAATTTTGAAGTGTGTTGTGGTATTCCTTGCAGAGTTAGTTTGTCCTGTTGGGTCAGCTGGAGCGTTTGGCCTCTTGCAGAGAACAAAGCAAGAGACTGTATCTTCAATTATCCACCACAATGCTTGGTCCGGTGGCCTGGCTTCTGTCCAGTGTATTCCTTAGAGATGGCATCTGAATTCTCCATGAGTCACGCCATGGTTAGAGATCATGGTTAACGGTTTCAGGGTGGCTCGCTAGGAATGTGCTGTAGTCAGCTGGATGATGCATTGTACCATGAACCATGTCAAGCCTTTGTTTTATTTCTCAGTGAGCGATCAGGTTGTGTGCATACACACGCCTCTCTCTCTCTCACACACACACGCTCCACAGTGCAGAGGACATGGACGTAGGAGCGTTCTGACACCAGAGAATGAAATCCTTCCATGCTGCTCAGGACTGTCATTAGAACCCCAGCGTATGGCTCTGGCCTCACACCTCCTGGGCTGTAGCCTTTAAGAATAAAGGATGAGAGTAAAATTGTTGGATGTGTTTAAATCTTGTAGGTTTAGCACCTGCATTCCCATGGAGGGCAGCTGCCTGTGGGCCCTCGAGCAAACTCATAGGACTATAAACCCCTGAGAAGTGCCTCAAAGCTTGTGACAACTATCTGCAATCCAGGTCTGGAACAGGGCATTGCCCCGACTGCTCTTTACGTGCTTTAGCTGAGAATGCTAATTTCCTCTTTTCAAGGACAATGAATCTTTCACTGTTGGGACTTATTGTGAAACAGCTTTTCATCCCTGCAGTATTCATGTGTGGGGCTGCAGACGCTGATCATGGGCTTTCGTGCCAGGAGTCGGGAGGAATCCTTCCCCAGCCAAGGATGCAGATGCACGTGACCAGGCTGGTAGGAAACAGCTTGCACCCCATTGTTCTGAGTGACTTCGGCACTACTCTGTGGAGCCCATCGGGGTGGGGGTAAAATCTGTGGGTGCTGGACAAGCCCATCTTTCTCTGGGACGATCCAGACTATCCAGGTGAAAGCAGGTTACACATGGTGGAGATGTGCATTTATGGAGAACAGAACCTCACCTGGTCGCAGCGCTGAAGAACCCTGGCCAGTGAGTGGAGGAGATGGGGGGGCACCCAAGGGCATTCCTTGGTGGAAGCC
The DNA here is from genome assembly GCF_002925995.2 of Terrapene triunguis. Lineage (NCBI taxonomy): Eukaryota > Metazoa > Chordata > Testudines > Emydidae > Terrapene > Terrapene triunguis. Next base: position 868,781 of record NW_020664545.1, read on the forward strand.
ATGTTCTCCTTGATGCACGGAGTTGTCTCTGGGTGTAGCTGATCTGGGCTCTGGGCCCCTTTTCTTCAGTGTCACTTTGGAGTATCTGGGAATTTGTTCTGCGGAGAAGGCAACTGCAACACGTGTATGGGACTCCTCCTAGCTGACAGGTGCAGGGGCCTGTGGGCTCACCGAGGGCTGGGAGAACAGTGCAGGTCGCATGCCATGGAAATCGCCTGCTGTAGCGTGCGGTGTTACTCGCACAAAATTCTCTGTCACTTGCACACTCTAGGGCATCCCACTTCTACCTAGTGCTCGAGGTGTAGCCCGGTTCATTTAGGCACCCCACGCTTTCCCAGTTCCTAGGGCTCCAGGCAAAAGGCACCTAACTTTACCCCTCCCCCGGGCTCAGAGCACACACCCATTCCCTGTGGACTCAGGGCTTAATCTTTTGTGGGTTTATGGGGTCTTTTACCAGTGAAAGAGTCTTACACAGTAATATCCTACTTAACCTGTATTAACAAAACAGAACGCACACACTAACCGTACAGTGCTCACCACTTCCACTCCCAAAAAGACGGATGAACTTTTCTTGATGGCCAGTCAGGATCAGGTCATCTGGGGACTCCAGTTTCTGCACCATGTCATTGGCAGAGTGTTGAGGTCTGGCAGCTCTGATCTTTGGGGCTGTGTCCTGGAGTTGGTTCCCCAAAGAACTTCCTTTTGGACCCCCGTTTATATAGTAAAACTTGAGTCCTGCTTAGCTATACCTTAACCAATCATTTTACTAAATTTTTACTAACCAATCCTAACATATTGTAACACAATTCTCTAACCTAATCATCCCACCACCTTAATTAATTTACACCTAGCAAAATTAATTATGTAACAGACAGAAACAATCATGGGCGGCCGGTGACCCGGCTGTCTGGGGAGGCTAACCCCTGGCCCCCCAGGCCCAGTGCGCCGCAGCCTCAGCACCCACAGCCCCTGGGCGGTGCAGCCACAGCTCCCCCAGCCTCGGGGCTCTGAGCGGCCGGGCAGCGCGGTCACTGTGCCCCCAGCCTCGGGGCTCTGGGCGGCCGGGCAGCGCAGTCACTGTGCCCCCAGTCCCGGTGCTCAGGCGGCCAGCGCCGGGCAGGCAGCGCGGTCCAGCAGCAGCCGCCCCGGTGGCCCTGAGTCGCTGCCGGAGGCACGCTGGCCTGGGGACGGAGCTATGGTAGGCTGTTTGGGGAGGCAAAGCCCCTTGCCTACGATACCTGCCGCCCATGGAAACAATCAAAAAATCAGACCGAGATCGTACAGACAAACAATAGAGAAGTGGGGACCATAAAGATAAAACAATAAAGAAATGAGGATTTCACAACTATTGATAAGTGATTTCTTGCCAGACAGGGTGCTGTCAAACTAAGTTTTCTTTAACCATCTTAAGATCTGTTTCTTTCTCTGATGGTAGGTGCTATTAGGACAGGCACCCTCTTAACAGCCCAATATTACATTGTTTTCATGTAATTTAGGTGGAATGTGAGGATGTGACTTTCTGCTTCTTAGCTAATGGCTGCTGCTGTCTTAATATGGCTGCAGACAAAGGCCTCAGGCCTGACCATATGGCTACAGTAAATCACCTGCTGTAGCGTGTGGAATCTGGGAATGGCTGGCTGGCGGAGCGCGAGCTGCCTGCCTGGTGAGCTGGTGCCGCTCCGTCAGGGGGACTCTGGGGATGGGGTCAGACCCTGGATGCCAGACCCTGGAATGAGAACAAGTGGGGCAGGAGATCAGTGAACCCAAACCCAGTCTCCATGCCAGACCCGAGCCAGCAAGGAGGGGACGTGAAGGCGGCTGGGTCTCATAATGGTTGTAGTCGCTGCCCTGCCAAGGTGCAGTTGAAGGGGAGTTAAGGAGCGTGGCATTTCAGGTGCTCGCAGGACGAGACCTGCCATGGGGCCCTGCTTGGCTCGTGATTTAGATTCTCAATCCCTGAAGGTCTGTGGTAGCTCTGGTCAGAGGAGTAGCCTAGCTTCCTCCCCGAGAGCTGAAATTTGGGGCTCCCCTCCTGAGAGCCATGGGGGTCCCACAAGAAAGCTCCCCCCACTCTCAGCACTCGTTCAGGAGCCACATTCGCTGACGTTTTGCTGGGTGGGGGCCAGTGGAGACGTTCTGTGCTTGTGAAGCACGTTGTGGAGAGTTACAGCCCATCACGAGCACTCCCCTGTTCCCTGGGGATCACGAGCAAAGGAGACATTTCCATGCAGCAGAACTGCAGCCAATCCAGCTGCGCCGCCCTATGGAGGGGCCCTGCCTAAGGGGGTCTGGGGGCACAGGAGACATTCTGCATAACATTTATCACCTGTCGGCGGCGAAGGAAAATTGGTTTGCAAGCGGAAGGGCTCGAGCTCCCCATTTGGGCCACGAGGGAGCAGGAAACAGGCACATTCTGGGGCAGAAATGCTGCATTTACAGCCCCAGCAATGACATTTGGCTTTCTCAGCGCAGGCCTCCCCACAGCCCATCGCCCTCTCTGCTGTCAGGGTGTCCTGCTTGCTGTCTGTCCTAGGGCAGGTGACGGGGACACGGTCAGCATTGGAGAGAAGGGGCCAAGTTCATCACAAGGGCCTTGTGCCAGGGAGGAACGTAGCGCCCAGCATGGTGGTTGGCGGCTCCCATGGCTCAGTCAGGGCCTGATCACGCTCAGCGGGATCTGGTTACAGATTCCTTGTCTCGTGCCATTTGATTTTATACTGAATTTAGCAGATCTACGTGCTGCCTTCTCCAGGCAGGCCCCGTGTGCCCCACAGGGATGCGCTGCTCCTGCTGCATCAGGGCTCAGGCACCTGGGCTGTTTGTTGTAGGGGCCACAGAGACTCTGCTCGTCCCTTCCCTCTGTCATGGCCCAATCTGCTGGCCACCAAGGCCCCTCGTCGGTCACCCGCTGGCTCAGTTAATGGCCCGTGTGCTCAGGTTATTGTTTAAAATGCCTCCTCCTTGGAGGTGCGGCTCTTGGCTGCTGCTTGGGAGTGACCTGGGGCTGGGCCAGCGCGCAGGGCAGGCTCAACGCCCCTCTGCGTCCTCGATGAGGAAACAGCGAATCCCGCGTGGCATAGTGTGGCTGGGGGACAGGTCGGCCATATGCTGGCGGGGGGGAGGGGACGGATTTGGGCCTGGGTCCGGCCTGGGGCAGAGCTTCTGGGGGTAAACCCTCTTTGAAAGGACATGTCCAAATGAGCAGCCTTGGGGGAAGGGCTGGGCCTGGCCTGAGACCAGGATCGGCGCTCAACTTGCAGTGCCTGGGCCTTCTTCAGCCAGTGGCTGACTTGTCTCGCTCGGGCTTCCTCCTTAACTCCCCTGTGTCTCGGCGCAAAGGGCTAAGCAGGGCGCCCAGCCTGAACCTGGCTTGGGCAAGTTCTGGCCTTTACTGTGCTGTCTCCTTCCTAGGGCTTTGCTGTCTGTATCTAGCGCCCTACAGCCCCCCATGGGGAACGCAGGACCAGTGTCTGCCTTCTGCCACCAGCAGCTTAACCTCTGCTCAGCTGCGTTGGCATCTTGTCAGCAGCCCGAGGGCCTCGGTGGGGCAGACTGCAGCGTCTCCATGGCACCTGCAGCGAGGTGGCCATGGCATGCCATTCTCTAGCTGGCTCCGGGCTGATGGCGGCTGAGGTCACAAGGGCCCCGGCTCGGCCACCATGCAGGAGCCCGTCTGTCGGGCACTGGGGCTGCCCCGTTCTGCACTCGCTCTGCGTGGCTGCATCTGATCCATCGCTGCCCTTGTGGCTGTTCCCGTTTCCCTCTTGCTGAGCGCCCGTCTCTCTCTTGCAGGGTCAGACTGCAAGCCGTGCTCGCGGGAGTTCGCTGCCAGCGGCATCCCCACATCAGACTGCAGCAGCCCAGACACCATCTCCCCATCCCTGATTGCTGAAGATGAAGTCTTCTTCACCAGCATGGCAGAGGAAAAGGCAAGTGTGGCCTACAGGTCTGCTGGCAAACCACTGTCCTGGGGGTGAGAGTGCTGAGTGCGCAGTCTCCAGCTATGCAGGGGCTAGGCTGGAGTATCCAGTGTACTGCCTGTCCTCCGCTCCCATCCACAGCCCCCACTGGAAGCACGGGGTCCCTGGGGCCGCCTCTGACCTGGTGGCTCTCGCTGGTCTCCGCAGGGGGCTGTGGATGGACGGTTGTTTCTCTGGGGAAAGTGAGTGAGATTTTGCTGCTCTGCTCAGCCAATGGCTTCACTTGCAGAGACCTGACGCTCGAGCCCTTGGCTTTGGGTCTGGATCCAAATGAAAGGGGTCAGAGGTTAGTCAGCCCAGCCCCCAGCCAGCGTTTGTATCCCCCACCCTCTGGCTTTCGATTCGGTCTCCTGCAGAGAGGGGTAGAATGTCCTGGAGGATTTGCCCTGGTGTGGGACTGGAGAGCAGGGCCACTGGGGAGCCTGGCGGGCTTGGGAGATGACACACTCCCCTTCCCTTGGCATTAGTGGGAGTCAGGCACAGGAATGCCACATGCCATAGGGCAGAAGCATGAGGCATTCCCGTGCTAAGGTGGCAGCACAATTCACCCACCAGAGAAGCCCTTTGTGCCCTGCTCTTTCCCCTCCAGTGTTGAGACCAGTGACTGCCCTGCTCTGGGCATGTAGTGCCTGCCCTGAGGCAAAGTGCAGAGAGGTACCAGAGCCCTGCTCTTGGCGCGGGCGGCAGCACAAAAATCTCACACATCTGAGACGTCTCAGTCCTCAAAGCCAGTCAGGTGATCAGCCATAATCATCGGAAAGCCTAACTCCAGCACTTTGCGCCTCTTCCCCCGTGTACGCAGTGACAGCGATATCTCCCCCCCCGCCCCAGGGGAAGGTGAGCTGGAAGGTTGGTGTCTTTCCAAGGTGTCAGGGATAACACGTTAAGTGTTAATATTCCAAAGCCCCAGAGGGAGGGATTAGCTGCCTTTGGACGGGCCCAGCTGTCTCCTGGTTTGTCACAAGAGGTGAAAGGGAAGCTAGTGGGAGTGGGCGCGTGCCCCTTTCTGAGGCCCGGGCAGCGTGGTCTGCCCCAGCCATGCTCTGCTCTGCTCTGCCTGGTCTCGCCCAAGGTATTAAGCTGTTGCTCCCTTGGCAGGAAGACTCGTCGTCTCCGGAGCCGGATGCCCTGATGGGTGATGTGCACAGCAGCACTGAGGATCTCCTCTCCATAGACTTCGCTCTCCACGGCACAGAGTATTACAGAGACCTGGGACTGCCGAACCTGCCAGAGGCCAGCGTGACTCCAGCAATGGCAATGCTGCCAGAACAGACAGGCCAGGTGGTGCCCAGCTGTCCTGTACCGGAAGAGAAGCCTAGAGGCTTGGGGCGAAGGCTTGTGGGCATTGCCTGCCCCGATCCCATCTCCAGCTCAGTGCAGTACAGGGAGGCCAGCTGCCATTTTCTGAACAGTGACTCTGCTTGCTCCTGTGCAGCAGGGCCCCAGGACAGCCCCCCTGTGGGGGGGTGCCTGGCAGAGCAGGGTAAAGGACTGGAGCTGCATGAGGATGAGCAGTCCTTCCCTGCGCTAATGAGATCCATGTCCACCTCACGGAGGCACAGCTGGGAAAGCCCCATGTCCCCTACAGAGAGCGGGCGCAGGTACGGCAGGCTCAGCCAAGCTTGTGTGGGGCCTGTGGGGGGAAGGAGGGAGAGAGGATGTGGTGAAACGGCAGCTTTCCAGACGTCTGAAATCAGGGTTCGAGCCCCCGGTGGGTGAGAGGGGGCTGCCGCTTCCTCGGCCTGGGATGCACCTGCCTTTGCTGTGTGACAAAAAAATTCCCCTAGGCTGGGGGTGGGGCCGGTGTCCCACTTCTGGGCTTCCCGCGATTGGGAAAGGGGCAGTTCCAGGTCTTCCCCTTGGTTATTCATGTTGTGACTACATACGGCACCCAAGGGTCTGAAGCGGGCCCACATCCCGAGCAGGCTTTTCAGCATAGCTCCTGTAAGCCCAGTGTCTGAGGGAGCCGGCAGCCCCAAGCCGCTGCTTCCTTCCCCAGCCGGAACTCCCCAGAGCTGAGCGCTGGCTTGTGGCTGTTCACTCCAGGCACCAGACTGGGCCCTGGGGCCAACCTCCCCTCTAGTTGGAGGTGGCAGGACCAGGCTGGGAGGAGCTGCTGGCTTGACAGTGACTGTGCCATCTCTGTTCTGCCCCAGGACACCCCAGCCCCAATAAACGTTCAGGCAAAGGACTCCAATTCCCCGGGTTGCCCTGAGCCACCCATCCAATGGGCCTGCTCCCTGCCGACATCTCCACTCCACCCCCTGCAAGAGGCTGGCTGGCGCGGCCCACCCAGAGCCGCAAAGGCCTGTGCAGTGCTTTGGCTGGAATGCTCAGGCAGCCCAGATCTCTCTCTGCTGCTGGGTGGTCCCCCTCCCTAGTCAGCCTCTGCCAAGGGAGGCCTGGAAGCCTCCCACTCCCTGTGCTGTGTGGGATGTAAACTCTTGCAGGAGGCCTGGGTGTGAGGGGCTGGGAGAGGCTTTTGCACCATCAGCCGCTTGGCAAGGGGCGGCAGCAGCAGGTCCAGGAGCTGGAAAGGGGATCTCCCCTCCTGGGGTGAGCGGGGTCCCTGCCTGCATCCCTTTGCCCCAGTGGGGGAGCCCTGGAGAATGGCACCAGCCCATCCTTTCTCCCCTCAGCTCCGGCCGTGCCAGCAGGAGAAGGTGTTGGGTGCGCATCTCTGCCAAACCAGCTGCTCTCCTCTGGAGGGAGCCTGCCCATGTGATCCCAGCACTGACCCTGCCCTCCCTGGCAGGCCACATCCTCCTCTGGGTTCCTGTGGCTGGATGTTCTGTGGGTAAGGCTGAGCCAGGGCTGGAGCTGACGCCTCCGCATGTGCTCTGTCACACACAGGCCTCTGGGCAGGATTTCTGTGAACTTATGTGTCCTTGGGATGAACATATTGATCTGGCTGCTGGCAGGGAGGGAGCTGTGAGCCAGCAACGACTATTTTTATCTCCTCCTCCTTATAAGGTGCCCTGGAATTATCTTGGGCTGAGATCTTGGCAGTTCTTTATCAGGCGCAGGCTTCGGTCCTAAGACCTATTGTTGTTCCATGTGCTGTGTATCGTTCACGGCTTACGTTGTGGCAGGAGCATGTGAGCTAGTGCGCAGGCGGCCGGCAGCAAGCCACAGCCTTGGTCAGTCCCCTTTCTGGGTGATTTACGATGTGTGGAGAAGGGGAATGTGTCTGGCTAGCAGGAGCCAAGTGACAAGGATCAGATCCCTAGGTCCCACAAGGTAGCATCAGATTTTCCATTGGTCTCTATTCATCACTTCGCTCCTATGTGGCTGGCATCCTGACAGTGCTTTCCCTCAGCACGCTAGGGATCCCCAGGGCCTTGGGGGGCATGGGAGAGTTATCCTGGCCCGTGGCCCCTGAATGAGAATTTCGTTGTCCTGCCTATTTAGCAGCCTCCACTGCAAGTGGGTGGTGGCAGGGTTTACACGGCAGCTTCACAGTAGTGGCTCCCTGCCTGCAAAATCAGGCTTTCAAAGGGAAAGCCCGATGTGATTTCGATGGAGTTTTAGCCAAATGACAGCATTCAAATGGAGTCAGGCCATGCTGGCTGGGCAGCTGCCCGTGTCTGTCCCAGAACCTCACAGGGGCTGGGCAGGGGTCAGCAGTGTTTGCTGGCACAGTCTGCCCTGCCGGGTATGGGCAGGTTATGGACATGCTGATGATTAGAAAAGCTCATCTGTAAATTCTAGAGTGATGCACCAAATGCACCACGGAGGGCACAGCTCTGGGCACGGTGACTGGGCATAACAGATGCCATCTATGCTTACCATGGGCTCCCCCATCATTTTGGGGGTGGGGGTGGACAGTGGCTGGTAAAGTTCGGCTGGAGCCTCTAGAGAAATCATCCTCATCCCTCTGATCATAGGGACTCTACAGCTCACTCTGGCTTTGCTCTGAGTTACACAGCGTAACCAGAACCCTGGAAGGTGCAGCTGTAGCGTAGTTATTATCTCTTGCATCATCTACCCTGGTCCTCCACCCACCCTCTCTCCATCCCCACCTCTGGTTGCATTCTAAACCGCCCCTGCAATTTTGCCTGCAATAATCCCTCCTTTGCATGCATACGTGGGATTTGGGCAAGCAAGCCTGGTTGCTATCTGCTTGGTGGTGGAAACAGCCCCAGTGTAAATGCAAGCTCAACTCAGTCTCCTGCTGCATAGACCCCTGTAGCAGCACATCTGTGCAAGGGACTGTGTGTGCAGGTGTGTCTGTTCTGGTGACTCTTTAACACAGTGTCACAGTTCAGGGCAACTGCACCAGTGTCCCCCTCTGTGGTCCAGTAAGGTCACCCACTTTTAGGCTCCCAGCTCCTCAGGCCTCACCTCTCTTGGGCAGAGACCCGCATCTCCCTCCCTCCTGACTGGGGTATGCCGAGGCTGCACGGTTCTACACTCTGACAGCCCCAGCCAATCAGACGACCTAACCAGTCACATCTGCACGTCGCTTTCTCTACAGAGGCTCTAAGCAGCGTAACTGCCGACGGTTCTGTTACCACTCGGCTCCTTCCAAGCAAGCGCGTCTAGTTCTAAGGTGAAAGCAGTACAGAGAAAACATATTAAAAACACTAAACGAGCCTACAAGCATGCTAATGAGCTCACCAGAGATCACTCCTAATGCCAGCCAGGGCTCTGGCCGGTGGACAGTCCTTCAAACCCCCAGGGGTTTGATGTGTCGACAAGTAAACGGCTTTAGCTCAAAACAAGAACCACCGTGAATCGGTCACACTCTCCTTTCTACAGTTCAGGCTTTAGCGCCTCAGATTCCAGGGTAGTAATTAGCAGACAGTGGTTCTGTCCTCAAGGCACAGCTGGGTCTGGCGGTGTGAATTTACGTTCACCCTCACACACACACCCTGAGGCATTTCCCCAAACCCACTTCACTTTGTCCCAAAAGAGCCTCCGTGTCTGGCCCGTTGTTTAGAACAGACCTTCGAGGCGCACAACACTTCACAGGGTTTACTTCGGACACATCTCCCCTTAGAGAAGTTGCTTCCAATTCCCCAATAATCCGTAAACTTAGCGTTCAATACAGTGGACTCTACCCCACAGATAACTTAAACTTAATTCAGTGCTGCAAAGGGTTGGGGCCTATCTTATAGCACCCTCCTCCTACTTACCAGGCCAGGTTTGCTCTTGGAGAGCCAGCTTGCTGCCTGGGGTCATTCTGTCTGAGCTCCCTTCAGAGAACCCAGGGAAGCAGTTTCTAGCTGGGTTTGCTGTTTATTTTAACCCTTCTGAACAAAACAAATCAGACCTCACGGATTCTTCCCTCAAAGTCTGTGCAGGCGGAGTGGTCCCTTCCCCACGTCTGGCCCTCACACCAATACCTTCAGCAACTCAAAATTCCTGGCTCTGACCTCAGAGCCTCAATAATCCAGGACTTCCCACAGTCTCCATTCTGCCCATTTGGTTTCTGGAGCAATTCCTTTCTGCAGTGGCTCCAGCAGGAGTCCGTTAGGGGCACAGCCCCTGCCCCTCAGCTTTCTGGAGTCTCTCCCTCTCGTATGAAGATCAGCTAATTCAGTTTCTGCTCGCCTCTCAGGTGCAGCGGGCAGGGCTTGCAGGCAGCCAGTTGCAGGCCTCGGACCCCAAAGGAATTGTATCCCTTATACCTTCACAAATACGTTTTTGCCAGGCTATGGCAGGAAGTTGCCCTATCTGTCACCCCCAGGCTGCTGTCCAAAGTAGTTTGTGCCTGTAACAGGTCTTTCTTGTCCTCAGCTGGCTGCCCTAGAATGGGGACGCAGGTGTGGCTTTGTTTGGCCAGCCTCTGCCCACCATCCACAGACTAACGGCATGAATCACTGGCTTGGGCCCTCACTGAGGGCCAACAGCCTTTGTGGGCTAGACGTGTCTGGTGCAGAATTGGGCCTGGATTTCCTGTCTGTCCCTGGGGATGAGGCCCTTGGACAGGTGGGTGTAGAGGAGGGCACGGACCGGTGTCCTCTGTCGACCCCCTTGCTGCCTTTGCTGCCTTCCCATGGTCTGAGCTGGTTTCTGTTCCCTGAACTAGGCTAAGCCTGGATGCCTCCGAGATCGCCAGTGACCTGGAGCAAGAAGAGCTCGAAAGGAGCCTGCCCTGCCTGCCTTCCTGTGTGTCCCTGGAGCTGCCCACAGCTGGGGTGGAGGCCTGGGGAGGCAGTGGCAGCACTCTGATAAAAGTGGAGATAGAGCCCCTGCACCTGAACTTCGCCATCGTGCCCGATCACGAGGACACAGTGAGTGGGCGTGAAAGCCGTGCCCGTGGCACACTGTGGGAAGGGGGAGATGCTGGACTGCAGGACACGCAGGCTCAATCTGTGCCCCGTCTCTCCAGGCTCTGTTCCTGACAGCACTACCCTCAGGGACCTCGGCACCTGTGAATCCTCGACTGTGTCCTCGCTCAGCCCCTGGGCCCCGAGGAGTCACGGACACATGTTCCTGTGTAATAAAAACGTGGGTCACTTGGCAGCTTCTGTGCCGTGAGGCCCCATCAGAGCCCCGGAGAGGAGGGACATCTCCCCCATCTTATAGATGGGGAACCTGATGCAGAGGTCACCGAGAGTCCAAGCCAGTTAGGAACAGAGCCCAGGTCTCCTGATTAGCAGCTCCACCCAATATCTTTGTTTCTTTCTATTCACTATATGTAAAAAGGACACCTGTACAAAAGTTCTAGGCACCCTAGCATGGAACCAGCCGGTAGACAGCAGATATCACAGCAGCATATACTTCTTCCACGCCATCCTAAAGCCCAGACCCTCAGCCCTCCCTAGAAACTCTAGTAAATAGATGGCTTTTCCAGCATGTGCTGTGATCATAACTCTGGTTAAATACCAAAGGGTGGCACGGGATGTCAGCCTATTCCCGGGGTTTGTTTCCAGTATAATCGGTTTTGAAGGGAGGCCCTGATTTGTGCTGTGTGGTAACTATCTGGCTGTGACTTCCACCAGGACGGTGGGGTGGGGTCGTCAGCAGAGCCCTGCAGGTGCTCAGGACCGGTGCGAACCACATGCCCCTGAAGCGTTGCTGATTCTTGTCTTTTCCAGGAATATGGCAGCAGTGGGAAGAGACTGAGGTCAAAGTCTGTTCCTTCCGCCTGCGACAAGGTTTCCTCTCCTCGAATCTCTCACAACCTGGAGGTGTCGCTCCCAGTTGCCAAAGGTGAGTAAATGCCTGGCATGAAATAGGTTAATTGTACAGACGTAGTCTTAGGAATGTGCGCTAGCAGGAGACCCTGTGGAGAATGCTGAAGTCTGGGCAGCCCTGGGTATGGACTCGGGCAGCTAGCCCATGACGCTGCCCGTTTAGCTTCAGTGACACTGACTAGCTGAGTCAGAGCTATGTGGTTATGTCTTCCCAAGCCAGAAATTACAGCCCCAGGTGCAGTGTAGACGTACCCTGAGTCTGATCGAAGGGATTTCCATGCCCCTGTTACCATGGTATGTGACGTCATAGCTGTCTCCAATGATACACTGCCACAGAACGTGTCCGTGGCTGGGTGCGGTGTCGGATCCCTGGCTGCACACAACAACAAGCAGTGCCCTATGGACAGAAAGGCGCATCCCAACAACACAGTCTGTACATGAGCCTCAGTCCCGGCTGTCGGGGCACAGTGCAGGCTTCCCCTGGTAACCGAGCTTCCAGAACGGCCAGTGAAGTGCAGCCAGCAAGTACTGAGCCTGCCTGGGATGGGATAAACCAAGGCAGGGCACAGCCTTTAGAGCAGAATCGCAGAGATTCTCATTCCTGGATTGGATGGGCTTTAGGAAAGCAGAGGCAGCCTGGAGAGAGAACTGACCATCGCCTTGCTGGGTGTCCTGTTGGGGTTTATGATCCCTTTGTGAAGTTCCCCAGGAAAAGCTGCTGACACACAATCCCTGCCCAGAAAGAGCCCCTTCCCCTTGATTCCTGCCCATTCAGAAACCCCTTGCTTCAGAGCAGGGTGACGAGACAAAACTCGTTCACGAGCATGAGGAACCCACGAGAACACCAGGATTTGACCGTGGCCTGTCACCTCCAAAGCCTCCCAGCTCACAGGAGCTCTGTTCTGTCCACACCCAGGGAGCCTGCTGCTGAAACCTCCATTAATGAGCCCACCAGGCTGCCATCAAGCAATCTGCGTGTATCTCCGGCCCTCAGCTGGGAAGAGACGGGGAGGGAGCAGAAAGAGGATGTATCAGAGAAGTAGCGCAGGAGGTCAAGTAGCTTGGCACATATGTGATGAACTGAGCTCTTGCCCTCCGATTTCAAGGAGAATGTGAAGGAGGCAGAGCAGAGAACGGAGCTAAGAAGGGACAGGTTGGGAAACCAAGGCAGACTCCACAGCGACCCTCCTTCCCCGTTAAAGGGAGAGTGGGAGCCCAGCAGGCCCAGGGTTCATTGTACCTAGCTTGAAATGTGACACTCTGCCAAGGGACAGCCAGGGAACTGGCATCCCCACTGACCATGTTCTCCCTGGGTTCCAGGTCTTGAACCGCCTGCGCTGGAGACGATTGAAAAGGACCATGTGGCCCCAGACCATGTGTAGGTGTCAGTGATTCTCTAAGTTCTTCTGAGTTGCTGGGGATCCAGATTCAGCCTCTAACTGTAAGAGAGCAAGAGAGAGCGGTGCCATGAGCCGTGGCAGTGCCTGCTCTGGGACGCGCCCCGGTCCCAGGGGATGCTCTGGGATGCGCCCTGGGCTCACTGAGATTGTCAGCCAAACAGCTGGTGTTTCATGCTGGGAGAGGCACAGTGTGGCCCTGCAGGTGGGTCTCTGTACCTGGCATGTTCCCTCCACCAGGGCTACCCAGAGTATTCAGGGGGCCTGGGGCAAAGCAATTTCAGGGGCCCCTTCCATAAAAAAAAGTTGCAATAGTATAGAATACTATATTCTCGTGGGGGCCCCTCTGGGGCTGGGGGCCTGGGGCAAATGCCCCACTTACCCCCCCCTCTGGGCAGCCCTGCCCTCCACCAGCTGCTCCTTCCTAGTCACCAGGGTACGAGGGAAGCATTTTGCTGGCTCTTGCTACCCCCAGGCATGAATCTTGCCCTGGGCTGGCCTGCGTGGGAGTTTGGAGCAGCAGCCAGTGGGGAAACTTCCTAACCCCTTTTCTCCTCCCTGGCAGGCTGATCGTCCAGCAGGTGCTGCAGGAGCTGAAACAGTTTCATGGGTGAGTGTGGGGCTGGGAGAGGGGACCTGTCACCTGGGGGCTGGACTAGTCTCATTGGCTGTCCTACCACCCAGTGCCCCCTGGGACAGCTCCCATGCAACAACCCCCCAGAGTGCACAAGGCCCACCAGGATCTCCCCAAGACCTTCCTGGGAGCTGACATCCACAGTGTACGTGGGCCCCAACACCACCCTGGGAACAGGTGTGCAGGGCTTGCCAGGCACCCACACGGGAACTGCCCCACACCAACCCCCCCACAGGGTGGGCAGCGCCTGCTGGGGTCCCCCTAGACAGGCAAAACTTGCTCCCTTCAGAAGCTCTGGGGCAGTTTACTCTTCCTCCCAGTCTGATGCCTTGTCCTGTTCCCCTGCGCAGAGCGAAGCAAAGGGTCTGCACAGCCGAGGGCAGCAACGAATCCCAGCAGAACCTCACCTGGTTTGAGTTCCTGACTAATGAGTAAGTGAGCCGTTGGCATGCGTGCCCCACGTCCCCATCCCAGCCCCCCACCTATCCAGGCATCCCAGCCAGCTGCTCCAGGCAGGATCAGGGCCCCATTGTGTTGGGTGCTGCACAGATGCAGCCCCTGCCCCAAGGAGCTTACTGTCCAAATAGGCGGCAGGGTTACTCTCCTCCTCTTGTAGACAGGTGCTGCGTCACGGAGGGGAAGTGACTTTCCCAAGGACATGCAGGAAGTCAGTGGCTAAGCTGGGACTTGAACCCAGGTCCCTGGAGAGCTCAGCACCTTCACCACAAGGCTGCAGATGTGGGAGGCGACTCGCACAGAACCTCATGCTCATGAGATTTGGGAAACTCAATGTTGGGGGGCCTGACAGTGAGCTCCATCGGGAGTCTCTCCTGGGGGCGTTGTGCGTGGGGCACATACCTGTCCCAGGGCTTCCCTGGCACTTCCCGCCCCCCTTGCCTTCCCTTTGGATGAGACCGGTTTCCTGGCTCGTTTCAGGGCTGAGGACAATGAGAAGAGTGACAAGATTGAGAGAGGCACCAAGGTGAAGCGCCGGCTGAGTTCCCTGCGGAGCCGCGTCACCGGGTCCTGGCAGAAGGATAAGGTGAGGGAGAAAACCGGAACCCATGAGGGGCTTGCAGCACTGTCACCAGACAGGATGTAAGCTCCCCGGGCTCTAGGGTAGGGTCCAGCTGGGCTGCTTTGGGACACGACAGCAGCCCAGTCCCTAATACCACCTGCTAGGAGTGTCGCTCCCTGGGCCCCGCCCTGGGCCGGATTTACTCAGGACTTGTCCCGGCTGCTCTAGCATGGGCTGCCCAATGTGCGGGGAGTTCCAATCAGGGAGGATGTTTCCTCCAGGTGACAGCACGGCCTCCTGTGTGGGGCAAGGGTGAGGAGGGGTCTGGCAGGGCTGGCTGCTGGGCTGCCCTGGGGAAGCTGTCCTCTTTCCAGTGCATGGACCCCGCCCGGGGCACAGCCCTCCCCAGGCAACAACCCCCGGGCAGGGAGCAGGTGTGAGTTTATATTCTAGGGTGTGGTGCAGATGTTTTGCTGCACACAGACTGCATCCTGCCCTCAGTCACATGTGCACCCACCCTAGTGGGGCTGCAGAGATTCTGGGGCTGGCTCAGTCCCTGGGGAACACATTCGGGCCAGGCACTAACCACACAATTGAACTAGCACTAATGAGCCCAACGTCCCTGCTGAGGGGTCAGCTGTGTGTGTGTGTGTGTGTGTGTGTGTGTGAGGGGTCAGCTGTGTGTGTGTGTGGGCGCACGCACCCATAGCGAACTCCTGCTACTCTGTGCCATGACACTGCTTTCCCCCTTCTAGGGTAAGAACAAAGACCAACCAAAAGAGAGAGGAAAGAGCCAAAAGTGGAAAAGGGTCAATGGGCACCAGCTGGCGCCAGGGACTTTCTCCAGCTTCACCAGCTGTTCACTGTGCGCCAAACCTCTGGTGAATAAAAATGGTCTGCAGTGCCTGAGTGAGTATGGCTGATACCCTGGCCTGGCTGTACCTACCCACCCTCCCTTCTGGCCTGGCTTGGCTTGGTTGTGCTTCCTGCCTGGCCTGGCTGTACCCGCTCCCCCATCTGTGCCTGGCTTGGCTTGGCTTGGCTTGGCTTGGCTGTGCCCCCAACTCCTGCCTGGCCTGGCTGTACCAGGAAGCCTGGCCTAGCTGCTTTGTTCCCAGACTCCCAGGGCATGGCACCCTGTTCATTCTCATTGGTCTTAGCTGCCCAGGCATCTCCTGTCTCTTTCCCAAAGGAGGGCTCAGGGTCAATTTGTTCCTTTACATTTTATATTAACAAAAAAGGGAAGGTCAGGAAATGCTCTGTCCTTTCTGAGTAGCCCTGAGAGCATTTTTGGGCCTGCCTGGGGCTAGCCCCGCTGGGCTGCCTGGGCCCAGTCTTTCCTTCCCAGAGACACAGATGTTTCAGCTCCTCATGTGATGTGGGAACAGACATGGGGAGTCAAAAAACCATCCAGGGCTTAGTTAACCAAAGCCAAAGTGAAATGCTGTCTCCCTCCCACCCCACACACACACTGGGGCTTGGCCCTCCCCTGTGGGGCTGCATGGAGAGCGCTAACCCTGTGCAGAGGCAGGACAAGTTCAGTGCATCTAAAGAGAGGGAAAAACATCCCTAGGCTGCGGGGGGAGGGCTCTCCTCTGTGGAATGTGCTGGGCAGACATAGGACTTTATCCTACTGCATGTTCTCACCCCTGGGCCTTGTCCCTGTGCTTGGTGCGCGGGTGAAGCTGCTCAGGGCACTGCAGAACATTGGCCTGCCAGAGGCAGCAGCAGGAGTTTGGAAATGGCAGGTTCTCTCTCTGCACCCCATGCCCCTTGGCAAAGCTCACGCCCAAGCGAGGGATCTTCAGAGGTGCTCAAGGTCAGTAACACCCTTCGAGGGGGAGGAAAGGACTGGCCATCCCATGCACTCTCCATGGGAAACATCTTTTCCTTAGTGGCGCCTCAGTCTGGCTCTGAAGTGTAACAGGGGCTTTTACAGACACAGGCGGACCCACTTGTATAGGGCCTCTAGCCGGGTTTGTAACACAGGCTCTGATTATTTTGTATTGCGGTAGCTCCTAGAGGCCAGGCCCTGCTGTGCTGGGTGCTGCACAAACACGTAACAGTCCCTGCGCCAGAGAGCTTACAGTCTACAGGTAAGACAGAGGAATACAGGCAGAGACAAGGAGCCCAAGGAAAGAGTGAGACACTGCTGGTCGGCCTGAGAAGCTGCAATTGGAGTTCCCCCGCTGCCTGGCTGTTGTGTGTGTCGTAGGTATCCCAGCTGAGGAAATGTCAAGGAGAGGTTTGAAGGAGGACCAGGAGGTGGCTTAGCAGATGTTTATAGGGAGTTCCTCCCATGCAGGAGGGGGGACATGGTTCCAGTGAGGCCCTGGAGTGCTGGATCTTGGCTTTCCAATGAGCTACATCAGCAGTGACTTAGTGTATAGTGCTCTGTGCTGCCAGGCAGGAGACCCTGCTTTGATACTCAGGTCAAGCCTCCTTCAGGAGCTCAGACCCGTGCCACTGCTGGCCAGGTTTCTTTGCACTGCCGTTGGGATCCTGGCTTCATTTCCCCAGGCTGGCATGCCTTAGGGGTTCGGGCTCTGGTCTGCTGGGTAGGAGAGCCCAATGCCTGGATCATCTAGATGTGTACGTAGTTCGGCGTGTCGCAGTCTAGAGCAAGTGCCTGGGGCTGTGTGTGAGCTGGAGCCGCACAAAGCTTGGATCTGAGCTGTGCTGTAGGAGATCTGTGATCCTGCGTCTCCCATGAACATGCAAACACCAGACCCTGGCACAAGGGAAAGGCTCTGAATCTCACTGGGACTCTCCGTTGGCTTTCCTGGGTGCCCAGGGACGTTGTGCTGCACTGGTTAACATAGTGTGGTGGGCTGTGGCAGCAAGAGTTTGTTCTTGCATGGTGTCCCCCTCAGGTTACCTTGACAGGAGGTGGAGTCATTGAAGAGAGCTCTATGACAGCTGCTGTAATTAGAGGCCCTTCTCCACCCAGACCAGGACTGAGCCCAGCATGCTGCAGCCTGTGGAGAGACCAGCATTCAGAATGGTCTGGACAGCTGCTGGGACCTGGAATCTCTGCAGGCTGCACCTGTGTGTCAGTGATGAAGGCTTACACCATTGGCTCCATTTATGCAAATTAGGGATGGCCCTGGGGCTCCTGTGATGTGACCCTTGGATAGGCAGCGTTTTGGTCCCTCTCCCTCCCCTGCAGCAGCACAGCCAGAGTGACCTCCTGCTTCTTAACAGTGATCCCGATGCCGGCCAGGTGGCAGTCCTGGAGCAATAGACCATTTTCCACCCTCTCAAAATAGATCCCCGCCCCAAACATTGGCTGTTCCTATCGTTCCTGCTCAGTAATAGCGGTGAGGAGCCCGCACCTGTGGTCCCAGACCTGCCGGCTGCTGGTCTTAGCACAGCAGGTGCTGCTGTTTATTTGCTGTGTTGACAGCGTTTTAACAGCAGTGCCACCACATGGCAGAAGAGAAAACAAGTTTAGTGACATAGATGAGCAAGCAAATTACAGGGGAGGCCAGAGAGAGAAGGGATGGAAGGCTGGGTAAGAGGCCCCAAGTCTGTCTTGTTTCCCATGGGCACAGATGGTCTAGTAGCTACTCTGAGTGGACTATGACCTGGATTGCCAGTGAGAATCAGAGCCCTGCCCCTTTAAGTAAGAAGCAGTAGCAGGACCTGTGCTCCTAATTCAGAAAGGCAAAGAGGAGTCATTTTGTTGCTGGTAACATAAATCCATGCTATGAAATAGGAAATCATCCTAAATAGTTCCACACAAAACACACTTTCCTCCCTCTCTCCATGAGATCCCACCAGCCATGCCTGGAATGAGGGACACCCTATGGTATAAAATCCCTTAATGAGGGAGGTGAGGCGGGCAGCTGGGTGCCAGCTTAGAACCATGTGGGGTCCAGAGCATGACTAAAGAACATTTTCTGGAGCCCCTGTTTCAGGACCGTGGGTGATTCACAGTCTAAGCCCTGGTGGAAAATCCACACTCCTGTGTGACGTAGTTCTACCGACCAAACCCCCGGTGTAGACAGTGCTTCTCCTGTCAACATAGCTACTGCCTCTCAGGGTGGTGGAGTACCTACCCCGTCGGGAGATGCTCTCCCATTGGCATAGTCAGCGTCTTCACTAAGCAGCACTGCTGCAGTGCTGTAAGTGTAGACAAGCCCTTAGAAGTGAGATGCCAGCAGGACTGACTAGGATTCAAACTAAGTGGGTCATCTGCAGCAATTGTGACCCCATCACTGGAGTCTAGATGGAGACAGCCCCCATTCTCAAGCATGGAAAAGGCGGTGTGTCTAAATTAATCCTTTCTCATAAACATGCTCCCAATGTTTATGTAACAGGAGTTAGATGAATCCCAGGGAGCCGCTGCCAGGAGCAGAGCTCTCCAGCTCGGCTGTGCCATGGAAGGGAGCCAAGGGTTTGCCATTGAATGTGTTACAGCAGGATTGTCTCTGTTCTAGTGGATTAGGTTTGACCATTGGGGGGGTTTCTGCACCCTGATTAGTGACGGGTTACATGTCGAAGGCTCTGTGAGGCAGTGTGCAGCCCTCAGTCCCATGGGCATACGAAAGAGGGTCTGTGGAGATCTACCTGCCAGGGACATGCTGAAGTCTATAACTGTGGCCAAAGCACTTTGCAGATTTCAGGGAAGCTCTTCTCCCCTTTGAGATTCGATGTACTAGTGTGTTACTAAACCCTCGTGAATCATAAAGGCTGGGGGACTGGCTGGCTCAGGTATCAGCGATGGCAAATAAAGCCTTTCACCCTGATATCACTATTGCCCATCTGTCCCAGTCTGACCCCTTGCTGGCTCTCAGTGGAGAGACTCAAAGGGCCTTGGAGAATGAACTCCTGTTTAGACCCCAGTGCTGGGCTGAGGAATATTGGTGAGGGAGGCTTGCATTGCTCTGACCCATGTTATACCTGTTCTGTGGCCATCAATCTCTGGGGTTGTTGGGCCAGCATCTTTCACTAGTGGTGAATTAATTTCTGAAGAAGAAAACAGGCTCAGACGTCTCTTCTTTGTCCCATGCTTGGGTTCTGACATGTTAAAGTGACCCCCTCGTCTTGCCAGTTGTGTTTAATATATTGATGTCTGCACATTTTTGCCCTGGGCTCCCCAGTGCAGCACCAGTAAGCTAATGTAGGCAGGCAGTGCTTGGCCTGGAAAAGAGCTGAGTTCTGTGAATTCCAACAGGAAACTTCTGCTAATAGTCCTGACAGAGGACAGAGGACTCTGAAAGCCAGCAGTAAACTTGAAACTTGACATTTCTAGAAAGAGAGACAGCTGCCTAAAAGCTTCTAGTTAGGGGAAAGAGAGAGAGGAGGTTTGGCTATTGTGACATGGTGACAGTGATAAATGTGCTGGGAATCCCATCTGGAATGGGAAATTACCGACAAGAGTCCAAATAAAACAACCAGCAGAACCAGAGAGCCCACGAAAAGCCATGGTGATACTGTGCTAACATTGCTGTAGGCCGGAACAAGGCGAGACTTCAAGCAATCTGTGAAGCTGACTCCAGAAGGGAACCTAACTGGGAATTTGCTGCCACATATCTGCATCCTAGTGGATACTCATTGCAACACCAGGAGTTTAGAGAAAGGGGGCAGGCTGGCTCTTTGCAGTCAGATGGCTCTGTTCAGTGCTTCTCCTTTTTGCTTTTCATCTTCTTTTCCTTTCAGTTCAGCATTGCTTTTTTACTTGCCCCTCTGTGGAATAGTTTCAGGATCCTATTCCCTCCATTGCCTGACACAGCTCCAGGATCTTATCTCCTCTGCCTGGGGAGTGGATAAGCAGGATGGAGCTTCTCTTGATGACATGTCTGGGTTGTTCCCTATCTCCTATTTGTTCAGTGCCAATAACAAGTGTTTTATCGTGTAGATTATTAAACAGCATTGGAAGGATAATGCTGTTTTCTTTGTCACTAGTCAACCCTCATTTGGGTTTGGCGACACAGCATTTGAACTGGTTGCTGTGCATACTCTATACTGACTTTGTTCAGATGCCCACAGGCCCCCAGCATAAGATGTTTTTCCTGTGCCAGTTTTGAAAAATTATAGTGACACGCAGGGCTGGATTTAGGGGCAGGCGACAGCCGGGGGAGGAGGGGGGGCGCCGGGGGAGGGGGGCTGTTTTTGTTGTTAGTGTCAAAAGGGAAAATAGAATGTTTGAAGTAAAATGTTTCAGGTATTCTGTAGGTGGATTCATTTTTCACTAACCTCCTAGAATGTCCTGGACCTTTGCGTGCAAATTGATTGTCTTATATGACAGGGATAAATCATGCATGCAAATCATTCATCAAAGTCGTGAATTGGGCTACAAATACAATAAAAAATAAGGTATTCAAAAGTTTAACAAGTGAAGGGAGAGCACTGAAGACGCTCCTTGCCTGGGGCACCATTTGGTCTAGGGCCAGCCCTGCTGACACGGTCTAGGCTGCATTGCACTTGCGTATGCATCTCATCTCAATGAAGCACAAATACAGTCTGTTTCTTAGGATGATTCTGTCACCAGATGACAGCCTTCTGTTTACCCCCAAATGGCATCCTCATTTTTATTTATTATTTGTATTCCCATGGAGCCTAGGAGCCCCAATAAAGGCCTAGGTGCTGTACAAAGACAGAGCAAAAAGATGGTTTTTGCTGCAAAGAGCTTATAATTGAAGTATAAGATAAGAGCCGACAGATGGAGACAGGGCGTGGGAATACAAGGAAACAGAGACTGTACAGGCCAGCATGATAGGCAGTGGTCTCAGCACACCAGCGGTCTAAACATGCCCCAGGTGCGAAGGGCAGCCTGTGTGTTTGAACATTTAACTAGTCAGTGATGGAGGCTGGCTGGCATCCTGGGCCGATCAGAGGTGGGAGTCAACATTTGAATAGTGAATGAGAGAGGATCGGCAGGGTGGTGCTAAGTCATGAAGGGCCTTGGAAGTCAAGACAAGCAGTTTGTTTGATATGATAGAGAACAGTGGAGGGATTCAAAGAGAGGGATGTTATGTTCAAGGTAGGGCTAGGAAACTGATCTTTACAGCAGTGTTCTGAATGGATATGAGTAGGGCAGGACTGCATTTGTTAAGGTCAGTGAAAAAGTTGCATCTCATCATTAGGCCAGACACAGTTATTTTCAATCCTTGTCATGTCTGGGTCCCCTCCTGGAATCTGGTCTGTCACGACTGAACTTAGTATTATGAAAATAACAAGGAGAGTTTGTTGTTTCAGTTTGACAAAGCTGATGGCAAAATGAATTTAAGTGTCTCATGTCTTTTAGGGCTGTGTTTAATCATTGACATTCAGAACTTTGTGTCTGATCAGTTCAGAATCCAAGTAGGGAAGAAAATATGTTAATAATGATAAGATGAGGCTGTAGGTGAATTATGCTTTGTTCACTGTAGGATGGCGTTTGAGCACAGACCGTGATTGAACAAAATACTGCAGTGTCTCATCCACTTGAATATGCAGCTTTGGAACCATTTCACAAGAAACAAATGGACTTTATAGTTAAGGGCAGTATTTTCATTCTCAGTTGTGCTTCTACACAGCTTTGCTAATGCACTTCAGTACCATCTGAGGCACCTAACTCTCCTCATCATTGCAGTCAATCCTGCACAGCTTTGTTGACACAGCCGAATCCTGTCATGCAAGTGACATCCTAGTTTTGCAGTCCTGGGCTTCTCCTGAGCAGACCTGGACAGTTCCAGATTTTAGTGTGTTGATTCTGTGATAACTAGGCTGAGACCCCAAACTTATTTTGCTTTGAATACATGAGCTTGTGTGTTTTTTTTCCTAAGGGTATTTTAGTAGCCAGATACTGGAATCAAAGGATTAGCTTGCTTGTCAGAATCCTTCTCAATAATGCAAAAATAAAAATAGATGGTTTTTATTTCCAGCAGAGTGAACGTATTCATTCATATAATATAGCATACAAGCTCTGCATCAAATGCGGAAACTAAACTTACTTTACTGTATAATGTCTCCCTCTATGGCAATAGTTGCTTTGGAAATACATATTAATATTAATGCCTTCCACTCTGCTGGCTGCATGGGGCACACTGTAACTCGTAGCTGAATTCTGCTTGAAAAACTTCTCCATTGCTGCAGGATGCCCCGCCCCTGGCTGCAATTGTCTTAGCTGACAAAGATTTCAAATACCACTTTGGCACTGTCTTTATTGAATGGAAAATTGCATCATAAATTTAATACCACATTTATTGTAACGCCCTAAATGATCTTTACACAAACATATGAACTACCTTGCTAAAGCTGTCAGTCGAGGTAATATACACCATTAATTAAAAGCCCAGCTATTTTTTTCTAATCACAGACTTTTGCTGATGAAAGGCAGGGCTTCTGGAAAGCCCCTTTGGTGAAGATTCTGTTTATCTATAAGCTCCTACAGGTCACGTAGCTCTTTGAGAGGAAGAAAGTTTGTCACCCATCCCTAGGATTAGGTTCAAATAAGTTATTGGTCCTGTTTATAAAATGCCAAATGTTCATAAAAAAACAAATGCTCTTGTTTCAAGTATTTGAAGAGGGAACTGACTTGCTGTCTGAGCATGCAAAGAGACTGTGAGCAGTGGCCAGTGGAAATGGTCAGGGAACCATAGAAGGGGTAAATAGCGTCTCCTGTGGATTCCTCTCCTTTGCCTGTGAGGGATTCTTTGAGTTTGGATGGGCCCTCATTACCTGCTGCTCTAAACCTGCACCCTCTTGGAGAAAGGGTGTTGATGTGGTTCAGAGAAGCCCCTGAGGGATCAGTTCTCCATGAGATCGATGTTCTTTTCCCTACAGATCCTGGCTTCCCACAGGCTTTGGAGGCCAACCTCCTCAGTTCCTGAAGGGACCATTCGAAAGAAATGCTGAGATGGCCCTCACAGAATGACCAGAACCCCTCACCCTTCTGTCTTGCATCTCACTGATAAGTAGGTTTAATGAACACAGAGCTAGGGTGGCCCTATGCAGCACATGAAAGCCAGTGTGCTGGAAAACGACAGTGCAAAGCATCTTGCTGATTGGGAACCTTGGTCTGAGCACGCAGCTTGCATGCTCATCTCAGCTCTGGCCCTGAATCTTGCTATGCAGCTGGGCCCACTGCTCTACCTCCCCACGGGGTTTGCAAGCTGCTATATTGAGCCCCTTTATACAGATCTAGCTCAGTTAGGGGTCCCAGAGCTGTGGCTTCAGCCCAAACCTGAATGTCTACACTGCAGTTTTACAGCGCCACTGCCTGAGCCTGTCAGCTGACATACGCCAGCCACAGGTGCTGTACCGCAGTGTAGACGTGGGTCTCTTCTTGGAGGCTGACCCGCTGAGTTGTTTAAATTTTATATTGTGGCAGCACCTAGAGGCCGTTGCGATGGGTCTGATGTGCTGGGGACATGGCCAGCCACGGCCGCCCCACAGCATTGGTGGTGGTGGGGGGAAATCACTGACAGGCCTGGCTCTGTGCGAGCCTCGGGGTTCCGGGTTCTGGCCTGACTTTAACCTGCCCCCCCCTGTCACACCCTCTGCTCCCCCCCGCCACCCCCTGCCCCCCCCAGCGTACAGGGTGTGTGTGTGAAAGAGGCACAGCCCCCCCCATCTGGCGCATGCGCAGTGCTGCTCCTCTACCTGCCCCGCTCTGTTTCCGGGTCATAGGGGCATTTCCTGTTGCCTGGCGGCGGCTCCCCCCGGACCCTCGGTAAGTGGCGGGGGGGTGTCAGCGCCCCAGGCCTCGCGCTCCACAGCCCGTGAGCGCAGCCGCCTCCGGGGCGGGCCCGCCGGGCTCGTCGCGAACCCGGCCCGGCCCAGGCTCTGCCCCGCGGGCTCTGCAGTGGGCGCGTCCCGGGGGCCTGGGGCCCGAGCCCACCCGTGGACGGGACCAGCCTGGCCCTGCGGGCTGCGCTGCCCTGGGCTCCCGGGGCCGGGCCGGGCGGTGTAAGTGGCGCTGCCCGGCCTGCACCCGCGGGAAGCGCCCGGGGCTCGGGCTCGGCTCGGGGCCGGGGCCGGGGGGGGGGTCGGATTGTGGGTTTGCCGGGAATTCTCGCACCCGCTGCCGAGCAGAAAGGGAGCCCGGGGGGTGGCGGAGCCGTTCCCCAAACGCCCCTTGCTGGGGTGCGGGTGCCAGGGGGCCCCTGGGCTCTGCTTGGCAGACGCTGGGAAGGGGCCACAGGGATGGGTCACTGGATGGGTCCCTGTTCTGTCCATTCCCTCGGGGGCACCTG
Source organism: Terrapene triunguis (assembly GCF_002925995.2). Lineage (NCBI taxonomy): Eukaryota > Metazoa > Chordata > Testudines > Emydidae > Terrapene > Terrapene triunguis. Next base: position 893,139 of record NW_020664545.1, read on the forward strand.
GCGCTGTCCGAGCACAGGATACGGGGCTGGATGGACCTTTGGTCTGACCGGTCTCACATTCGGTTTCAATTTACTGGGCATGGCTTCCCTGACGCCAAAGAGAAACCAAAAATGTAAAATCCCTCACCCCCCTATTGAGGCTTGAAGTGTGTGTGAGAAAATCCCAGAGTTCAGGGGTGGAAAAGCCCCAGCAGGGGGTCTTGTATCTCCTGCTGATGCAGGATTGTGCCTTATGCGGCCGTCACTTTCTCATGGTGGAAAGACCCTTGTACTGCCGAGCTGTGTAAATAAAGGGTTTTCTTGTTTTGTATTCTAGCTGTAGTGATTGTATGTACAGCACATTTCCCACTCTTCAGCAGCTAGGCGGGTAAAAACTCAGAGCTTTTTCTGTGGGCTGATGCACTGTCTCTCTATAACTTGTCTTGAGTAAAAACAACGAGGAGTCCGGTGGCACCTTAAAGACTAACAGATTTATTTGGGCATAAGCTTTCGTGGGTAAAAAACCCTCCTAGGAGCTGATAGTTGGAGGCTTATATAGCAGTAAAGCAGTGTTCTAAAGTAGAGGATAACTTATTTTAGTTGATTTTATGTTGTGATGTACATAATCAAGTTGGGGCACTAGGAGATGAGCCCCTGTCTTAGAAAGTTGACCATCTGGGGTGTTTGAAGGAGGTTATTTTCTCATATTTGGGCAGTTGCTTTATGTGTCGTATTCATTCACTTTTCCTGTAGGTCAGACAAGACTTTTATTTTTTGATCTATGTAAATAAAACACGAGTCTTCAGAACAGACTCGCAGGAAGAATATGTATTCTTTGCCTATTTAGTATTTTTATAGTATGAAATAAATAGAATATTCTGAAAAAAAAATAAGTAGAGTTAGTGTCTTGTCTTGCTGTCAGATACATGGGATTAGTTGTACACATTTTCCTCTGTATTTAGTTTTCATAGGAAAATTTTATACTGCAGTTTTTTGTTTTTGTTTTGCAATATCAGACTGTGTATGTGTGTCAAGTCTCCTTAGTTACTAAGCAGAATTAGTAATGTACTGTCTATCTAAGAGTTTTATACTGCATGCCCGTCACCATAATATCTGGCCTTCTTCCACCTAAAATCAGCAGCAAAAGTGAAGTCACTAATGGACTTCCTGGAGTCTTTGGCACATCTCCCTTATTGAGGTTAAAAACTCTGCTTGAGTATTTTTTTGTTTGTTTGTTTGGTACTTACAGCTGCAAAGCAAAAATACACATATGAAATATGGCTCTTAAACAGGAGCTATCAGACATTATGTGCTGCACTTCCACTTAATGTTCACCTATCAGATGTTTTAAATATCTTTTGTAATTATGTCTCAGTTGCTAATTCACTCCCTTAGCTATAACTCCATAATGCTCATAATAGCATGTTTAGACACACTTTCAGCATTTGCAATTTGCAAAATGCAGTCTGAGAAACTTGAAATGAAACAAATTTTTATTTTAGGTTAAATTGCTCATTTTGTATTGCAACAGTTCAAAAAGAAACAAAGTGCCTGATCTGAATCAGTTTTGTTACTGAGTTTGTGTTTAAAAAAAATTGTGTGTGGTGGTGGGAGTGATTTGAAAACTACTTATCTAACATTTAGAATGGAATTTGTTAAAAACAGATAAATTGAGAAAACATCCCCTTGCTTGTTTTAGGAAAGAGAATAGTCTTAATAAGGAAAATGAAATTACTCAATAAGTACAGGTTTCATTGCTTTTCAGCATAGATTGTTCCTGCTGCTACATCAGATTGTACAGTTTTGCTTCTGCTCTACTCATTTAGGTGTTAGCAGAACAAGCAGGTGCCAGTCACTGGAGCCACTAGGACAAAGTTAAATCTGTTCTGAACTGATTAGGATACATGGCCTGGATTTACTGAATTCAGAAACTGATACAAGTTCAGCTGAAACTCCACCTCCCTGATGAGATTGTCACAGACAGTTCCCTTTTCTGGAACTGTGTACAGTAACAAAAGAAACTGATTGCATATCTTCAGGTCTATTCAGCTACCTTGGACTATGGATACATCAAAATGTTTATAATATTTCATAGATCTTACATAAGAACAACTTAATTTCCATAAGCATGTGATGGTGTGTTTTTAGTGACTAATCCTGGATGCACTGGTGTTGGAAAGCACAGTTTATGATTTAATTCTAACTATTTGTGCTGTGAATCAAAATGGAGTTTACAGCAAATTAGTGTTTTAAGGCATACTTTTAAACAAATACCTTTATAGTTAATCCTTCAGAAGCACATTCATCATGAACTACATGGCATTTCCTATAGAGTCAGGCTAGAGAAATAATCTTCTTGTTTTTCATACGGAGAGAAAAGGTTCCTTTTTGGTCTCTGAAGAATCCAAGCATGTCTGACAGCAGAGAAATCGTTAATGTCAAGGGAAAGGTATTTGGTTCACAGTTCATTTCGGTTAGGTCAGATCTATTCGGTAGTGAGTATATCCTTGGGCAAGCTCTGTACCTTTGCAAACAGTGACCGAGATGGCCAAATCTTATATTATAACTGAATTGTGCTTCAAGGATGTTTTCAGTCTTTCTCTGTCTAATTTAAAAAAACCAAATGCTCCAGAACCACATTGTGACTATTAGCAGTAAGAATTCAACCTAATTACAGCATACCTAGATGTTAGCCACAACCGATTTGCAAATGACCAGTTAAGAGTAATTTTACTAGGCAATGCATTTATTGTCCAGGGGGCAGGGTCATGCCCACTCATCATGCCTGGTGAGTCATAGCTCCACACAGGAGCCCGATATTAATTATTGGACATTCTCGTATCTGCCTGTCAGTCTTGTTCTAGTTGCTATGGGAGGGAATGTATTGGCAGGTCCAATTTGGCTTAATGGGTCAGTGACTTGTCAGATACTGTGGGTCAGCATAACCTGGCAACATCTCTTGGGCTATCTAATGTGTTGTCTAATAAAAGCACTCCTACATGTTGACTTGTAAATTGGTACTGCCGGTAGCTGCGTACACCTTGAGTAAATATTAGCTGAATCCTAAATTGTCAGTGGTGGTTCCAGAGCAGCTGGATTTTGATAGGTGCTGAAAGAATTTCAGTATTTTCAAATTGTGCTAGATATCTTGTTACACTTTAGCCTGTTGGGCTTATGGTACTGTCTTAAATATTGTAATGAATCTCAACAAGTCTGGGGGAGAGCTGTTTATTTTTACATAAAGCAGAATTTCAGATCAGTCATACACCTCAAATGTTTTATTTAGCACTTTGTATTGTATAAACTAACTTTTGGGAAGGCAAGGGGGAACTTTTATATTCTACCAGAAAATAACTTTAATATCTTTGGTCATTAAAATGATCTTTTATGATGATTGTTATTGATTATTTGCTCTGGAACATTGGAATTGCCATACTGGATCAGACCCATTCTCCATCTTGTCCAGTATGCTGTTGATGACTACAGATGTTTCAGAGGAAGCAAGAAACTCCACAGGAAGCAGATGTGGGATAATCTGCCCTCCCCGAAGGCCTTCTCTTAATCTCTAATAAATAGAGTTTGGTTTAAATCCTGCAACATGAGGTTTTAGTTCCCTTCCAATACTCTTTTTGTTAGTGTTAATTGTTATAACTCTGGGTATTTTTGTTAAGCATATAAATGTCCATTGCCTCTTTGAATTTTGCCAAATTCTTGGCCTTAGTAAAATCAGGTGGCAGAGAGTTGCACAATCTAATTATATGTTGCATGACAAAGTATTTTCTTTCGTCAATTTTGAGTTTGCCATTTTTCAATTGCAGAAGCTCCCATCTATCTTTTCTAGACAATCCATTATTTTATTTACTTCTTATTAATCTCCTTTCTAGGGTAACAATCTCAATCTTTTCAATTACTCGTCATTTGAATTTTTCTGTGCCCCCAATCATTCTTGTTGCTCTTCTCTGAACCTCTCTAATTTTCCAATATTCTGTTCAGAAAGGTGCTCTGCACTACAGTAAGAAGGATGTCAAATAGATATAACTGAAGCATATCTTATAAAATTTGGTGGGATTATAAAAGGCTTTATCGGTTTCTTTCACTCTGTTTTTTCACATTGGGTGGGCAGTTTCAGATACAACACCTGCCCATGAATTCTCTTGCCAATCTTTGAGGCTTTACAATTGCATTTTTTCCTATTTTCTACTGTGTGTTTCTCTCTCCCTTGCTGTCTGAAAGACTTCTACAACAAGGGAAACAAACTGACGATACAGGGAAACAATGAAACTGACTGTTCACGCAGTACTGTCAAATACATAATTAATCTCCCAGATTTGGTAATTGTAGGTGTTACTTGTAACAAAGATAGGTGAACAGTTTTCAAACAGAAGTATATTTTTCAATTGATGTCCCTTTTAAAGTTATCTTAACAAATACATAAGTCTAGAGAATAGGACATGGTCTTGCTAATCATTTAAAGAAAAAGGAACTGTTTAACCTAATCACTGAGGGTGGGTGTACACTTAAAACACTGCATCGGCGCAGCTGCAGCGCTTAAGTGAATTCCCGTCAGCATAGTTAATCCACCTCCCCAGGAGAAGCTCTCCTCTACACTGGGGGTTAGGTTGGTATAACTACGTCGCTCAGGGGTGTGGATTTTTCAAACCCCTGAGCAACGTAATTATACTGATATAGGTCTGTAGTGTAGACCTGACCTAAGTCAATGATAGATTTAAGAGTAGAGTGATACAAGTGTCCAATCAATTTGATCGATTGAATGTTCATGGTAGCTTTTTGTATTATAACTTTGTAAGTGAATAAAAGATTTAGAGAGTCAATCTGAAGATTTCCCTTTTTACAATGTTTTAAATATATTTGTAGTCTTTTGTGGAAATTTATTCAAGCTCACCCAAATAGTTATAAATGGAATTCTAATGAAGCTTGTAGGTGCTTGCAGTCAGCATTCCTAGGTGTACAGGAAGCTGAGAGATTACTTTTACAAAAACATGACATTAGCAAACTATAAAATGCATGTGTACTGACAACCTTACACCTGTGACCTTTTGTCAGTGGAACACCTAGACTTCAGTTTAAACCTGTCAAGCACTGTAACAGTGGCATAATGTCCTTATTCTTAATTTCTTTTTTTTAAATTTAATTGTGTTTAGCTGGTGAAAGGTGCTAGATTGACAGCTCTGGACACTGGTCATTCACACAGCTGGTATAGCGCAGGCAGTGATTGGTTGGGGTAGTGTTGGGGAGAAAGTTATCCAATGTGCCTCAGTCCTGCCCCAAGGGTAAGAAGGGAGTTCAGTCTCCAGGGCCCATTCAATCAGACATAATGTCATTAAATACTTTGTTTCTAATTCCTGTTTTATGGTGGTTTCATTCTACAGTTTACTGGTTTGTTTCATGAGTGCGTTTGCCATTAGGCACTTCATTATGTCCATTCAAAAATCCATGACAAATATTGAGAGCTTTTTTGGCAACTTCCTGAATCTGCTGATTTTGTTTCCCTTTTTTCTTTTAGAGCTCTTCATTTTGTGGGGTGCTTGTGTTATTTTAGTGGGTTCATCAGTTTATACCCCACGTAGAATGGCTAATACAGAATTCTTTCTTCGGTTTAAAGTTAGGATTGAAAGCACTTTTAATACATTTAGCATCATCCAATTTCAGTATCTAGTTCATTTTTCGCAGTATTTCTAGTTTTAGTTGCCAGAATTAAGCTTTTTGCAGAGATATTTTCTATTGAAAATTCTGTATGTGACATGCACGTACACCCCTCATGTGAAAAAAGCATGCACATATGCACCTTTCATTTCCAGTTGTCATCCCATCCTCTAACGGGCCTGAGTCTGTGACTGTTATTAATTTAGTTAGAGAGACAAGGAGGGTGAAGTAATATCTTTTATTGGACCAACTTCTGGTGGTGAAATAGACAAATTTGGAGCAGCACAGAGCTCTTCGGGATATTACCTTATCCTCCTTGTCTCTCTAATAACCTGGAACCAACATGGCTGCTAACATTAATTTATTTAGATATTTGGCCTGGATAAGCATGTTATTTGTATTCTCTTCTCAGACATTTATTGTAATTGTGGAAAATACTGCTGTGTAAATGAGCATGTAGCGATCTTACACCAGCAATACTTAAAACAGGTCACCCTAGTTGCTGCTGACTGGCACCATAACAGGGGTTATATTTCTGCATGGATGAACATTTCTTGGACAGTTTTCCCCAGTGCATTAGGCACAAACAGCCTTTTCTCAAGCAGTTACAGTGCAAGTGTTCCCGTTCTAGCTGTCACCTTAAGCATGTTTTGTGTCCATTGCAAGAAGAAAAAAATCTGGTTTCCCTTAATATTTGAGTTTCTGGTGTCCTGCTTCTGTTGTCTCCAGATAATGAAAACATCTTAATTTACAGAGGGGCAGGGGAGCTACCGGAGGATGTGTGAGAGTGGTCCCCTCCGCCTTGCCCACCCCTTGGGTTATAATTATTTTGATGGGGAAAGGGCATTGGATTTAATCTTGGTTGGAAAGGTCTTGTGTGTTATCTCTTATCTCAGGATGTTCTAGTGCCATGATGTGGAAGCAATTGCCTTATGCCATATAAAAGTGGTGGCATCTGGATCATTGACACTACTTTGAGGGTCTTCTGTTGCCTATTTCAGTTAATTTAATCAGTTCCTAGTCACCATCCACATGTAAAAAGACTGTGTACATTGTACATGAAGAATCACCCTAGTCTCTGAATTTGTTTGGTATGTTGCCCGAATTAGGTAACTTGATTCAGTTTGCCTTGGAATAACAGTTCAGAATCTGAAGAATATGATGGTCTGACAGAGGTGGAAATGAACCAGAAGAATATTCGTGAATAATGAGCTCTTTACATAAAGCAGTGAGAGCTTTTAACAAATATCATCCTTACAAGAACTACTAGAATTAATTACATCTGTTACTTGCAAGATTTTCTGACAGTTATATTTTTGTTTGGGTATGTGTTTCTCTGCTTTGTAAATGGGCATGTAATGCTCATTTTTCGTGTCATTAATGTTTGTGAGAATGATTTGAAATATGAAGTTTATGTGTACTTTTCATTTTGGTGAGGTGGGGAATCTGAGGTGAGATTAATGAAGAAACCAGCAACCAGTTTTCTTCCTTGAAGTTTAGTTAAAAGGTGGTGGCAAAGGAATAGACTTGATTAAACAAGAAATGGTTCATACATGCATGTGCGCATACAACAAAAAGAATAAACTTGCAATATATAAGGTTAAAATATTGTAAGTTATAATGGAGATATACCTATCTCATAGAACTGGAAGGGACCCTGAAGGGTCATCGAGTCCAGCCCCCTGCCTTCACTAGCAGGACCAAGTACTGATTTTTGCCCCAGATCCCTAAGTGGCCCCCTCAAGGATTGAACTCACAACCCTAGGTTTAGCAGGCCAATGCTCATACCACTGAACTATCCCTCCCCCCAGGATAAAAGGGAGCAATTAACTGTACTTTTGTAGGAGAATGAAATAATTCATATTGCTATTAGGAGACCATGCAAATGAAGAATATTGTTCTGTGCCACTGGGTTACAATATGAATCTGCTATATCCATTCTACTGTACTAGGGTTGGAACAAGCAGCTTATTTATGTGGTACTGTTCCTGCCTTAGGTTGCCATCTGGAGATGCCCCAAAGGTACTCTGGTAATGGTGTTCTTTCATACCCAATACATCTTGTTGGTATGAGCTTTTTTTAATAATGGCTCTTATCTTTATTCTTACAAGTTTGAGCATTTTGGTGTAAAACCAAGAGTTGAAATTTCACAATAAGTATTCCCAATGGAATACCTGGAGTCATTTCCTGATCCTTTCAAATCTGAGAAATCGGTTATTTCTCTCTGTCGAAATGGGGAGGGTAAGAATAACTTAAATATTTTGTACATTTCAGACTGTGCAGTGAATGTCCACAAGAACTGCAAGACCTTACTGGCTGAATGCAGCAGTACCAGACCCAAGGTTGGTTTTACAACTTTTCTTCCATTATAAGATAGGAGTAATATCACCTAAATACAGGTTTCAGAGTAGCAGCCGTGTTAGTCTGTATCCGCAAAAAGAACAGGAGTACTTGTGGCACCTTAGAGACTAACAAATTTATTTTGAGCATAAGCTACTCCTGTTCTTATCACCTAAATAGTGTGTTGTATTCAGTGGAGTTACTCTGATTTACACCAGCTAAGAATCTGACCCTATATCGTCAAATCCTTGAATAGTTTTAACTGGTCCAGCTAGTATCCCTTGATGGTTTATGTATGTGTGAGGAAACTGAGGCAGAAATGTAGCCTTAGGTAAATCAGCCTAACAAGTCAGTGTTAGATTCACCCTCAGGAATTCCTGGCTCTTTTGAGCCCATTATTTGTTCCTGAAACATTCTATCTCTCTAAAAGCAAATTATGCATATTCTTAATTTTTGGAACCCCTGTTTTTTAATGCCACTGCATGGATAAATAAGTAACACAGCATTGTTGGTCCATGTTTGAGGAGGCTTGCATGAGAGGAGGGAGGTTGATCAGAACAGTTACATGCTAATTATAATCCGAGCTCTGTAGAAATAGTGGTTTCATGTTCTAAACTGTAAAATCTTCTTCTGAATCTTTGCAAGCCATGGCTCAATGCCTTGACTTCTAGCCAAGCAGTTCATTTTTTACTTATCTGTATCGAAATATGCTCATAGGATTCCATATAAGGTTATTGTGTGGTCATAATCAATTATGTATTTGTAAAAAAAAATTTAGTCCATTCATGTGTTTTAAAACATGGTATTTGAATATTATTTCCTCCTTCACTTACCTATTGAGACTTACATTCAAATTTAGGGTTTTTTTTTTTCCATGTGCAACTGTTGACTTCAGAGACCTAAGGCAGAGCAGGGAGTAATATGGGGAAGAACAGAGAGTACAGAACAGCTCAAGTCTTGGCAGTCAAGAGACGAAGGAATCAATTTTCAGCCCAGTCCTGAGGGCAGAATTATTGTTGGTTTTCTACTTTGAATTTTCACATCATCCTGTTTTTTGTTTTTTTTTTTTTAAACATGCAAACACTATTGTGCCTATCTTCTGTGCAATAGAATGTTCCATTTGCAGATACAACTTTCTACAAACTCTAATACATAACCAGGCTCCCACAAATCACTCTTAGAACAAGAGAAAGGAGAGAGAAGTAGGCTGACATAGAACAGAAGACAAAATAAATAATGAAATGCAATGAACCCCCCATAATAATTACCTGCTACAGAAATGTATTTATTTTTCCTGCGTATTGACATCTTGGCTCTTAACAGATTGACCTTTGGACATTGCCCTATTATACGAATGAGGACTTGTCTGTGTGAGAAAGTTGCACTGGTGTAATTAAAGTTATGTTTTAAATTGCTTTAACTAAACCTTCACAAAGCCCTGTGTAGACACTCTACTTTTGGTTTAAACCAGCTTAAGCCAATTAGGAATTGGTTTAAAATAAGCTACCCTTAACCTGAAATAAGTGTCCACATGGGTTTTCGCGGTTTAAATAAAGCTATTTAAATCACATCTTTAAACTGTGCAGCTTTCTGATGTAGGCAAGGCTTAGTCTTGCTTATACTCTGCAAAGCATTCTTAGCATTTATTTGTAATTTTTAAGTCTAGATACATTGTTTTGTTTTAGAATGTGAAAAAATTTAAAAACTTTTTCTACAAAAGCTTTTGCTTTCCTAGTTTAAGTGTAAGGGTCCACCTGTAATCTGTAATTCATGATACTGAAAATATGGTTCACTGTGAAATGATGCTCTCATCTTTGTAGTTAAGGGCACCCTTTAAGAATTTTTTTTTTTTTTTTTTTTCCTCCTATAGCAGAAGGATTTGCAACACAGACCTCCTGGATCCCCACAAAGTTCACCCCAGTGCTTTTACCCAGGTTTGTACTAAAGAATGATTGCTGTGCTCAAGGCTTGTCTGTTGAGTTTTATACTTTTTTCTTTAATATGTTTTAGAAACAATATACGGTGTATTATTGAAGGTTAGAAAAGGTCTCTTTTAATAAGATGACTTCATTTTTCCCCATTGGGAATGAGCTAGAAGCGCTTGGAAGTCTCCTGTGTGTTTTTATCCGTTTATATTTTTATTCTATTTTATACCTTCTTGCTGTGTAACCTCAAAATATCGCAGTGAAGAAAGATCGATAAGCTAGTTTCTCATTGATTGCCTATTCTCTGGCTTCTGAAAAGACTAGAACTGTGAACTGGAACCTTCATTTTACATCAGATTTTCATAATGGTCTATTAAAAATTTGCCTGCAGCTGGTGCTAGCTAGCAGTCTCTGAGACAAGCAGGCATTAGCTGTCTGAAAGATATATCTTTGTTGTCATAAATTTGGAAAAAGGATTGGGGGAAAAATATTTGAAAAGAGCAGTTATTTTGAAGTATAAGCTCTGAAATAGCTTTTTGCAATTGCCATGGAGCTTTCAAGCACCGTTATCCAATAGACAAATAATTTTTCTCCCCCCACCCTCCTATGGCTGTGGTGCCGAAGCTGTGCTGAGGCCTTTTGGATCCCACCAAATGGGCATTTTCACCATCACAGAACTTGCTCTCATCAAACAGTCTGTAAGATTCTGCACCTTTGCTCTGAGTTGTTTCTAGGATTTGGATACTGGTGTTTATTTTGAGGTACAGCTATTCTTTTCAATCAGTGATTACATAAAATGCTAACAAGGTGTTCTCCATCTAGTGGGTCACAGTCAGCTCTCTGTGTTAGAACTGTTCTGTATTTATGCCCATGTAAGTGAGATCACAGTCCAGCCCTGTGTGCGTAAATACAATTGTAGGTGGTAGGAGTTGACAGGTGAGTGTTCAGGGGAGAAACAGACTCCTCAGGTTGTAAGATGACTCGGTTGATCATAACAAGGACAAAATTAGTCTCTGCCTGGATGCATTGGTCTCTGTTCAGTTGTGTTACTCACTGAGACACATTGTAGATGAGGATGTCTGGTATCTGGAGTGCCAGTGTGTGTATGGTAGGTGGTGGCTGACTTGCATTTCAAGGTTGTTGTTTTTTTTTAAACGCTTTTACTGTGGAAACAGCACAGGGGGACTAATTGTTAGAATAAGATAGGTGACTGTTTTTGTTGCCAAGAATGGCTTTGTCTCCTTATGGGGAGGTTTAGAGACTAAAATAGGAAACATGAAAGAATAATGAAAATGGAAAAAGTTAATCCTAGGTCTTGTCGTTGGAACAACTCTGTGGTATACAGTCTGGTCTGGTGTGATGAGCTAACAGCAATCAATGATGACTCTCAGCAGTGTGCAGACAGTGCTAATTGAACTCAGAAAATGACTTTTTCTTTAGTGCAGACTCTGCTAGGTAGACTGAAAAATGGGAACATAGTCAAAAGTAGAAGGGCTAAGAAGTTGAAAAGAACAGCTAATGCCATGGGCAGTACATGTCTTTACTCATAGTATAACCTGTATTAAAACAGTAAGTTACATCTAACTGGGCATGTTTTTAAGTGAAAGTAATTTCAAGAGTAGGTCCTAAGATGCAAGGAAACAGCACTGAAGGCCCCAAGATCAGTTTGGCCTTATTGGCATTTAGGAAGATTTTGTGTGTGTTCTGCTTGGTTTTGACAGTGAAAAGATAAAAGCTGTTGGATTTGCTTATAAATACATATTGAAGGACTTTTTGGAATGTGGATGACGGTTCTGAAAGACTATATTAGCCTCTTTAGTACTGTAGCTTTCCTTAAAGGCACTATATCTGCCACATACACTTTAGTAAATTTGCAGTCTGAAATTCTCAAGGAAATTGGCATATACGTGAAAATATTACACACTTGGTAAACAAATTTGCTTTTAGCCTGATGGTTCAGCGGACTACCAAAAACCAATTTTTTGCAACCTTCCTTTACCAAATTCTAGTCCTATCTAGAGTGGCATTGGCTTAATGTCTGAAATATTGTTTGTTTAGAAGATGATGGGTATACTGCACTTTCAGGGGATGGTTTATTAGCACTCTTCCTTCTCCAACTTTTATAAAAGGACCAAAGCTATTGCATCAATAAAAAGAAGAAATTCACTTTTAAGCCAGGAAAGTCTGAAGTCATTTTCTCAGTATAGTTCTGGAGTTGCTGTAGAAGACAGCAGGTTGCTGTGAATTGGACCATTCCTGGCTGGTGAAAGCAAGCAGGGAAATACTGTGCCTGTTGTTAGTTGAGGTTGTCACCATTTCCCTGCTGGAGACTGGATGCTAGCTATCCTCAAGGAAGTTATTATGAGTCCTCTGCTCAAGAAGCTACCCATTGACGCTGACCTTGCTAATGATTGACCAGTATCCATCCAATCTCCCTTTTCTGGCAAAGTCACTAAGTTTGTGTCAGGAAGCTCTGGCTTCTGACTGGACTGTGGAAATCAGTCAGGTTTCAGACTTAGGAATGAGACAAATAGGTTCCATTGGTAGAGGATTTCCTCTTGTTGATGGATGATTCTTTTGGGTCTGTCAGCTGCCTTTGCTACAACTCACCGCTAGGTTTTACTGATACATCTGCACTTCCTAGCGGCAGGGACAGAGTTTTACCATCACGCTTTGCTAAACTTTAAAATGCTTTTCTGTCCTTGGTTGTTGTGTGAATGACCCATGCAAACTGGGGGGCTGACCCACTTCATATATGGAGCAGGGACAACACAGTCAAAATGACTATATACAAAATGCTTCATATATGCAGTGTAAACAAATTGAGAAAAATAACTGTTGTTGTCTTTCAGTGGTAGTAATCTTAGGGGCTACATATAAAAATAGCAGGTGAAAAAACTCCTTACAAAAGTGAGTGTGTAGTTTTTTTTTTTTTTTTTTTTAATGTTGATGGCCCCTTTCGTTCTGGTAACTATCTGGAGCCATGGCTATGTATTTGTTAAAATATATAAAATCTTTGCAATGCTAGCTTCTTTCTTTTTTTGCAATCCTTTATAATGGGTTGATTGCCTTTTCTGAAATGTTGTTTAAACAAGATTGTTTGTAGGCTTTAAATTGATGCTATTAAAGATTTACTTTAATTGGTAAGGTGGACTGTAATTAAATTGAACTTGCTTCTTTCTCCCCACACTTTTGCATTACTTTTTCTATATATGTGGGCCCCTTGTTTTGACAGATGAAAATCCAATGGCTCAGTACTACAAACTCAACACATCTTTGAAACCTAGAATTATTCGAGTGAGATTCTAGTTATATAGTAAAATGATGAGAGATGCAAAGGCTCACGATATTAATACATGCCCAGATGACATTCTTTACTAATGAGGTATTGTGCTAGTGTGTTGAATCTGGGCAATATCACTATGAGTAGGGATCTAATTACCGTAACCTTTTTGTGTAGAAATCATAGAGAGATGGGTTGCAATGATATATTTTAATGCACCCTTCAGAACAGTGGTTCTCAACCTGGGGCTGGGGGGCTGTTGTCCTGCTTGCTACCCTCTAACATCAGTTGTTGTGGGCCATGAAGTTTTTATAGCCTGTTGCGGGGGGGGCCTCAGAAAGAAGGAAGTTGAGACCCCCTATTTCAGAATCTTGTTCCAAGTGGCATTGTCAGGACATAAGTAGAGCCCAGTGTCTCGCCACTTCCCCCAGAATAGAAGCCTGACCTTCTAAAGTGCGCAACATCAAAGACACTGTTACTTAATGGAAGGTCACCACTGTCTTAAAATAAGACTTTTGAGAAGATGCAATTCACCTGGAACCTGAATTTCAAACGCCCGTGATACTCTCAGAAGGGATACTCATTTTTGGGGCTCTCTTGAGTGATCGTTGACGTGATCTTATCAAGGCTTAGTTGCAAATTTGTTACTTAAGTGAACAGAAGATCAGTTTGCAGTTGCCATGTTGGTGCCGTGGACTAGTAGATGTATGGGTCTCCATCAGCGACATTCAGGACTGCTGAAAATCAGATTCAAGCTGTTTGTTCTAGATAAGAACTCCAAACACTGAGCCTCTAGACACAGAACATCTCTTTAATTCTCGCTTTTTGTTATGATCACAGCATTAAAATATTGTGTTCATGATAACAATAAAATGATCTTCCCACGGACTTTAATCAGGCTTTTGATACAAACCAGCTGGCTTTGTAGGCCAACATTTTGCAATAAATGGAACATTTTCTCATGAAAGGCTGGATCTTGCCACCTCTTATGCACTTAGTCCGCTGAAGCCAGTGGAACTCTTCCTATGATCAAGTGTTTGTGGGATTGGGTCCTAATATTGAAATTGATTTTGTATTTAAAGACTTGTAATCTCTTCCTCTAAAGAGGCATTCAGTAGCCATTGGCCCTCCTCGCGTGGAAGTCAATAAAACAGTACACAAGGGGAAATCTCTGGCATTTGTATATTCAGTGGAATAGCAAGTTGAACATGATCCATCTGCTGCTTAGCTGAACACTAATTGATGTAGCCTGGAGTAATAAAGTCTATACTTTCATTGCGGTGTTTTGGTAGCTTCACGAATCAAAAGACTGATTTATACATGTCACCAGAACTGCAAGATGGAATTAAAGCCCCATTATATGCACATATTAGTGATTATATTTAATAATCCCTGGCTTTTAAAAACTTTACCCATATATCTGTCCTGAGCATCATCATGCTCCCCATTTGGTGGAATCTGTGCTGCTCCCTTCCTCCCTTGAGTTCCCTTCATGAGCTTTCCACCTCTCCTCCTCTGGCTTTTCTTTCTGGGAGTCCACTCTCTTCCTTCCCCTCTCATTGCAGCAGAGCAGTCCTGTGGGTATTAAGAGCACTTGGAAGAAAGGGCAGCTGCAGATTTAATCAGCGATGTGAAGTTTTAAAGATTGTGTCTGGCTGGTTTCTCCACCTATGACTTTTCTAAAATCATTACGAAAAATAAGATTAAATTAATGCACTTCGTCTCCAGTTCCTTATTTTACATTGCAGGCATTAATACTAAGAAATGATATCTATTACAGGCTTCCATGCACTGTATAATAGTGATTATAGGTTTAAATATCTTTCCAGTTTGCAGTCTGTATAGATTTTAAAAGAATTGAAAAGTTGAAGTATTAAAATTCAGTTTAGCTGTGGTATCTGTTAGTGTGTGTATAAATCACTGTGTAGCAATAAGCATGTCAGAGAACTGTTGGGTTTTTTTGTGATCTCAGATTTTTCTTGTTTGACATGAAATGTTCTATGCCCTTGTACAATAGGGTGCGAATAATTGTGTGTAGATTATGGTGTTTTACTAAAGGAGAAGATACTTTGTAATTTCCACACTAAATGGGCACAGCAGGGACCAATTTCCTGCACTTCAGACCTGCTGATTTAGCCAATACAGTACGTTAAGTGGCAGCTAGAAGGATCACAAGGTAGTATAAAAACAGTGCATCTGTGGGGCCACTTTACTGCACTAAATCTTAGGGCAACCAGTTGCAAGCATGGGGAATACAAATTCAAAAAGCAGTGGCAGAAACAACACAATGCCAGCTCCTCCTGAGCTGTCTTTTTGTAGCTCTTTTTCAAGAAAATGGAATGAGAATGTCTTTTTGGACAATGAGCTCTTGACATCCAAGATCTTGTCTGCTCTCCAGCCACGTTCAGAGAGGAGGGGTTTGAGAGCAGGCAATTTGCAGTGTGCTCCTCACTTTTTGAGCACCAATTCAGTTTTTGCTTCTGTAGCAGCCTCTCTGAAGGAGCAGCCCCAAAGTGCCCTTCTGGGATCGGATGGCACCCCAGTTCTGTCTCGGCATCTCGGCATGACTATCACCCAAAGAGGAAATTCGCAGTCTGCATTGAATACTGCTGTTTCTGTTAATAAATTTGGGTAAGTAGACCGCTTCTCTTTTAAGCCACTTTGTTTTTCCTACTGTACCTGTAAAAAGAGTTACGGAACTAAATCCCTTTCAAATGAAGGACATGCATTTATTGCAAGCTGTAGAGAGTATTAGATGAACCCTTACTGCTGAATTGCATTGAGAAATGCTCTCCAAATGGACAGCTGTTTGTTTCTTTGTGAAGCTGCAAAGTCTCTGTAGTTCCTTTCTGCTATAGATAAAATACCATGGATTATGGTGAAATTTGGATTGTGGTATTTGAGTACCCTTGCCCAAGCTTTATTGTCCATCTAAGTCTTTTGCCATTAGGTCTCTGGAAACCTAGGAATAGTTTCTTAGCCTGAATTTTTTGGGCCAAGTAGTGTAGTTGACAATGCTGTTTAAATTGAAACAGTCCCCTATTTTAATCAAGGGATATTTCAAAGCTATGTATCACATTTTTGTTTGCCACAATTATGTCCTCAATATATGTTCCATTTTATGCATCCGAAGAAGTGGGCTGTAGCCCACGAAAGCTTATGCTCAAATAAATTTGTTATTCTCTAAGGTGCCACAAGTACTCCTGTTCTTTTTACAATTATGTGTGTCATCTTATTGATGGAGCTTTTAGTTTTGACCCTACATAGGGAATACAGTGCCCCGTCCAGTTCATCAACATAAAATTAGGTGCTTTTAAGGTGTAGTACCAAAAGTTGTACAAGAGGTGATTGATCAAGAGAAGAGAATAAGGGACTTTTAATTTAAACTGGAAATGTATCCATCGAGTTTCAGTGTTTATTACCAAATTGAATTTGACTATTTCATGTCAAAAAGCAAGGATAGTCTTTGTGTTTGTTCTAACAAATTAGCTCCATAATAAAGGAAGAGTGCAAATTAAAATGGTTTGTTATAGATAATTTAGTTGTGCTTTTCTCTCAAAAAATTAATATTCTATGTTAAAGTAACACAGTTGTATAATTTTTTTGGCTATTTAGACCAATCACAGGAGAAATGGATGAAGGGGATTCGGGATTTATAAAATTTAAGCAGACATCAGATGATGTTGTCTCACTTGCACCTTCAACAGCAGAATCCATTTTTCTGGAAGGTATGGAACTTCTGTCTTTTGAGGATTTCCTGCTGTGGTTTTTACAAATTGAGTCTCAGAGAGACTATTGAAATGTTTTAACTCCTTTTTATGTTCATAAAAGTTATTGGAGGATATGTCCAGGTCATAATGTTAGTTAAATGGAATGTGCTTTTGATCTAGATGCATACTTTTCCTCTCTGAGAAGCGAGATAGAAACAGATGCTCATGAGTTTGAGGCAGAATCTTGGAGTCTCACAGTGGAACAGTCTTATGCAAAGGAGCAAAAGAGAGCAGTTATGAAAAGGCAAGATGTCATTTATGGTAAGAACAATTTATTTCTGTCATTTACATAGTGCTTCTATTTTAAAATGTCTCCTATTGCTATTTTGACTAGTATATAATAGGTTTCAGTGATTTCACTGCCTCCCTGTTTTCCCTTGTGCTTAGAAGCCAGGATTGTGTGAAGATTTCCCCTTTTCTACCCCTGGACATGCTGTGTACTTGGGTTCTGATTTGTTATATTGTTAAACAACTTGTGGTTTTCAGATTGCTAATGTAAGCTGTAAATTCCACCTATAAAACAAGGCAATATCCATAGCCACCATCTCGAGCCACGATCTGAAGATGATATAATCTAATCAGGGTCAAACTTGGTTGGAAAATTTCCCCGGAAAGCGTCGGTCCCCTAGTAGAGCAGTGATCTTTCCTCAGTACTGATCCAGTGCCCCAGAATGGTGTTTTTATGCACACCAGTGTGGCTGAAGGCACTATCCTTCTAATGAGACATAAACTTAGGACTCCATGTTCTTAAGGATCCCATGGTTCCTTTTGCAAGAGTAGGCTTGTCAGCCCTGTTGTCCTGGCCAAATTGCAACCTATAATCCTAAAACTCCCTCTAGGGTTTTAATTGGATTATAAGGAGTCTTCATTTCTCCTTTCAAGAAGTGTTTCCGGTTCAGAATGCTAGCTCGATTCCAGCCCAGAGATGAATGAAATTATTTTTTTTATCCTGAAGTTCTTCACAAATTGCGTGAATAGGGATTATTATTGCTGTCGACATTGATTACTGTTTCTGCGCTGCATACTTCAAAATGTTTACAGCTGCTTCATAATGCAGACTACAGAGTTTTAGACAGACTAGAGAACTTAGCTGTCAGATTTGCACAGTCCTCAGAGTTGTGTTGCATACCCAGCTTTGAACTGATCTGTGGAAAGTCTTTAGCACTACCATGCTGGTAAATTGCCGCTATAGTCCTTGGCACGTACTGGTGATACTGCTTTATTACTGTCTGGGAGAAATCCAAAAGCATCATAAATGAGTTTTCCTTAGGCACAGGCCGGCTTCCGTAGCTGTGAGAGTATCTCATGTCCCATGTTTCTATTCTAATGAGATGTTTAGATTACAGTAGTTCAAGGTCTCCTAAGCTTTGACTTGAATCATAATAGAAGCTGTCAGTCTTCACCTGACCGCTGTAAAAGTAAGGATTTTTTATGGATACTGAAAGCACTCCCTCGGAGGAATGCACAAACTTCACAGCATCCAACACACAACAGTATAATAATCGTCTGTCAGTTTCTCTTGCCAGTAGGAAGTGGTGGGTGTGTTTTATAAATTCAGAATGAAGTAAAATAGCTGAGCTATCGATGCCCATCGTTATTTCAATGCTGCCTTTGCTAGCAACATGCACCAGAAGTGTGGTAAGTGGCTTGCTATGGCTGCTGATTTTCACAGCCTGCTCTGCTAGATGCTTGGCCAGCCGCTGCCTAACATTTCTAAATGACTAACATTTTTTCTCTCCAGAGCTCATGCAGACTGAAATGCATCATGTCCGAACACTGAAAATCATGCTGAAGGTGTACTCCAAAGCACTGAGAGAGGAGCTGCAGTTCACGAACACGGTCATCAACAAAATCTTTCCTTGTGTGGATGAATTGTTGGAGCTGCATGGGCAATTCCTGTTTCAATTAAAGGAGCGACGGAAGGCGTCCTTGGAGGAAGGCAGTGACCGGAATTACATTATCCAGAACATTGGAGACCTTTTGATACAACAGGTGTGAACTAAGCTCTAATAACGTTAGTTAACACTGTATTTAACTTCTCAGAACTGAACTGTAATATTGAAGTTGGGTTGTGTAAAGTTTGAATGTAGTGGGCCCTTAACAAAACACCGGGTTTAAAGTGCTCCTTCCAATACCACATTTGTCTTTGGCTTCCAGAAATGCAGCTGGTCCCTAATCGTGTGAAATGTTGAACATTTCCTTTGTGTATTTATGCACAACATGGCATGCTCCTGGGAAGGGCGTGGTGCTGCTTCTTGTCCACTCCAAAATTAAAGCAGCACACCACTGAAGTTCTTCAAAGGAGAATCCTCACATCCCGCCTGAACACAGCTTTCCTGCATCAATTGCCGACCCTCTTGGGTTATAAAGACCCTTGCTGTAGCTGGCCTTCCCTTTTTTCAGCTACTCTATATGCTCTCCTTGACTTGGAATGATGCAACAGAAACTCTCTTACATCACCACCAATTTGATGTCCCCCTCGCCCTTTCCAGCTCCAAAAAAGCTCTGAGTTCGAGTCTCAGAAGCTCTTACTCACATTTGTTGTCTTTCTGCCAGGAGTAAGTGAATATTTGGGTACATCCCTGTGTCTGAGCCACTCCACTTGCTCAATCTCTCCTATTTCTGGTGCAGGAGAAGAAGCTGGAATAGCAAAGAAATTTGACCCCAAAAGCCAATCAGCACAAAGCCTAATTAAACCCAAGAGTGTTATACTAGCCAAGCTCTCTAGGAGGAACTGGCTGCATTTTAAACTGGCTAATTTAATGTCCTTCCTCGTGTTTCCAATTAGTTTTCAGGCGAAAGTGGCGAGAGAATGAAAGAAAAATACAGTGTGTTCTGTTGTGGTCACAATGAAGCTGTCAGTCACTATAAGGACCTGCTGCAGAGCAACAAGAAGTTCCAAAACTTAATAAAGGTAAAACACCCAGCCAGTGACCCAGTCTGTCCCATTTCCAAAGAGCAAAATATCTCTGATTTCTTGGGTGTGGTTTTGAACCAGACTTAAAGCTGAAAGGAGTGTGAGCTTGTTACTTGGCTGGTTCCGTCTCTCTCTCTCTCTCTGTGTTACAGATGCCTCATGAGCAGTTTACGTGTAACAAAGGCCACCAAGAGAACTACCGCTCTAGAGAGGCCTGGTGGATAGAGCACTGAACTGGGTCTCAGGAGACCTAGGTTCTATTCCTGGCTCTGCCACTGGCTTGTTATGTGACCTTAGGCAAGTTGCTTCACCTGTCTGTGCCTCAGTTTCCTCATCTCTAAAATGGGGATGATCATTCTTTGAGATCTCCCATAAAAAGCGCTGTATAAGAACTAGGTACTATTGTTATAGTTTTGCCCACTATGACATCTCCAGAATCAAGAGACTGGCTCCAGGGCACGTCAGTCTCTTGTGCACTGGAATGTGCAGCCTAACCTAGGTAGAACAAAAGAAGCTGCTTTATGGAAACATTTAAATATAGCCAGTTTGTAAGGAGTTAACCTGAATCTTAGAGGAATGTTGCACGGTCCAGATGGATGAAATTTTCTAAATCCTAGAGGTCAGTCATTCTGAGTATTTCCCACTATTGTTCTAAATTATAGATCTTCTTAGGAGGTGTCTTTTTTAAAGGGGACAATTCATTACTGTCAAGAATTTAAATAATGAGTTTAAAAGTGCAATGCATTCTCTTTTCTGCAAAGAGAGGATCCATGAATCTGTAATCCATTATGCTGCCAGAATCCCAGAGTACCTGGAATCGGACTGACTGTTGGGGTTCTGATGCTTTCATTCATAAGTGGATCTGTACTTATTAGCATTAAACTCCAAAAACCCTGGTAAAGGAGACACCTATACATCATTCAGTAGCAAGTGTAATTCAGTTCAATTATATTGTTGAACCTGATTAGAAGATGTTTATAAATATATGTTTTAAAAGTGGGCATATTATAAAAGAAAAAAGAAAATCCATCGTTAAATGGGAAATCCAACAATTTGAAGTTGGATTTTGCTCTGCTTTGGTCCAGGTCTGTTTTGCACTAGCTGTAAATAACATTTAAAAACAAATTTTTCCTGTGATGCAAGTCAAAATAACAACTTTGGTTTGCTGGGTGCAAGAGGTGCCTATTGCTAGTTTGTGATTGACACTAATGGGGCTGTGGTGCAAGAATAGCCACAGGGTCGTGTAGTCAATGGAGAGCTTGTTGCACAAAAGAGAAATTTCAAGAGGTAAGGAATGTGTAATTGGGGGCGGGGAGGAGACGGAGGGCTATCTCAAATGCAGATTGTATCACAACATGCAGTTTATGCCACGTACAGTTGTCTAACCACTTGCTCGGTTTTTGTTGTTTTTTGTTTTTTGCTCCCTAGAAAATAGGTAACTCTTCTATTGTGAGGAGACTTGGTGTCCAGGAGTGCATCCTCCTAGTCACTCAACGCATTACGAAGTACCCAGTGCTGGTGGAGCGTATTATTCAGAATACAGAAGGTATATGAGGTGCCCTGTAATACCTGCCCCCTCTGCCCTGGCTGTCTTCCTTTGCACCACCCTCTTCTAAACATGGAGGGTTGTCTGGGACTCCCTTTAGGCTCTGCCGCTTCACTCCTTTATCAGTTGAAGGGTTGTTATTGAGCCACAAAAATCACAGGCTCAGGGGCAGCATTAGATTTAACTCTAAAGACAAGAAATCTTGGTGTTTTAGCCTCTTAGTTTGATCAGAATTTGATGCTTTGGCTTTTTTCGGACTTTATGCTACAAAGAGACACTTTGAACTCCTAAGCACAGAGCCTGTCACATTAGGTGATGTTTGGGATTTGTTTAGAAGGGGCATTGTGTGTCCTGGAAATCTAAATAACTTTCATTTTATGAATTATTTCCTTAATTTCTGCAGCAAAGTCAGACTAACCAACACTCTGCCTCTTTATAGCTGGCACTAAGGATTATGAAGATCTGTCCCAGGCACTCAGTTTAATTAAGGACATGATCACTCATGTAGATGCCAAGGTAAATGAGTGTGAGAAGAGGCAGCGTCTTAGAGAGATTATGTACAAAATGGAGCTGAAATCATCAGGGAAATTCAAGAACGGGCTGCTCTTCCGGAAGAATGACATGGGGCAGCGGCAGCTCCTGCTGGATGGGATGCTCTTCTGGAAAGCCGCATCAGGGAGGCTCAAAGGTAAATAAAAGGGCTGAAAAGGGGGAAAAACACAACTGGAAAACAAGATTTCCGTTTGTTTATTACTGATCGATTGAGTATAAAGTCAGATGATGATAACCTGCTAGTTTCATAGGGTCCTGGAGGAAATAGCACTTGTTCTATTCCTGACTTGTCAAATAAGCAACTCTGTAATGGTACACGATAAGTTCCTTATGCAGTTTGCTTATAATCTGCCCAATTCAAATGGGAGATCTTTAGATAGATGACAAGTGTTGAGTCAAACCTTCTTAGACTCCTGTGGAAAGACATTATCTTGTGCGAGCTCCGGTTCACACTTTGAAAAATTGTCATGTCAACCTCATGACACCTTCCTTCCACCAACTAACTGACTGGTCAGAAAATCAAAATGGCTTCCATAAGCTGAACATGTTAACAACTTGTTTGCTGAAGAGTACAAGGGGAGAGCCTCATTGGCTCATCTCATGTAGCCAGAGGTATCTGGTGCCTGTGGATTTCACACAGTTCCATAGGATTTTGCTCTGGGACAGAGGCATGTTCCCTCATGAGCAGATTGGGTTTATGTGTTAACCTGTGCCTCAGGAGAACTTTTCATCTTCAGATCTCTGCAAATATTTTAATGTGTTCCTTTTGTATTCCTGCAAAAAGTGCATTCGATCGGGCTGTGTATGTGACCATTGCAAATTTAAAGGAATAATGTACCTGATATTGCAATGCTGACCATATGAAAGCCCTGTTGAACAGTGTTTAGAATAGTTGTGAATAGTTAGCAAGTATTTCCACTTTTTCCACTTATCTTAAAATTTTTGCTTCTTTAACCTAGGCTTTTCTTTGGGATGGAGGTCCATAATCATAATGCATTAGAAATAACTACATGGAACTGCAGATAGGTGTCTAATCTATATCTGATCTTCTGATATAGGCTGTGCCTATCACTAGTATTTGAGAGCAATAAGTATGATCAATGCCCTTGATGTTGCCAAAGAATTTGCTTTGGAATCCACCTGGTTGCAGAACCTGCTCCAGAATCTAAGCTTTCCTTATTTACAAAGGTTGTTGTGGTAGAAATGACCCTTACACTCTGGTCATGTTTTTAAGCAATGCAGTAACAATGGCTCTGTGGGGTGATCTACTCCATTCCTTCTCAATAGGCTTTAAATCTCAACCCCAACTAATTACAGTTAAATGTCAATATTCTTAATTACTTCACTGCTGATCACTTTAACAGAAACCTGCTGATCTTATCCCAGGATCCCAAACTGCCTAACATGCCTTCTTAGGGACAAAAGCCCCAGCTAGTCACCCTCTGACTTGACCCATGACAGTTAAGTGGTTTTGATTTTTAGTCCTAAGTGGATCACAGGATCTGGTACAAGAGGTGAATATAGTTGAACCGCTCGATAATAGTGACCATAATGTAAATAAATTTAACATCCTTGAAGGGGAAAAAATGCCAAAGAAACCCACCATGGCTGCATTTAATTTAAAAAAGGGGAACTACACATAAATGAGGTTAAACAGTAATAAAGACAAACTGCCTGCAAACTGCATGGAGGCTACTTGAAAGCCCCATAATGGAGGCTCAAACTAAACATTTACCCACCCATCCCCTGCCCCCAAACAAAAAGTAAGAGAACAAAAAAATGCCACTGTGGGTAAACAGCAGAGTAAAAGAGGCAGTTAGAGGCAAAAAGGCATCCTTTTAAAATTGGAAGTCAATTCCTAGAGAGGACAGTAGAAAGGAGCATAAACTCTGGCAAGTCGAGTATAAAAGCGTAATAAGGTAGGCCAAGAAAGAATTTGAAGAGTAACTAAGGACACACAAACTATTAGCAAAAAATTTTCAAAGTACATCAGAAGGAGAGAGTCTGCCAAACGGTCAGTGGGGCCACTGGACGACGGAGGTGCTAAAGGAGCACTCAAGGAAGACAATGGTGCTGCAGAGAAGCTAAATGAATCCTTCATATCGTACCAGTGCAGAGGGTGTAGGAAAATCCCCACACCTAAGTATTCTTTTTAGGTGACAGATCTAAGGAACTGTCCTAGCTTGAGATGTCAGTAGAGGAAGTTTTGGAACTAATTGCTCAATTCAGCAGGAATAAGTCACCAGGACCAGATGGTATCACCCAAGAGTTTTGAAGAAACTCAGATATGAAACTGCAGAACTACTAACTGTGTATTTAACCTATTGGTTAAATCAGCCTCTGTACCAGATGACAGGCGGATAGCTAATATGACACCAATTTTTAAACAAGGCTCCAGAGGCGATCCTGGCAATTACAAGCCGGTAAGTCTGACTTCAGTACCAAGCAAATTGGTTGAAACTATAGTAAAGAACAGAATTATCAGACCCAGAGATGAACATGCGGGAAGAGCGAACACCACTTTTGTAAAGGGAAATCATGCCTCAGCAATCTATTAGAATTCTCTGAAGGGGTCAAGAAGCATGTGGACAAGGGTGATCCAGTCAATGTAGTGTACTTGGGCTTTCAGAAAGCCTTTGACGAGGTCCCACACCAAAGGCTCTTAACCAAAATAAGCAGTCCTGGGATAAAAGGAAAGGTCCTCTCATACATCAGTAACTGGTTAAAAGATTGGAAACAAAGGGTAAGAATAAATGGTGAGTTTTCACAATGGAGAGAGGTAAAAGGTGGGGTCCACCAAGGATCTGTACAGGGACCTGTGGTGTTCATGCCTTTTTCCAGATAATTTGTGAATATGATGAACTTAAGTGACAAAATTTGTAGACGATACAAAATTACTTGGATAGTAACGTCCAGAGTTAACGGTGAAGATTTACAAAGGGATTTCATAAAGCTGGAAGGCTGGGCAAGAAAATGGCAGATGAAATTCAATGTTAAGTGAAAAGTAAGGAATCCCAACTATATCTACAAAATGATGGGGTCTAAATTAGCTATTACCACTCAAGAGATTGTGGAGTCATCGTGGTTGGGTCCCTGAAAACATTCTCTCAATGTGCAGCAGCAGTCAAAAAAGCTAACAATGTTAGGAACCATTAGGAAAGTGATAAATAGACAGAACTATCATAATGCCACTATATAAATCCATGGTCCACCCACACCTTGAATACTACGTGCAGTTATGGTCATCCCATCTCAAAAAAGCTATATTAGAATTGGAAAAGGTACACAGAAGGTCAATGAAAATAATTAGGGGTATGGAACATCTTCCATGTGAGGAGAGATTAAAAAGACTGGGACTGTTCAGCTTAGAAAAGAGATGACCAAGGGGGGATATGACAGAGGTCTATAAAATCATGAATGGTGTGGAGAAAGTGAATAAGGAAGTGTATTTACCCCCTTCACATAACATAAGAACTAGGGTCACATGATGAAACTAATAGGCAGCAGGTTTAAAACAAGGAAGTATTTCTTTGCACAATGCACAGTCAACGTGTGGAACTCATTGGTAGGGGATGTTGTGAAGGCCAAAAGTTATAACTGGGTTAAAAAAAGAATTAGATAAATTCATGGTGGACAAGTCCATCAATGGCTATTAGTCAAGATGGTCAGGGACGCAACCCTGCTCTTGATATCCCTGACCCTCCAGCTGCCAGAAGCTAGGACTGGACGACAGTATCACTTGATAATTGCCCTGTTCTGTTCGTGCCTGCTGAAGCATCTGGCACTGACAACTGTCAGAGACAGGATACTGGGCTA
This sequence comes from Terrapene triunguis, assembly GCF_002925995.2. Lineage (NCBI taxonomy): Eukaryota > Metazoa > Chordata > Testudines > Emydidae > Terrapene > Terrapene triunguis. The sequence continues at coordinate 918,931 of NW_020664545.1, forward strand.
GATGGACCGTTGGTCTGAGCCAGTAGGCCATTCTTATGACCAATATAAAATAAATAACACAAGGGCTACTTTACTGCCTATATTCATTTTAGTAAAAGCATCCTTTTGTTGTTTATTTAAAATGAAGCTGCAGAAAATGAGAGTCCTTGCCACATAATTGAGGTCTAACTTGGTACGGAGTACACAGGGCCTTGATTATAATCCATCCAGGTAGGCTGCATCACAAAGTGGCTCATCACAATGTAGAATAGTACTGAAAGGCTTCTGGTACCAGAACATTCTCTGTAAATCATCTGCACTGTTTGACATTTACACTGTAGTGTTAACTCAAGTGGTTGCTTGTCTGCATCAAGTCTTTTGGCTTTAAAACCATTTCATTTTTCTCCTGTTGCCTTGGTAGATATTCTGGCTGTCCTGTTAACTGACGTACTTTTGCTGTTGCAAGAAAAGGACCAAAAATATACTTTTGCATCTGTGGTATGTATTTTTCTGCTTCATTAAAATATTCATATTCATTCACAATATTCATTAAAGTGACAGTGACTTAAAAGAAGAATGTTGGTAGTGGTATTAATATTAAATATGTATATTATGGTAGTGATCAAGCTCCCCAATTGAGATCGAGGCCTCATTGTGCTGGGGGATTGCACAAACATGCCTGACTGGTCTATGGAATTCAGACCCATATACCAGCTAATATGGAGACTCCGTCTCTGTGGGTTGGGAATCTGTCACCACTGGAAGTGCACGTGTCATTGTACATAATAGAAACATAAGAGTAATGAGAGCGGAGTTTGTTCTAAACTAACGTCCCCTTGTGAGCTGCAGGAGCACCCACTTAGAAGAATCAAAAAGAGAAAATATCTGAAAGAAAAATATGATTAGAAAACAAACCAGGTATCTTGGGGTCACATAAGCCAAACCTAAAGTTGCTGCACCGGGGCTTTTACATCATATTCATCCATTCATGATAACACACACACAGTTTGACTTTTATAGCACTGGAGTAGAGTGGAATATTTGCTTCTGGTCTGTTTCCCAAAACATACTCATTCAGGTTGAATGTTAAACCCAAATGTAATACCTGCAAAACTACAGCTGGAGCACTTGGATAGTTGTCATTAGAAATGTTTGAGTTTCCTCCTCCGCTCCTCTGTGTGGCTTGCAGCCTTTGTGTCCTATGGGGCTGTTACTGTATTTGCAAATCTACTTCACTAGCTCAACTCCTGCTACAGAAGAACCTAGATATCGTGTGTTAGAATGCTAAAGAGCATGCAGCCTCTCGTCACCACCCCAAATCTCTAATCCCTAGTGGAGGGTACCTTGCCCGGTGGAATATTGTCTGTCCATAGTCATGGATTGATCTGTTCTTGGCACCTTTATATTTATGGGATCTGTTTAAAATAAGCTAAATATTAATCTCCCCTAGAAAAATTAAGAGAAGGGAGGGGAGTGAATAGATCTACCTGGCTCTCCTGCATTGTCCTAGAGACCCCAGCACACAGCTTGCATGGGAGCCCGAGGACAGTTGGCAAAACTTAGTTTTCTTGATGTCACAGTTTCAGGAATCCCCTCTGCTTCCCCTCAGGATTTATGCAGTGGAAATGGAGCATGTTCAGCAGCCTGCAAAATAACTCCTTTCTCACCTAGTGCTGGGTTATCTAAGTGATGTACATTGGCTGAAATACAAAGTGTAGCTAGGGACACTAGTTACAGATATAACCCTTTTAGAAACCGTTTATCGCAGAGAGTTGCTGTTAATATGTTCTATAAGAAGGGTTTTACCTTTTGGATCTGGTTTCAGTTTCCTAGACCTGAAGGTGACTCTCTAGCCCTGTCCTATGAGCTAACCTGCCAACTTGGCACCAGCATTGCTTCCTGCTGTTCTCTCCTTTCATTTTTATATTCATGTATCGTTAGGTCCAGTGATGTTGGTTTTTTCCCTGTTTTGTTTTTATTAGTGCCAAAAGAAGCAAAGTCCAACTAGTTCATGCTGCCCTCCCTCCTGGGGAACTCAGAAGAGCCAAAATTCACAACTCGCAAGTCTCATGTTTTTAGAATGTAGGTCCTTGAGACTCCTCTGTGCTGTGCCATGCACGGGTGCAATATAAAATGGCCCCAGCAATAGAACTGCACCGTCGCAGTTTGTCTTCATTGGTCACAGACAGACAAGAAACCCTAACCCTAAAGATGCTGTGTGATCTAGTGCTTCAGCAAAACTTAACACATCAACTTATATTTCTGTTCTGCAGGACTCTAAGCCACCAGTTATTTCATTGCAAAAGCTAATTGTAAGAGAGGTAGCTAATGAGGAGAAAGCAATGTTCTTAATTAGTGCCTCATTAAAAGGACCAGAGATGTATGAAATTCACACCAGCTCCAAAGAAGAGAGAAATTCTTGGATGGCGCACATTCGCAGAGCTGTGGAAAGGTAAATTATGACTGAAAGTTGGAGGGTTTGATTTCCCGATGGTGTGTTTGATCTCTCAGCACAGCTGAAAGTTCTGCTTGTGGGGTAAAGATAAATTTGACTAACCTGGTCCCTCATGCTCCATTTCACATCCTTGCTAAGGTATATACTAGTCATGGCAGTGTGGCTTCTCTCAGGAGGCCAGATAGATTTGACTCTCTTTTAGTTTTTTGTTTTTTGCTGTTGTATTTCATGCTCTTTGTAAGAGTGGAGCATGTTGCTTTCTCCATGCTTACCTAAAGGAGACAGATCACAGCAGATATGAGAAGATCACGGGTTTTATTGGTCAGTAACTTGACCTGGTCAGAAGATTCAGCCTCCTTAGGAAGCGTGTTTGCCCACTACCTGACATAACAGTAGCGTTCTGGATGCGAGATGCAAACAGGCTGCAGGATAAAGCACCTCCCAAGCAAGGATGCAGGATTTGGGCCAAGGCTTTCAGTAGGTTATCTATGCATAGATCAAATCAATCTCCTCCTGCCTTGCCTCGTTTTATAGCTGCCCTGATGAAGAGGAAGGAACATTCAGTGAGCCTGAAGAAGAAAGGAGACTGGCTGAAGCACGAGTTGCTAAAATAAAAGAATTTCAAGGTAATGGTTTATGCAAGCATCCAGTGAACAACTTCTTAGTATCACTAACTCTTCATGACCCTCTTATTCTTGGTGGACACTTAATGACTAAGAATGTGATCCCATCCTGTGATCATTTCAGGCAAACTACTGTTGTAGGATTGCAGGTAAATTGGGCTTTTCCTGCTGTTAAATAACACATCTAAAAAATCCCTCTCACTTTTTGTTGAGATGTGAGAAAAATGATGAGGGGTATGGAACAACTTCCATATGAGGAGAGATTAAAAAGACTAGGACTTTTCAGCTTAGAAAAGAGACGACAAAGTGTGTGTGGCGGGGGGATATGATAGAGGTCTATAAAATCATGACTGGTGTAGAGAAAGTGAATAGAGAAGTGTAATTTACTCCTTCCCATAACACAAGAACCAGCAGTCACCCAATGAAATTAATAGGCAGCAGTTTTAAACTAACATAAGGAAGCATAGGCGCTGACTCCATGGGTGCTCCAGGGCTGGAGCACCCACGGGGAGAAATTAGCGGGTGCTCTGCACCCGCCGGCAGACAAGCTTCCCCCTCCTCGCCTCCTTCTCCCCCCTGCCCCCGCAGCGTGCTGTGTCCCCGCTCCTCCCCTTCCCTCCCAGTGCTTCCCGGGAGCGGGGACTCGGAGCGCTCAGGGGAGGAGGCGGAGAAGGGGCAGGGCAGGGACTTGGGGGAAGGGGGCAGGGCTGGGGTGGGGTGGAAAAAGGCAGGGTGGGGTGGGGACTTTGGGGAAGGGGTGGAATGGGGGTGGGGTGTGGGCTGTGCAGGGACGGGAAGAGGCGGGGCCAGGGGTGGGTGGGGGGGTCGAGCACCCACCGGGGACAGGGGAAGTCAGCGCCTATGTAAGGAAGTACTTCTTCATATAACATACCTGTGGAACTCATTGCCTGGGGATGTTGTGAAGGCCAAAAGTACAACCAGGTTCAAAAAAGAATTAGATATATTCAGCGAGGATAGGGACCAAGATGGTCAGGGATGCAAACCCATGCTCTGAGAGTCCCTAAACTTCTGACTGCCAGAAGCTAGGACTGGGCAATGGGATGGATCACTCACTAATTGCCCTGTTCTGTTCATTTTCTCTGAAGCATCTGGCACTGGCAACTGTCAGAGACAGGATACTGAGCTTGATGGACCATTGGTGTGACCCAGTATGGCCATTTTTATCTGCTTCCTTTTCTGCCATTTGGCTCTTTCTGGCCATTTATGATAGTAAGAGCTTCAAACAAACAGAAGAAATACAAAATAAATCAATATGATCTTCTGAAATTAGCATTATGTTTCTGATACTGATTTTACAAACTGCTTTGTAGGGTTTAAACAGCTTTGTAGGGTTTAAATTAGTTTGTTTTTTCCCCTAGACCGTCTGAGCATGAAAGATGATCTGATTTTGCAAAGTCTAAATGAGAAACAACAGATTTATCTAGAAATGTCTGAAATGAATGGGTTTGAAGATCTTTCCCAAGGAGCCCGATCCAAACTCCTCTTCAGGGGGGAGACCTCAGAGAATCTGCAAGGAGAGGTGATCCTGAAATCTGCAGTGACTGAAAGTAAGTGCAAAACAGGAACGTGTGTTTGTGTGTGTAGGTAGAGAGATACAGCTGCAGATAATATAGGTCCTATATATAAAGAGAGAGAGGCTATGGGGTTTAATGGTATCTAAAAAGTTAGTACTTGGGTAGTGCTATTCAGACTCTTAATTCTCAGAGCCCTCCTGTGAAATGGGTAATGTGGACATTCCCTACAAGTTAGAACAATATTTTTTAAAAGTTAGATCAAATTATGGAGCGTAGACATGAGTCTGTTCAGATATGTGGCTACTGAGTGCCCCGACAGCATGCCAGCGTGCACTGAAATACTGTGCAAGGGTCCCAAATTAAGGGAGGTTGGGCTGCCTGTGAGAGCAAGGATGGCATGAGCACAGATAACAAACATCACCTTAATTGGTGACTGATGTGTGAAGAGTCATTGATTTAGCCTTCTGAAAGCCCATCCAGATTGGCCTAATGACCTGAGTCCCCATTTGAAGATGAGGCATCATCTTCACATGCACCTTTCGGTTTCAGAGTATGAGGTAAGGGAAAATACGTCTGTGCTGTAAAGAGGCTCAGTCTGATCTCTAGATGCATGTCAGAGTTTTGAATGGTTGTATACGTAACATAATAGCATGGTGCCAATGCCTCATTGTATGGACATGACTCCTTAAAATGACCTGTGCTCCTCTTCCCTAGTTGAGAATCTCCAGAACCTGATCTTCACACACTTAACCAACGTGACCTGTCGTTCTGAAGACAACTGTGGGTTGGGGCTACCCAGGAGAGCGGAGACCTTTGGGGGATATGACAGCACCACCACAGTGCCAAACAAAAGTAAGACTTTGGGGCCTTCGGGGATCCAGTGCAGGACTGCTGACCCAGTGTGTCAGTGAGAGGAGCTGGCATTCTGGTCACCTTACTAATCTTTTCGGTGAAAGCCCAGGATGTCAGCTGTTCTCCAGCACAGTCGTTCTGGTACTAGCCCCATAGGCTATGATGGCTGTTGAAATTGCCGACGTGGATGGTAAGATGGCTTGGTGTTGGTAACCCTGATGCGGCCATTCCATTGTTGGTGGCTTATGCACGTTTCTGAGTGTCAGATCGATGATCTTGATGGTGACTGAGTAAATCAACAAATTGCAAAACTATACAAACTTCCAACCCCAGAGTTGTTCTGCTTTTGCCCATTAAATTGTTTCAATTTTTACATCTTTTTCCTAATAGAAAGTACCCAGTGTTGCACAGATTGGTGTGTGTTGACTGGGTTACTTGCTTTTTCAGATGGTAGTTTTAAGAAGAAGGTCTGTGGTAATGACCAGAGGCTGAGGGACCGGAGAGGCCCTGCAATAAGTTCAGATGTGCAGCTCCAAGACCTTCCTCTTGATGCAGAAGAAGGACCTCACACAGTACGTTAGTCTTCACTCCCCCTTGTACATGCATATCCTGGTAGTCCTAGACAAACATGGTGGAGTCAGAGAATAAGTCACTGAAAACCAGAAGTCCCAAACGCTGATGTTGTCAGCTCCTTGGCAGAGTCCTACCTCGTGTTAAATAAGTTGGCTCCATTAAGACTACTGTTCTTTAAGGTTGAACTAGTGGTTTGTAGTTTTACATTTGAAGTGCAAGAATCGGCATGTACTTACTTTGGCAACTTTTACATTTGTAGTGCTTGTCCATTATGTACTGTTTACATGTCGTTTTTAATGATTGTGCATCTATTTCAACCTGGAATTTGACTAAAATATTTCCCATGTCCCTCCTAAGTGTGAGAGCCCTTGGGGAAGTTGCCTTTAATTAAGGCCATCTAGGTAATGCCACACAGTGACGTATCAGGAGATGTGTGTTGTAATGGTCCCACTCCCTGTACTTTGTTTTTTCTTCAAATTAATGTTCTTAGCACTAAAATGATTTGGGGAGTTTCATAGAATAGAACCTAATGTGACTCATTGCTTTACATTGGATTCTTATCAGCATTAGTCATCCATTTCAAAATGAATTTTTAAAAAACAAGAACATTCTCTTTTGATACTTGAGAAATAAATTATTATTGGACTATTTCTCTATGGTACTTTACTATTTACTTGTATTGAAGGAATATGGTCTTCTAGGTCGGCAAACACTTGCAGTGCTTTAAATGGGTCTGACACTGCACAACTGAAATAGGGCTAATCAAATGTTCTCTATTGAAATGATGGTTGTAAAATTTCCATCTAAATATGCCTGCTCCCATTGTAAAGCTGAGAGAGTGACGACAAAGCAGCCTGTGTGCACTGACGCTGAGAAGAGCTCTGTGCTCTTATCTACAGTATGCTCTAGGACATCTGTTGCTTGTCTTTTTCCAGAGTGATGTAATGAGACTGGATTACAACAGCAGTTTCCAGCCCCTCCTGGAATCTGAGGTACTAGAATATGCTATGTTTGTGCTTTAAGACAGAGTAAGGAGAAGTGACGTTTGGCTCCATAGTATACAAAAGAAAATATAGCATTTTAATGTTCATCGACTCAGACTTGTCAACAACCTGGACCTTGCAGTTAGTTACTTGGCTATAATCAATGCAGAGCGTAAAATCCAGTTTGAAAGCGAAGATGGGTTTTAGGTATAGTGAGCTAACTACTTCCCATTCACTCTCAGTCCACTAAGGTGAAACTGAATCTCTGAGAGATGGCTCAAGCAGCTGCGTGTGTGTCATAGCTCCATGCTGGTGTGTTGGAGGAAACCAGCATCAAGTCCTTAAACTGAGGAAAGCCTAACACGAGGATTGCTGCCCAGAATCCCAGTGTAGTGTTAGTGGGCACTGATACTCTAGCTGGACAACAGATTAGTACTGCCCAAAGGAATGTTGCCACCGTAACCTCCCCGGAATATAACGCCTTTCTCTTTCCTCAGCTCGTCCAACGGATACAGAGGCTGTCCCAGTTGCTCCTCAGCCTTCAGGTAAAACGCTGCTATCCAAGAGATCTGTTTAAAGCTGAACTAATCAGTCTGCTGAAATATAGGTAGTGATGGTCGTTTAGTACAGCACTGGAAACGACCGAGGTCCTGCGGAGGCTGCAGGGTTTGTCTCAGACTTGGGTGCCAGAGTAACCAATACTATCCCCAGTATTGCAGAGGCAGCCTAGCCCCCTGTGCCTTTATAGGATGGAATCCTTTGCTCCCTTCTTTCGACCTCTCTGAGCGCCGTTTGGTTTCCTTACTGCTGAGATACACCGTACTTCCCACGATGACTCTCTAGAATACACACACCACGTCTATGTGGACGTGTATAGATAATCTCGTCAGATACAGACTGATAATTAGGGTCAAAAGATGGGTCATTTTGAATGATGCAAGTTAGTTTTTTTTGGCTCAAGGTCACATGTACCAAGTTAATGGCAACCACAGGTTCCAAGTGGGAATTTAGCCCTCTCGTGCTGAGGGGAATGGGTTGGGTAACCTAATAGGTCTCTTTACCTTCTGAGATTTATACACTGGTAGACAATGCAGTCTCTGACCTCGCTTCTCCTGTATTTTTCAAGCCCATGTGTCTTATGACTGAGTTGTGTTGTTTTTTCCAGGCAGTGATATCACAGCAGGACAGCTACATTGAAATCCAGCGAGCCACCATCATAGATCGGGAGAAGCAGTATCGGCTGCAGTCCACGCGCGGGAACCTGCTGCTAGAGCAGGAAAAGCAGCGCAACTTTGAGAAGCAGAGAGAAGAACTGGCCAATGTACAGAAGCTTCAGAACCAGCTGAAGGTGGAACAGCAGCGTTGGGAACGGGAGAGGGACCGGCAACAGAGGGAGTTTGAAAGTATAGAGGCACGGTTGCAGGAGCGAGAAGAGGAGACTCGGCAGCTGAAGGATCGCGTGAACCAGGAGAGGGAGGAGCTGGAGAGACAACGAGAGGCCTATCAGCATGACCTGGAGAGGCTACGGGAAGCGCAGAGAGCAGTCGAGAAAGAGAGAGAGCGTGTGGAGCAGCTAAAGAAGCTGAAAAAACAGAATACGGTGTCGGGCGCGTTCTCCCCAGAAATGGGACAGGTAAGGACTGAGTATCAGAGGGTAGCCATGTTAGTCTGGATCTGTAAAAAGCAACAGAGGGTCCTGTGGCACCTTTAAGACTAACAGATGTATACTGAGTAAGGACTGAGTTGTCTTGGAGCTGGATGCTTGATTTCTAACTGCCACCTTCACATAGACTTCTGAATGGAAGTCTCACTTCTTTACAGCAGTTGCTACATCTTAACCACGTAACTTTCCCTGGGGACACAGCTGCCTCTTGCAGGGTTTGTCATTGCACCTTCCTCTGAAGGAGCAGGTACTGGCCACTCTTGGAGACAAGGCAGTGGGGTAGATGGTCTTGTTGTGATTCAGCCTGGCAACTTGCCCAAGCGTTCTGCGGAGCATGTGATAGAAGTTGAGGAAATTGCATTTGGTCCTATGGCTGCAATAGGATTTGTTAAACGAAGGCACTGTACTCTGCCATGGAGATGATTACACTAGAGGGGTTTAGTGGTGACATTCTGTCATTTTCCTGAATTCTGTGCATTTAAATTCTAAAAACATGCTCCCCCTCCAAATTGTGACCTTCTGCCTCCAGCTCCACTGGTTCAGCCCCTCTCCAGGGGGAGGACTCCAGCCACAACAGGCAGCGTTGAAATGACAGGGCTGTAAAATAGGTGCCCAAGCTCCCTTGCTGTGTAGAAGTACAACAGGCCTGGATACCCCGGGCAGAGTTGCAGGTGATAGTAGCTCAGCCCAGACACTTCTTAAAGCCTTAAAACTCCATTTCGTTGTAAAGGCCTGTTTGAGCCCAGAGCACACCTGCCTGCTGGATGTCTGTGGGCGTAGGTGAGGTTCTTAGCCTGATTGTAACACAGGTGTGTGCTGTACTTCCCCATTCTTAGTGCAGGCCTCTGATCTCATGTCACTGCCCCGCTTGCTGGCCCACAGCCTCATCTGTCGGGCTTGTTTGCTTGCCTTTTTTTTTTTTTATTTCTTGCCCTATTTGCACTTTGTTGTCAACCAGCGGTCCCTTTCGAAGCCCTCTGCTAGGGATGATATTAAGCAAGGTCCGAAGCTGCCAAGATATTTTGTTTCGTTTGTCAAGATTTATGCAGACTGAGTTTTTCTTGCCCCTTCTTTTGTGCGGTAGCATAAGGGAGGTCCCGGTGTTGGCCACGGGAAGGTGTGTGTCTTTTGTTTCCTCCCCTCCTCAGTTCTTGGGGGATGTGAGGTATCAGCTTCATGTAACACAATTCTTCTCTCATTTAGAGTCAAATGCTGACCCATTCTGTCAGTTTCAATGGAGAAGGGATAGAAGGGTCTGTGCCACACTTGAAACCCTCTGGGAGGGCTAGTGTCTTGGGAATGGATCATGTGGAGCGGCCGGAGCTGGTTCGCAGGGACAGTGCCATATTGGAGAATCGTCCGGTTCTTGCAATGAAGAATGAAGTGCCAATCCACCTGCTGAGTGCAACCAACCAGATACAGAAACAAGCGGCAGTTCAGCAGCAGATCCCCACCAAGCTCGCCACCTTCACCAAAGGAAGCAAAGAAAAGGGGGGGAAGAGCAAAGCATCGCACAGGACAGACAGCTCAGGTGAGTGCACTAAGCACATCTCTGAGGTCTGCTGAAATCACAGATGCACACAACACCATAGGGAGCAAATCTGGCCATCTCCATCCAGCCAAACAACCCCTACAGGAACCCACCAAAAGCACTAGGACCCTGCTTGGGGTGGAAATGTAGCTGAAAATTGAATGTCCTAAGTAACCCAGCATGGAACTTAAGGCTGATTTAATCCTATGTCTCCCTGACCCTGTCCTCGGCTGCTGTAACACTGAATGTGGAAATCGGGGGAGGGGGTCGCAAATAGAGCATCCAACTCTGCTTTGGGTGCACACACATTTAAACAAATCTGAGTGAATCTCACCCCAAATCCTAGCTTGTTTTGTGACTGCCGAGTGTGTCTCTTATCCTCGTGGTGGTGTATGGAATATTCTGGGCCTCTCCTCCTCGCCGTTGTTGGGTACCCTGGCATGAGAGAGAACTGGCTTTCCCCCACCTCCCTGCGGGCAATGGCTTGTCCAGGAAGATTTCTCACTTGCAAAGGTCGTTCTGAAAATCCCAAAGGGGAAGATGTGCACTTCCTAGTACAAAGCTGCTGGTTCTAATACCTAGCCGTCTTCTCCCCTGGAATCTGAAATGCAGTAATCTGCCAATGTTTCTCACCCTGTGAACATGAATCTCCAGGCCAGAACAAGGGTGCTGAATGTATTGCAGAGCTAAAAAGAGCTAATTCTGTCAGAAATAGAAAGGATTACAAATGCAGACACAATGCCATGGTGTAATTTCTGCTTCTAAGAGCTGGGTACTAAAATAGTGGCCTTTGACAATGACAGACAATGCAAAAACCACAGTTTTCCAGCCACTTGAAAGCACTTTATTTCCAGCTGCATGGAACAGCCTTTAGTTCTGAATTTTATATAAATATCTTTTTAGTTCCATGCCAGATTGTCCCGGCAAGTTTACACATCCAACAGGTCCGTGTTTATGTAGCGCGGATAGTGTCAGGCTGCTCCTGGTGCATTGTGGAGGCATCTTCCACCCGTGCTCTCCTATAGTACTGGTGGTTAAACTTAACTTTATTTTCATAAAATGAATTGGCTTATTCCCAGCACACACCTGTAACCTCGTATCCCCTTAGCACTGAACCAAGTGGTGGCAACAGAGAAAACAAAGCTGTAGTGGTACAATTCCCCAGCTTGATTTTTTTTTAAATTGCTTTTACCAAGGTGGATAAAAATCAATTATTTTTTTTAAAAAATAAAAAACATTAAAAAAATTATTTAAATCAGATTTTTTGGATAAAATGCTTTTTGAGGGAAAAACCTATCTAAAGATAGATACATTCTAGCTCAAAGATATCTCATGGAATAGGGATTATAAATTCTGATTCTATAGTATGAGACAATATATTCATGTCATGTTTAAGAAAAGTTTTGTAAATGATTTCCAATAGTTCATGGATTAGGGACCCAATCTTATGGGGTTCCAGGGGCTTCTGTATAGATTATTGAGGTTAATCTTTCTATCTACCCAATGGGACTCAGTGCTCAGTCTAGAAGATACCATCAGAGATGCTTAGTTTTGCAGTTCTCAAACTGGATTTGTGTCTCCAGTGATAACATGCTTGTTAACAGCAAAAATGTTTTTAAATAAATAAATAAAGAGATGAGAAATAACAGACCTCAACCCTATTGTCCCTTTGCAGATTTGTGTACACAGAGTCAGTCCCTTACCTCTCTCTAAAAGTGCAAAGTTTCAAAAAGTTCAATGAATAGAAGATTGTTGGGGGCGGAATAGATCTGGAAAAGAAGAAGTCTGGAGATAAATGTGAGAAGGGAGGGACAGGCAGTAGAAACAAAAGTGAAACTGTTTGAGCAGCATATTCCAGAAGTCTGGAGGTCTTTCTGACTGTAGCCTTCATTGATTTGAGATCTACTATACCATTCTCTCACTAGAAGGGAAAACCTATAATGGCAGCAGGCCGTAAAAGGGACCCAGTTTGGGAATATTTTAATGATGTTCCTCTACCTGTGAAGAATATGTATTAAGGCTATAACAACCAACAAGAATACATTTTTATATAGAAATCCATGATTAAATCGAGTCTTCCTGACTAGTGATTTAAATCAATTTGAGTTAGGGTTAAACCTAGGGTTAACCTAACCCTAACCCTTAAATTAAATCCACCCTGGCTTTTACATAGTGATGTGTACAGTGGAAATGTACTTAGTAGTTTTTCATCAGCTTATGAGCAAGGTGTGAAACCCAAACCTATTGGGTTCCATTCTCATCAGTGCCACATAGTTTAGAATTTTGTGTCTAATTTAGCTTGTAGGATGCTAGGTAAGGGATGGGCATTGGGATGTGGAGGCCTTTGGGACTGGAATGATTCAATTCCCATTGATTGCTTTTACTTTTGGAATAAAAATATTGGCAAACTAGCCCATCAGAGCAGCTGTGTTTCCTCACTGCTGCAGCTGCATTGCAGATAAAGAGCACGGGTAGATTCGTGGTGACCTTTCTAGTCGGGAGAGTGGCAAGAGCCATTTTGGTTCTGCGTGTCTGTGCCAAAGGTGTTTCTTGACTATACCAGATCATCATAAAAATAGATTAAAATCTTCAGTTGTCCTTGGGGGGCCACTTGGGAGTTGGGATGTCTGTGTGTAACTAAATAGAAGCTGCGGGGTGGGGGGGAGGGAGGGTGAATGCTCATGGTCTGAGCAGTTGAAGAGGTAAATTAAGTTTATTAGTACCAGCCCCTTTGGGTGTGTGAGGAGTGGGTATAGGTGTCGGAGCCCAGGCTTGAAACAGTGGAGTCGGCAAAATGCTACCAGGATTGATGTGTAAAGCAACTTTTCTTTTCAGCATCTGTTGACCTGAAACAACTGCTTACACCTAAACTTGCTGGGAAAGATGAGGGTGCACTGAAGAACAGACGGTCAGCGAGCCCGGTCCTCCCGAACAGCCAGAGCATTGCGTTCCAGCCAGGTAAGTCTTGCCAGCGAGCAGTGAGCAGCCTCTCTGTGCTGAGACATTCTTGTGCACTATGGTGAGTCTTTCCTCTCCCTCTTTCTCCCCTAGAGATTTACAGCCCAGCTGACAGCCAGCCCGAAGCAGTCAATCCATCCAAGTCCAACAGTGTTCACGTCCACACCTTGGTGGCCTCTCCGCCAGCCCTGATAAATGCTGAAGACGATACCTGCAAGGAAGATGTCATTTTTTTCTAAGCGTTTCCTGTTCAAGAAGGTCCTTGTGCCATGCCGTTTCAAAGAATGGAAGCTCAGCATTGTGGATGTCCTTCCACCACTGATCCAGTGGAGCAGGATTTCAGTGTTGCTTGGTTGGCTTCTGTACTGACAGCTCAAAATGAGTTCACCATAGTAACACACTTTTCCAAGCGTGGGAAAGTATTGATTTTATATGGCTTAGGTGTATAAATTCAAAGCCTGTTTAAATGTTGCCATCTACTGTAATTTGCTCTCTTCGGTGAATTCGCAGTAGCTCTTGGTAGATCTTTTATCTTGTAAAGCAAGTCAGTTTTAGTTAATGTTGGGCCTCTCAGATTTTTTTATGTAGAAGTTTTAACAATAGGCCCTCAAATGGCTGAGAAGTTTAATTCTGTCTTTATAGAGCAGTGATCAGTGTAATGGATTATTCATTTTGTTTTAATAACTAGCCAGACAGCAAGCCAGTCTTCTCACAACCAGCGTGACAGAGGAGAGCTAGCCACTCGCATGAAAGGAATAGCATCTTGTACCTTTTAATGAGTTCAGTGGAACATGTGCTCACTGCACATGCACAATGTAAGAGGGACTGTAAACCTCTTTAACATTCAAAAAATCCAAGAGCCAAAAAACTCCCCCTAGTTGTGGCAGCAAAGGGTTGGACATGTATAAACTCTCTAACGTGGTAATGAATAATTGTGCTAGGAGAGCACATTCCCTGGCCATCACTTGCACTAGGTCTGATGTCCATCTTCGGGAAAGGCTCCTTAAAGACACATCAAGTAGAGAACCATCTCCATGTCTGTGAGTGTGTTGGTTCAAAATTAACTTTGAGACTGGGGTTTTATTCCTGCTGAAGATACTGACCATAAAGAGCTGGTTCAGCATGCAGTTGGTTACTGTCCTGTCTAACCTCTTGTCTACTGGATCTTTGTCTGTCTGCCACCTCAGTGGACATCACGCTAAGGACTGGAACGTAACAAAGCTGCTGTTACTGCCGAGAGTGCTCTGCAGCACTGTGACAGGAATGAAGGGAATAAGGAATATTTAGAATAATTTACCATTAACTAAATCATCTTACAGCTGCTTTGACATCTCCTCTTATTGGATGGGTCGGGTTTAGCGAATCTTGGAATGGTGACAAAGTTAACACCGTTCTGCTCAAATGGCAGTGTGCATTTCGGGAAATCATTCAGCGTATTACAGGACTCCAGTGTGTGTCTCAGTTCTTGAATATGCACTACAGCTAATGAACATGTAACCTGCGCATGGAAGTGTCTGGTCCAATATACTGTGTACAGTGATATGCACCCAAAGGGATTGTTCAGAGGGGACGATGCCATAGGAAGGGAAACGTCTTTCTCGACCTTCGGAAGCTTGGGAAATGCTTCCCAAAGTACGATGGCTGGAGATTGGGCGCACAAAATCCGGGCTAACGTCATTTCAGCACAAGTTAGGGCAATTTCCCAACCAGAAGCATCGGGATATGCTGCTTTATTCCAGCCTGAGCGGAACGCGAGCTGTTCCCTCTGAACGGGCAGAGCACGTGTGACCTGCAAATAAAATACTCTATGGCAGTCACTTCAGTTCAGCCCAAGTATTGTCGACTGTTCAATGATGGAAGCCCAGGAGGTCTTACAAAGTGTCAGAAGTATTTGCTGCAGAATACCGTCTTGGTTTCAAAGTGGCTAAATGGTATAAGCAGGATTATTGCCCCAAACAAGCTCAGCTGTAATTGGGAAACTCAAATATACTGGAAGTCTGTGATCAGTGAGGGAGAAAACACAAATTTGGAAGCCAAGTGGCACTGTGCCTGCTGTGCTGGGCAAGTGCCATCTCCTGTGGTGCTGCCTTCGACATTGCTGGCTTAATTCTCCTCTCTGGTGCAAATCAGGAGCAATGCCATTAAAGTCAGTGGAGTTACACTGGTGTAAGTGAGAAGAGAATCAGGCCCCAAGTCGTTTGGTTTATCTCCAGAGAAGTGTCCTCTAGACGCTCCTATTGAATTTTTTTTGTTTTGAGACAAGTTGTTTCTAAATCAGGCCCCTTTGGCTGTGGTGTTGAAGTGCTGCTTGCTGATCTGCAGCCTTGCAGAGCTTGTGCAGTTTGTTATGGAGCTGAGGGGCAAAGCTGTACGGTCACATCAAGAGACCGCCTGATGCTGGCATCACGATATTGCGTTATTGTGACCCAGTGTGTCCTGTTATTAGTGGTCAGGACATGGGACCATGATGAGTCTGTGGCTCTCTCTTCACCCTCTTGGCTGCTGGGCTGGAATTTCTTCTCTCCTTAGAGTAAGATGAGTTCTTATCTAACCTGTGGACTCTGGAGACCTGCACGAGGGCCCACCGAGCCGCCCAGTAAGGGTTGATTTCTGTATTTGATCTGCTGATGCTGCAATTCCAGTCCTGTGTAAAAGAGACACACACATTTCCTTATGTGAACGTACATCAAAGCAGCAGGAGTGCAGGGCTGCAAGCTGAAACTCTCTTCGGCCATTCCCTTAGAGCCCCTGGTGTCAGGAGCTTTAGCACAGAGCTACGCTTACATCCGTGGGCCCAGTCCAGGGGGTGGGGTGGGGGTGTTAAACCAATTTTCCGAAACAATTACGTCATTTGATTTGTGTCATTCTAACATTGTGGGAGATAAATAGTGTATGGGTCTACAAGGCTTGTTTAGCTGCTGCTATCCTCACCCCTCCCTGCAATAAATGCTCTCAGAGGTAGAAGAGTGACACCTGAAACTGCTAGGTCTGTAACGAGATCTCATCAGAAATATAACCCGAGTTTTAAACATCTGCTTTATCAGTGTTGTTCCCAGGAAGTGATTGCAGCTACCAGTGAGCAGACGTGGTGCCTCTTGGGCGGCATCCCTAGGGCTCCTTCCCAGATGGGGCCTTCAATCCACAACTAAGGAGCTACCTTAAGAGTTAGCATCTGCCTCAGTGCACACGTCTCACTGCTGCTAGCATTTGTGCAGGGTGCATGCATCTGGTGTGCTGACTGGACCCCTTTGACTCTTGGTCTCTTGAGTCAAACTCAGGTTTGTTTGAGTTTCTTTAAGTGCCAAGCTAGGCATTGATGTGATTTTTCTGTAGGGGGACCGGCCTGAAGAGGCGTGACAGTGAATTAGCGAATGAGGTGCTATCTTAATGATAGTGTGTGCAAAATCTGTAACTGTCCAATGCTCCAGACCAAAATATGACATTCACCTACCAAAATGCAAAATAAATCATTTGTGTGGAGCTGAGGGGAAAAGGCAATTTTAAAAAAATCACCTGTTCATTTTTGCTAAGTCAGAGGCCTTGAAATTTCATTAAATTCCTCCAATTTCACTAGACAAATTTTGTTGTTAAAAAATAGCTCATTTGGGGTATTTCGCCCAGCACTAGTTTTTAAACGAAGTTTTTTCCTGAAGCAGACTCGATTCTAAAGATGCTGTTC
This sequence comes from Terrapene triunguis, assembly GCF_002925995.2. NCBI lineage: Eukaryota > Metazoa > Chordata > Testudines > Emydidae > Terrapene > Terrapene triunguis. The sequence goes on from NW_020664545.1 coordinate 935,762, forward strand.
AATCTGGGGTAATTGACGTATTCCTAATGATCTTTAGTGAAGAACTTACTTATTTTAAGTGGGGGGGAGGGGGGAAGCTCACTACCAAATGTTTGCTTTTAAATACTGTTGATACAAATCAGAAGCCCCATGCTGCCCTTCCTGCCTGAACTCGCCCTTTGGTCCTTTACTGCCCTGAGGTGTGGTGGGAGTTTCAGCATGACCTTTGAACTACTTGGGTGTTCTTCGCTTTGTGTCACAGCCTTACCATTACGGATCATGGGTGTGTTTCATATTGTGGCTTTGAAATGTTACGGTTGCTTGTAGTCTTTGATCTTCAGTTTTAAAATCCAGTCCGAAGGCTGCTTCTTTTTCCTGTCAGTTCAAACTGCTGTCACTTCCTGTTTCATGCCTTTAGATTCCAGTATCTTCATCAAGTTTGCGCTCACTCTGACACTCTATCTTAAGGGCTTTGTTAGCATCGACTTTCCTAGCTGTGAATTGTAGGTGCAGCAGGTCCAGCACGTTGACTTTTGAAATCTGTGTCCTGTGTGGGGGGAAGAGTTGCAGATTTCTGGAGATGCCGGTTCACTGCATACCAGTTACCAGTGTGCCTGGACAAGCAGGGGTAACTCCGAGAAATGGTGGCAATTCCGCCTTTCTAAATTGTCCTTCGTTTTTAGTCCTGTAGCCAGATGCAGGTGACTGTTTGAGTCCATTCATGGCACTTGTTAAAGCAAATGGCAAAATACCTAGAATCAAAGTCGCATGTTAGACGGGAATAGGGTTTAAAAATAATTTTAAAAAAAAATCCTTATACCTGATCCTGCAGAATCTAATTAACCTGAGACTCTGCTAATGCTAGTGAGTGACGTACCAGTTCGTTGCATAGATTCCTCTCCACAAGAGAATGCAGGAGTATTTTGTCATCTTCCCAGTTCTCAGCATTTTTTAAAATCTCCCTTTGCAGTAGATTTTACCTCCGCCATGGCTGCAACCCTGCTCATTGAGAAACCAGGAGAACAGCCTGTCCCCCGCTTCAAGGCCAGTCCAGTACCTTTGAAATCGTTAGCTGCCCTTTATCCGTGGTGTGTGCATGTTCCTTGTCGAATTCCATTTGTGCCATGTTTCCAATCAGTGTTTTATATTTTTGTACTGAAAAAAATTGGAGCACTTTAGGAAGGTTTATTTTAAATTCCTCTTCTGTTTGTCCCAAGGTAAATGCTCATGCAAGTAAATCCTGTTGTATCTCGCTCAGTGAGTTGTGAACTGTCTTAATGCTGTTTAGTCTTAGGTCTGGTTTAAAGGCACCCTGCGCTGCAATGATTCATGAATAATCATGATTTATGGTTACATGGGATTTAAATTGACTATTTTGTTGGGGGAATGTCTCGGTTGTTTTCCTTTTGTTAGGATGTAAACATTGTAAATAGTTCCTCTGTCAATAATTCAGTAATTCAACTTCTTTGTAGTCCTTAATTTTATTTGTAAAGTCAATGGTTAAATGTTAATATTCTCTTGAATTGTGCACGTCTTGGTTAATTGTAACTGTGATCTGAGCACACCAAACCATTGATTTTTTTCAATGATTGCAATGTTTCTCCACTGAAGGGTTTCAGAGTGGCAATAGATCTGAAACCAACTTCCAGCAATAAAAATACCCTCAAAAACTAGCCGCTTGAAGGCACTTTTATTTCAATTTAAGATTCAATGCTGTCCTAAAACAGATCTGAGAAGCAGCCATTTCTCATGTGCATCTGGTTTTCTACCCTACAGACAAAATTCCTAGTGTGTTAGAGTGACACCACATCTGCTGCCCAGAAGAAGGGGGAGGCATGTGGTGAGTCAGGGCAAGTGCAAGGGTCTTGACAAGTGTAGAGATCTCTAAGGGCTGAAGCCTCCACGAAGGTGGTCTGGTCCCAGAATGGAAGAAAGACACCATAGTCATGGGAGTGGGACGGTAGGAAATTACCTTACATTGGCAGACAGCAACTTGGGGCCAGTCTGGTTTGAGATGCCGCTGGTGCCGCTTCAGTCAGTTTCCATCTGCAGCATATTGAACTCTTTCTGTGCCAGCCTGGTGGCTGCTGCTAGGTATTGCCAGCATGGGACTCATTTGACTAGTTGTACTCGGCCCCTGCTGCAGGTCTGACAATGTGCATTCAGTGGGGAGGGCCTCACAACACTCAGTATGGACAGACTCCAAAGGAAGTCCCAGTCAGCCTGCCTTGGGCTTAGGTAATGCAGGGGATTGAGGCGCAGGGGATTAGACCAGATAAAATGAGGGAAGGCAGCAGCGGGTTCCTGGACTCCAGCAGACTGAAGGCATTTTCCATTCACCCATTCCATATGGAGTCTGCTGAGGACCCTTTTGGCCAGATGTGCATACATGTGTGTGAATGTAGCAGACTCTGAATGATTAGGTTTGTCTAATAACGCTAAGATCATATCAATCTCAAAGTGGTATCAAGGGATCTGGACTCTGTCTCTGTTTGGAGCTACTCTTCACCTGTGAAATGTTCTTAGCATCTCAAGTTGTGGGTCTTCAGAGTTCATGTTAGATTGAGGGTCCCAAGTATTTTCCCAGCATATGTCAACACCGATGGATGTATTGGTAGAGCTGAGATGCGTCAGAGGATGGAGCTCTAAAAGGCGTGTAAATAGATCCGTACTTGCATCTGCCTTGAGGACAAAACAGAGTCTCATTTGTGCTTATTCTGGCCCCTGGTAAGCTCTCTCGGTGCTCAGCTGCAGTGGCACTGGAGGTCCCTGTTCTATGCATTTCCTGTTTGTGGGGGTAGCTCGCCAAAGTGCAAGTGAAAATTCACTTTTTTAAATATTGTACAGCAGCAGAAAACGGAGCTTTGCTGTTTCTGGTGGGTGACAGCTGGGGGAGGGGCTGTTTTGTGGCTGGAATTAAAGGGCAGGGGCTGCTGGTAGGGCTGGAGTCTTCCCAGCTAGATCTCGGGGTGTGAGGTGAGGAGGCCCAGACTGGATGCAGTGTTCCCAGAGCAAGAGCCTAACAAACAGTGGCCGAAGGAAAATTGAGCCTGACTAGGACTTTGCTGCCAGTGAGACTAGGGAGCTGCCTCTCAGAAGTGCTGACGTCCCTGTTGCTGGAGCAGGTTGCGGGCAGATGGGGCAAAGTGCAGGGGTCTAGTCTGCGCTGCAGGGAAGCAGGAAGGTGGGGGCAGATGGGCTGGATGACCTGCACTAACTACAGCTGCTCCTTTAGTGTCCCAGGCAGCGTGGGGGCGTCCCAGCAAAGACCCCAGGGAGAGAGGTGGGAAGAAGGGCAGGGCTGGGGGTGGACGAGACGAGCACGGAGAAAGTGGTTTGGAAACGAGGCGGCTGCGGTGCTCAGGAGGCCCAAAGATCAGGGCCAAAGAGATCGGGAGGCCGCTAGAGCGGTGGCGTGACTGGCAAGTGTTTGCAGCTGGGTAGGAGGGAGCCAGTTCCAGCCTGCAGCACAATCTGAAAGTCCGCCATAAATTCATGCTGCTGGTGGTTACATCGAAATTGCTCACCCACATCTGCCCTGCAGATGTGCCAGTCAGGCAGCGGGAAGGGAATCTTTCTGCCAGCGACGACAAACTCACTAAAGCCCAAGGGAGACTCAGGGCAGTGGCATATAACTATTTCAGGAAGGACGGGCCATGGTGAGAGAAAGTGGCTGGGAATGGAGACCCCGTGGGGTCTGTTCTCAGCTCTGCTGCTGGCTTGTGGTGAGGCTCTGGGCAAATCATTGCTGCTCTGTAAAATGAGTGTAAAGATACTTCAGCCCTGGCCTCCCCTCACAGGAGAGTGTTTGTAAAGCCCCTGGACAGCTGCTCTGTTACAAGCTTTCCCGGTTAGTCCCCCCAGAGCCAGACTCTGAACCAGTAAACCTAGTACCTCAGCAAGGGCAGCAGCTCCACCTGCCTTCGCTCATTTCAAATCTGACACTGATTAAACTCCAGCCCAACCATCGCCCCTTCGGGAAGGATGAATCACGTGGGTCATGGGGAATGACAAGTTTCATGCTGCGAATGTTCCCTTTCATGTGGGGGAGGCTCAGCTGCACGTGCATCTGAGCGCCACTGGAGAGCCAGATGCTGAAGGAAGAGCACTGGGTCCATCTTGTGCTGCGGGGGGGGGCATATGCTGCTTCCTCACCTCTGTGAATCAAAACCAGTCCAGTTTCCTACTCCAGGAGGGGGCCAGTCTGCTCTCCGTGTACAAGGGAAGGGGTGATGTGAGGTGCTTGCTTCTGGCATCGTGGGGTGGGATCAGAGAGGGACCCTTCCACCCCTTCGGAGAAGCAAGGTAAGTGCCACCTGCCAGTGCTTTGGGCGACTTGTCTTGGCAGCTGGCAGCATTGGAGTGTCACAGGGATGGCATCGGGCCAGGGGCACCGGGATCTCCGACAAGGCCACAGCTGCATTCTGTTCCAGGGCTGCTTTTCTTAAAAAAGGCTGAGAGTAAAACTACAATCTTGAAACATCCTTGGGAGGGTGCCCTGGGATGGGCCAGGCCTGCCCCGAGCCCTCTGGACAGTAACAGGCATCACCCCTTTCCAGACAAAGTCTGATGTCTCTTTAATTCTTAACATGAATTAAGCAATATGAAGTAACCCCAACTACCCCGGAGGGCTGAGATCAACGGACAGATCCAGAGGCTGGCACCATGCGCGACAGCTACAATATTCCAAGGGATTTCAAATGAGTGATGGAGGGTCCGCTCTTAACTGCTCAGTGAGCTCCACAGCGGATCAAGTTTAAATATTATCAAAACAAAAAGACGAGAGAGAAAATAACAGTAAATACAATACGGGAGGCTATTCCCATCCCTCCCCCTGACCTGCTCTGAGACTTCGGGCAAGTCACTTCCCCCTCTCTGTGCCTCTGTTAGGGGAGAGAGAGAATAACAGGTAGCAGCCCCCCACAAAGCGAGTACTAACACAACCACTTAATCATTCTCACCCAAGATAAACTCTGTGCGGGTATAACTTCGACAAACCCCCCCAAGGTCACTGGAGTTTAGAAAGCATCTTATTTCCATAGTGTCAGCTCCTCAGCAGAGCCACGTCTTCCCGATACCAAGTCCAGTCTTCCAGAGTTGGCTCAAATGGAGTTTTCCCTCTAGGAACCAGAACACTTCGCACCCAGTACTGACCTTGGCCTGGGGGGGGGCCTGGCAGGCAGCGTACCCCTGAGGTGTGACGGCCGGCTCAGCATGGATGATGCTGGTCCAGTATTTCTGTGACCGATGCCTTGCCGGGTACCTGAAAGCTCTTTTCCCTTCAGTAACGTTTGGACAAGACTAAATCATATGCCCAGTAATTACTGGCATGGCCCAGGCATGTAATGGAGACCCCTCCAAGTGAGGATTAAGGAGCATCCTCTGCTCTCCTTGGCTAGCAGGATGGTGGCCGCAGCACAGGGCCTCTTGGGGAGGGATAAGCAGGACAGAACTCAGCATGAGGGGCAGAGGCGTGTCTTAGGAACATCTCCAGCCCTAGCTTACAAGGCAGCAGAGGACGATGGATAATGAACAGAGCCGTGCGTGAAGCGAGAGGTCCCAACATTACTGCTCTGTCAGAACGGATCACGTGGGCACCCAGCCTGAGAGCAGCAGGGCTGGCCTGGTATGTCCTCCACGGGCCAGTAGCAGGAGATGACTCCCAGGGTGCAGCTGAGAACCCAAGGGGAGGAATAGTGGGAATGTTTGCCTCAGCATTTGGTTCTCTAACCGAGGCTGCTGTTTGCGACTCAGCGTGTTCCCCGTACTACAGCCATCCAGGCCAGGTGCGGTGTGGGGTCCAACTAGGCACCATGGCGATAGCCTGTTAGCGATGGGCAGGCCCCACACGCCAGGGCCGGCTGGCAGTGCCAGCTGTGCAGATCAGCCGGGGCTCGGCTGCCGGTTCTGTGACTGAGGCTTCTCAGCTTTTTGTTAAATTCAGGATTTAAAGATAAAGACTTGGTTGGTCTGCAGACTGGGATTTCTTGGCCCTTTGAATGCCAGCTGCACGAGGCACTCGAGGAGCTGCCACGGCTCCACTTCCTGCTGCACACGGGCCACGTGTGCCAGTTGCCTGGCTGTGTGGCATGTGGCCATGGGGCCCAGTCTGTTTAGTATCTGGCACCTGCTCAGTATTTAAGAATCTGGTTGTGCAGCTCCCAGGCTGTGGGGGGAACGTGCTATGGGAGTGTGAAGTCACAGGGCTGGGCCGTGAGGTGTACAGCCATTGTTCTCGCTTGGCAGGAGTGCAGCCCTCTGCCCGGTGGCCAGGCCTGTCTCCATGCAGTGAGGGTCTCGCTTTTCTGCTGCAGCACAGCTGTTGTAGGACATCCCGGTCCTGGAGGGACAGGCCACTTCTCCGATAGCTTGGGCCAGCGCCGCAGGAGGCTTTGAGGTGAGGAGGAACCTGTGGCTGGGAGCTGTTTAGGGGCCTTCTCTCACTGCTCACATCCCAGGGGAGGGAATGCCAAGCCTCATGCTCCTGGGCTGTGCTTCCTCAGCAGGTTCCTAGGCATCTGGAGCCCTCCAGCAAGGTGGGGGCGGGAGAATAGGGAGTACTGGGCCCAGCAAGCGATCTGGGTTCCCGCAGCATAAAGGGCTTGGTTGACAAAGCAGTGGCTGCCTGGAGAACCCTGGGGGACGCTCCTATTCCCTAGGCCCACAGTCAGAGCCAGCGAGTGCTGGGCCTAGATACTATGGTGCTGATGAGACCCAGGCCCAGCGGGGTCTGTGCACTGCCCTTGCAGGGGGCCAGACCTGAGCCTTTATCCTGCCCCTCTCCGTGCTGAGGCTGGCGGACAGGGCTTGGATTGCACGGGCAGGTCCCTGCGAGGGGATGTGGTGGCTGCGTGACTGTGTAAAGCTCTGTCCCCAGCACAGCAGCGTGCACAAGGGAAGGAGGGAGGGAGGGAGGAAACAGACTGGCTCAACACGCCAGGCAGGTTTGGCTTTCGGGTGGGGCCGGGCCGATAACTGCTATGAAATATTTACTGTTGTTTCCTGTCCGGAGCTTGGCCTGGGCCCAGCTGGTAGCCTCGGCGCACGGCAACAATCTGCAGATAGCTGCTGCCTGGAGGGACTCCCTTGATCTTAGAAGTGCTCCAGATAAGGCAGGCCAGGGGGTTCAATAAACATCCTGCTTACTCCCATTGCCTCTCCCCAACCACCCAGCTAGAGCGGCTCGGCTCGGAGCCAGTCTGTATAAGGCTGCGGGAGTCTGTGCTACTGGAGGAGAGGGGGCTCTTAGCCTGTGGCTGCTCCTAGCTGAGATGGCCCCGGTGGTTCCCAGGGCTGCCTTCCCTCCAGGGCCTGGCTCCCGGGAGTCCCTGGGCTAACCCAGTGACTGGGGAGTAATCGAAACACTGTCCTGTCCAGGCCCAGCTCCTGCTTCTCCTGCTGCCACCTGCACAAGAGCTCAGCTGAGCGAGGTTCACAGCCTGGCACAGTGCCCTGCCTAGCAGCTGGGCGGTGACTCACTGGCTCAGTGGGGCGCCAGTGCTTGGCCGCTGGCCTGCGCTGAGCACTGCGACTGCTCAGGAGCTGGTTCACAGGCTGGAAATAGCCTGGCCTAGGCTGGCTGCTCATTAACCTGCTATCCTTGGGCTGCTGATAAGATCATAGAGCCTGGCTGGCGATTGAGGGAACAGGCGCCACAGCTGTTGCGCTGGCATCGGTCAGACGGGGCGGCTGCTTTGAAACGTTCACTGCTCCTTCCTGACGTCTGCAAACTGGTTTGTGCTGCCGAGCGGTTTAAATGTCCCCCGCCAGGCCCGGAGCGTCCGGATCCAGGGTCCTCTCCAGGCCATCGCCCAACCCAAAGAAACCGACTCAGAAAGCGAAGCTGCAGCAGCTTTGGAGGCTCCTGGAACTGAGCTGTAGGCCAGGTCCAGTGTGCTTGGGGCTTCGTGTACAATCAGGCCTGGACATTAACACTGCACCAATTATGTGACCAGTCTGGCTAAGGGGAGGCACACGTCCAGCCGTGGGAGCCTATGCCCAGGAAATCCTGTGGCTGCCGGTGCCAGAGGCTGTCTGGTTCGAGCAGTGTTGAGTCTCGTATGGTTAGCTCAAGTGGGTTTCTGCTCCAGGGAGCAGAAGTGGATCTGCAGCTGCCGCGGAAGGACTGCAGCCCTTTCAGTCTAACGGGTGCTGAAATGGTTACGATGCGTTTCCCAGCTCCCAAGTGGATCCATATGCAGATGCCAACGAAGGAGCTGGAATCTCCAGCCAGGACAGTAGGTCTGCGTTGCACACGACCGGGGCCCATGGGACACAGTAAATAATGGGGCTAAGGCTTCCCTGGGTGTCCCCTCTGTAGCACTGGAAGCCGCACTCGACAGGGGAGAGGGCAGAGCTGGGGGCAGGACAGTGCTCAGTGCGAATGGCAAGGAGGCCAGAGCGACCCACTGCAGTTTTTGTCTTTATTACACAGCAGCCAGGGCCCTTTGCCGAGCAAACGGATCCAGCCACAGAGGAGGAGGCCGGTGCCCTTTCCCCATGAGAGCAGCGTTAGCTCTAAAGATAGTGCAAGGCGAGGAAATGACTCGTGGATGCTTATGAAGGCTCCAGCAGGAGAAGTGACCCTCAAAGAAAAACGCTGTGCCCAGAGCTCAGATAACATCCCAGCGCCCAGGGCAGGAAGCAGACGGAGACTCAATGGTGCTGCAGCAGCAAAAACAACATTGTCCTTGCTGCAAAAGCGGGAGGTGGCTGAGAACCCGAGCTCCGTTGCCTGGCAGCATGAACAAAACAGGGGTACACAAACGGCCACGAATGAAACCTTAAGTGTCTGAGATTATTAGAGTCAAGTTGGACTTTGCCTGCCCCTTGAAAGCAGCCGCTGGTTTAAAGGGGAAGGAGAAGCTTCCTGCTCAGTAACAGCTGAGATTAGATAAGGGAAGGGAGGGAACCCAGCTCTGCAGCTGTCTGGCGTTGGAAACTGAGGCCTCAGCTCACCCTTTGTGAAACCCCATTGGTACCTGCCTGCCCTGCTCAAGGGCAGAGCCAGGAGGTGCGGAGAGCTGCAGCCCTCATGTGACTGCGTTTCTAGCAGGCTCTCCCCAGGATGGCTGCTGGCTCCTCCCCCTACCTTGTGCCTGGCCCCCCAGCTGTGCTGCAGGCTCAGCAGAAGGGAGGGAGGAGACACAGCGTGAGCAAAGGCTACAGAGAGAGGAACCTTGGCACACAAGCAGGGGGCAGGAGCCCTAAACTAGACTGCGGCTCAGGGGACGAGGAAGCAGAAACCCTTCCTCCCTTTCACAGTAGGCTCTCTGCCTGCCTAGGGGCTGGGCCCAGCCTGTGACATTGAGTTCAAACCCACACTGCGCTTATAGACCCAATAGACACTTGATTGCACGTCCAAGTTTGCTTCCTGTGAACAAGTTCTGGTGTTTCTAAACTTCAGCCCAAATCTTTATAGCAGGCTGCTGCTCCAGCCTCCACTCGCTGGCAGCAGCAGGGCCCCAGAGCTGACTCTGTTGCAGGAGACCGAGCGAGGGCAAAGGAGAAAAGTTTCAGCCAAACAGTGCTGTTCTTAGACGCTTCTGCACGTGCAGCCAGCACAGCGGCTCCTTGGCGAGCAGGCATCGGTTGCTGATGCAAACCAGAGTCCTGCAGAGGAGCTTGGTTTTAATAGGAGCTGTCAGAGCTCCACCCAGCCCCAGGCTGTGCAGCTGGGGTGGAAAGCTGAGCCTGTGGGAAGGGGCAGCCGGGGGCCGTGGGGTTCTACCCCCGCTACTTCTGTGCTCTGACATTGAGCGAGGCCCTGCCCTGCCCTGCCTGCCGCAGAGGGGCTCGTTGTAGGGAGAAGGGTTGTGTCACAAGCACTGTTACATGCGGCCCACAGCTCGCACTCCATGTAGCCGCGGCCCGGCTGTCCCTGGAAAGAGCCTCCCAGCTGGTGCCACCTCTTGCAGCCAGGGCAGCCTTTTGTTCCCTCCTCCGTCGCAGAGCAGCTGGGGTGCCCCGGGGCTCCTATGATACAGAAATGGCCTGAGATCACATGAAGCCCATTCAAGGCAATCCCTCGGCTTGAACACAAACAGCCGCCTTAAAAGGAACTAAAGGTGATTTTAGCAGGGCACCGAGCAGCCATGTTCGCACAGCTCCTAAATGCTGTATTTCCTTCCAGTGCCCAGGAGCATGGCATTGCAACAGAGAAGCATTAGCTCTTAGCACGTCTCCTCCCTCCCCTCTGCCCTGCCAGGGGAAAAGGACTGTGAGAGGCAGGTAATAGCTTCTCTCGCATGTAAAGCTCCCTCCATCCTCCCCTGCGTCACGTGTCCATCAGAGAAGGAAGGTGAATGTGTGACCTGTCCATGCCAGCACATGCTGGGGTTTGGATTGTGCAATCCCCTCGGCTACTGCTAAACACGGTCTCTGGGGCCGGCTGGCGAGTGTGAGAGAAGAACCCCAATCAGGAGTGAGGCGGTGGGTTTTATTAGGGTTTATTGAAGCAGCTCCAGGCTGCTGTATAAAAAACATTGTACAGAACTAGCTCGCGGGCCCTTGACAAAGTGTTACGACATTTCATGCACTTGTCACTGGTGCTGCAACAGAACCCAGAGGCCGGCTGCTCCTGGCTTGGAATCTTTGTCCTGTCCCTGCCAGTGAACAACGTTCCATTAGAAATCCTGCTTTGCTCACTCGCAGCTGTGAAACAGCCACCTGCCTCCCAAAGTGCTGCAGATCCGGGTGACAGCAGGCGTTACTGGCAGTGCAGGGGCAGCTGTGGGAAACACACAGGGATCCTCCCTTCTTAGGCTGCTGCCTGCACTGAACAAAGTGACCATGTCTGTAAAGGAAAAGGACTACATCCCCCCAGCTCCTGCTGGGAGATCCCTTGCATGTAAGGGCAAGAATGGAAAATCTGTCCTTCCCCATCAGCTTCTCAAGGGTGAGCCGGGCAGCCAGCCTGGCTGGAGCTTTGCCCACCAAGCTCCCTTTAGAATCTATTCTAAGCCCTCCGAAACCGATGTGACTTTGCAACCAGTAATTGACACCCAAGGGGACGGGACTGCCCTGCCCTGCACGCCTGGTGCGGATGGGTTCCATGTCCAGCGGGAAGGAGGACTGGATTGTGGGGCACCCCCATGACTTGATAGGTTGTGCTCTACTGCCCAGGTCTTGCGTGCCGATTCTTGGTGAAGTGGAACAGGAAACTTGTTGCTCCTGGTGAAACCTGTAACGCAGAAGGGGCTGTCGTGAGAACGCTAAGCACTGAAACCAGAAACTGAGGCAAGGTCAGTGCTTAATTTGTGCCAGGGCTGAGCCCCGGCACTTCTGGGCTTGCTGCATCAGTTATGAATGTAAAAATAACGTTGCGTAAAGCCCAGCACCTCTTTCATTACAAATTAAGCACTTGGCAAGGTGAGTCCACTCCCCTCAACCTGGCCTTGTGCAGCAAGCCTGCCTGCATCCGAAAAGGAATGTCCTTTAAGGCGCAGGATTTTACAGGGAATATTTGGCTGTATCTAACAAACTCATCCAGACACAAGGACACAGGATCATGGGTAAGACGTAGAATGAAAGGCCTAGTGACAGAGAGTCCAGAAAGGGTTCATTCCTGTTCCAACTTTTTTAAAATTAATCGCTCCTGCAGCAGGAGGTAAGTGGCATGAATGGGACCAGAGGATAATTAGAAGGAAGAGACCCTGTGTTTATATGTAGACAGGGCTTGTCTTACAAATGCAATTACAAGCCATACTGGGACTAAATCCCAGCTGTAATCTTGTTCTGGCACCAGCTCTCCTATCCCCGCAAGTGATGCTATTTGAGTGTTCCTGGCAGACTGACCCTGGCACCGTGCGGAGGAGCCTGCGCTAAAACAAACCAGTCTGTTATTTATGGCAACCAGTCTAACTTTGGGCTCCTGCCGTTTGTTGCAGACAGACTGGGAGCTGCTCCATGATAACGTAGTGATCAGCAAGCCGGGCTGTCCCATACCATGGACATCAAATCCCATCTGCCAACAGCATTCCCCAAAGGCTTCATATAGGATAGGACTCTGGGGAAGTGCGGAGATGCCAGGTGGAGCATTCTCCCCCTCCCGTTATGTATACAGCCCTCCTCTCTAATACCCTACAGCCTAGAGGAACTCCTTCTCCTTCACTGGTTGGGCTCTTCCACGTCTGAAAGCTGGGGTTTGACAGCCCTCGCTAGAGAGGCCATGCCAGCATCTCTCAGCCTGGAAGGTTTAACCTGTCTGCTTCTGTGCCCTGCTGGAGCAGGGAGGTCCCAGGGGCTCAGCGTGGAGGGTAAGGACTTACCGTTCCAGTCCCGGGGCGAGGCTCAGGCAGACAGGTATTTCCAAGTGCTGACGAAGGCGGTGGGGATGAGGGAGTAGGGCACGGTAGTGACGCTGCTCCAGGTGTCGGAGGAGGGATCATAGCAGTCCAGAGTTTTGCAGCGTTGGGCCCCGCAATAGCCCCCTACCACGTAGAGCCTGTTCCCAGATGTGACCGCGCGACAGCTGATGCGTTTAGCAGTCACGTCCCCGAATTTGGACCACTGGTAGGTGTCGCTGTGGAAGCGGTACGCGGAGCTGGCCGAGAACTCCGTGTCTCCCCCGATCACGATCACGTGGTTGCCCACTACGGCAGCAGCCGTGTAGCGCCAGGGCTGGGGACAGCTGGCAGGCACCGTCCAGCGGTTCTGGCCAGGGTCGAAGCACTGCACTTTGGGCAGCTTCTCCTGGTTCACGCTGGTGCCACCAAAGACAAACAGCTTCATTTTGGCCCCCACCACAGCAGCGTTGCTCACGCCCTCCCGGAGAGGGGCCACCAGGGACCACTTGTCCGACTGGGGGTCATAGTGTTCGACCTGCTTGAGAGAGACGGAGGGCGAAGCTGGGAAGGAGCCGCTCACCGCTGTGTGGCCTCCGACCACATAGAGACAGTGGTCCAGCTCAGCAGAGCCATGGCCAAACCGGGCCACCAGCATGGGCGCAGCTTTCGCCCACTCATCATGGAGAGTGTCGTAAACCCAGACGTCTTTGGAGGCGCCGTTCTCAGAGCCCTTGCCGCCGGTGACGTACACTTTGCAGCCGAGGGCACAGGCGCTGCACTCCTTGCGTGGGCTTGGGATGTCGGTGCGGGGGATGATCTCGCGGGTTTGACGGTCAACCACGTAGATTTTGTCACACACAAACGTCTGGCCCCCGAGCAGCAGCAGGGCCTGGCTGACCTTCCGGGGCTGGGCACAGAAACCCGTCACCAGCCCATCGTTCTGAAGGATCTTCATCTTGCAGCGCACGGCGTCGGCCACGATCTCCCCTCCCAGCTTGTGGCTGGTCACCAGCTCCTCGGAGGCCACCTGGTTCCGCAGGTAAGACTCTGGCAGGAGGGCCAGGCGGACCGAGCGCAACAGCTCTGGCAAGTCCTCGTGCCGCTGCGGCAAGTCGTACCGGATCCAGCCGATGACCGCCTCGTACACCAGGCTCTCGTCCTCCACCTCCAGCTCCTCGCTCTCCACCAGCTCCAGCAGCTTGTCTTTGGGCAGCCGCAGGAAGTCGTCGGTCTGGTAGAGAGACGCGAAGTTGGCCAGCGCCATCCTCCAGGACAGCTCCAGGAGCCTCTCACAGCAGTGGGCGTACGACAGCAGCAGCATGTTCAGGCAGTTGGCTGGGTGCAGGTTTTTCTCCAGAAAGTCGGCCGAGGCGTCGCGGATGTCCTGGAACTGCAGCATGTCCCCAGCCTCCAGCAGGGACTCCGCGTTCTCCTCGTTGATCAGCACCCGGGCCGAGTAGATGTAGTCCAGCAGCAGCTCCAGCACCTCCGGGTGCAGGGAATTGTGGAAGTTGACTTCCGCGTCTTTGCTTTCCTTCAGCCCCCCGCTGAACATGGCATCGAAGTACCGGCTGCAGGAGGCCAGCACGGCCCGGTGGCAGTGGAAGGCTTGGTTCCCCGCCCGCAGCACCACGTCGGTGAAGAGACGCCGCTTGCGCAGCAGGTTGAGCTGGGTCAGGAGGCTGTCGGCATGGCCCGGCTTGTGGAGGAGCTGGATGTTCATGGAGCCGGAACTGGAGCGGGACTTCCGGTTCTCGTGACTGCTGACGGACATGGTCACGAGGCTAGTCTGAAAGGAAAACAGCCGTGACCCTGAGCTCCAGAAACAAAATCCCCCCCTGTTTCTCTCCTGCCTCCCCCAGGCGGCTCTCCAAGGGGCTCACGTTCGCCTAACGAAGTTCCACCTCCGCCCTGCCAGCTCGGGGGAACGCAGGAGGAGCAGGTGCAGCAGCATGGCGCCTGGAGAGCAGCCGCCCGGCTGGGTTGAGGAGGTGGGTTGGGTGAAGTAACCCAAGTCCCAGAATGAGAAGAAACTGAATCCAAGAGGGGGAGAAGTTCCAGGAACCCTGTAATTGCCGCCAACGTGCAGGATGGCCACGGGCCGGGTTCGGCATTAACTCGCCAAGGGGCGGCACTGCCCGGAGGCTGCTGGTCCAGTTCCAGCTCCACCATGTGCAAGTAGAGAAAGGGCCGTGTGAGGAGCCCTCCAGCCTCTGTCGCGCCCCGGCCCGTGGGGCCGCCCCAGCCGGCTGTCCCGGCCCGGTACCCCCCTTCCAGGCACGGGCTGCCCGAACCAGCCCCCCAGGAAGGCCAGGCCGCTCGGGGCGGGGCGGGGCGGGGGTTACACACGGGCTCCGGGTTCGCCCGTGGGGCCGCAGCAGCAATGAACCGAAGCCGCCCGGGAGCGCCCCGCTGTCAGCGCTGCGCCCGGCCCGGCAGGGGAGCGGAGCTCGGAGCCCCGGCGCCGGGGAGCGGCTCGCGGCCAGGGCAGGGCCGGCCCAGCGGGAGCCCAGCACCGGCCCGGGGACGGCGGAGGGGCCCGGCCCGCAGCGGGGGCGAGGCAGAGACGGGGGGGGACGCAGGGCCCCGGGCCGGGGGGGCGCTGGGGGCGGTTCTGCCCTAGCAGGAGGTCGCACCTGCCCGTCCCCCCCCCCGGCCCCAGCCCCCAGCCCCGGGGGGTGACCGCTCCGCTGCGGCCCGGAACCGGCAAGCCCCAGCCTGGGTCCCTGACCCGGGAGTCACGTGACCCGGGCAGGGCCAGTCCCATCCCCCCACCCCCGCACTCACCGCCGGCCGGGCCCCGCGCTCCGCAGCTCTGGGCCGCCGCCGCCGCCCGCCTCGTGTCCTTCCCGAGTCGCCGGCTCCGCCCCCTCATTAATATGCAGTGCCCTGAGCCAATCAGCGCCCGACACCCTGCTCGGCCTCGCCCTGGGGCATGCGCGCTCCCACGGCTGGAGGGGGCGGGGCGCAGCTGGCTCCGGGACGCGCAAAGAACCCAGGCGTCCGGGCTGGAACCCAGGAGTCCTGCTCTAGCCCTGCGCCCCCTGCCTGGGCGCTGACTCCGGCTGCTGGCCCCGGCGCACCCAGCAGGGTGACCAGACAGCAAGGGGGGGTGGGGGGGTAATTGGAGCCTATATAAGAAAAAGACCCAAAATCGGGACTGTCCCTATAACATCCGGACACCTGTTCACCCTGTCACCCAGCCGGGGCTGCCCTGGCGGGCGAGGGCCAGGGCCCAGGCCGGGGAGGAGATGCGCGCAAAGCGCCGAGGCTCAGGCTGGTTTCCGGGCGTGACTCATTGCCCAGGCGTTTTTACACGCTCGGCTGAGGGCGAGGCGCTGTGACAGGTGTGGCTACGGTGACTTGCTAAAAACCAACCTGGCCCAGGCATGTGGCTGCATCCACCATGTTGTCTGCGCGCCCAAGCCGTAGACCAGCTCACCCCTCCCCTCCCCAAGGGCCCCAGTACGGCTGCCTCTGTGCCGGCCCAAGGCCTCGCAACTGAGAGGAAGGGTGGTCGCAAGTGCTGATGGCAGCTGCAGGTGTCTTAGGCATCTGCCATTTCCATTGGGTGCCTCAGCTTTGTTCCCGGAGTGGGCACTGCCCATCCCCGCAGCAGCAAACTTTTAAGTAACCATGTGGCCAAGCGGCTGGAGCCCTTTCAAACCACACACTAACAGCTCTGCCTCAGCGACATCTACTGCAAAAAAACCCAGACCCACAGTAACAGGTCTCAACACCCTGGTCTATAGACAGAGGCGCCTGCTATGCCGCTAACTATAGCCATGTAGGGGGCTGGAGCTTTGGCTCTGAAGCCCAGGGAAGGGGCGCTGGTGGGTGCTTGAGCGCTGGCGAGGTAGCCTAAGCCACAATGGCTCCATGGCTCTTTTACTGCCATAGCCTGAGCCCGCGTCCATAGACCCAGGCGCTGAGATGTGCTGCTGCCAGCCTTTTTTTCCCCTTTGCCTTGTAGATGTACCCTAAGAGCGGAGTCTGCCAGCAGGCCTGATTAGGTGCTTTGCTTCTACTGACGCGTACCAGCCACTGTAATGGGCACATTCAGAACTGGCAGCACTGATGTGAAACTGCACCACCCCCAGCCTGTTTTGAAGTGCAACACGCCTTACATCCCCAGGAAAGCATACATACCTGGCTCCCCAGCTGGAAAGAAGTGGGCGGGGGTGTTCATTACACCCACCTCACCTTTGGGAAGTGCTTTGAGATCCACAGTTGGAAAGCACTGCGTCTCCACAGTACTAACAGAGAAGGGGAAGGTCATTTGCCACATAAGGACTCATGAACCCTGGCCTTGAAGACCGTATCTGAAAGCTGCATGGCCTCTGAACCTCTCCACTTGCAGTGTCAGAGCAGGATATTGTTACGTTTCCTATGTGGGGAGTGTTATTGACAGAGCTGGCCCCCAGTGAGCAGAGCTGTTCACTGGGTCTCACTGATAAAGGGCCATAAAACAGGAACCATGGGTCTGAGCCATCGCTATCAGTCACACAATACAAAGCTCAGAGTGGCTGATCGGAGCCCTTCCTGCTCATAGCTCACTGACACAGCACATCCATGGCCAACTAATCAGTTAAAACTCCCACTGCGCAGCAAACACGCTTTCCTGTAATGTGGTAGAACAGGGACTGAATGGGCACAAAGACCTAGTGGCAGTTGCAGAAGGGGAAAATGTATTACTGTTTCTCAGGCTCGTTCTACGATGGAGAGAGAGACCTTCACCAGTCAGTGACTCTGCCTTCAAATCACTTGCTGGGGCATTTGGTGTGCAAATAAGAGCAGGTGAGCTGGAGCAAGTGCAGGGCTGGACAATCTCTGCAGCAAGCAACAGCTGCCTAACCAGTAAGTGATAAATAGTTAAAGGAAGCATTACTCTATGGTAAATTCTAACCATTCTAGAAAGGGGTCATAGCTGGGGCCAGAACTAATTCAGAGAGTAGCCTTTACCGTTTTAGAACTGGTCCGTATTAGGACTCCAGCTACAGACACCCAAACTGATTTAAACCATGCTTAATCTGCATTAAGCTAATGCACCTCTTTCTCCTTGGCTGAGTGCTGCTGCCCACTGCTGGACACAACAAGCATGTGTACAAGGAAGCAGCTGTAAAACACTCTCATGAGATACTGTGGTGAAACGTGGCCATTCTGATAGTAGCAGTAAAGCGCTGATGTGTTTAAGCAGCCAAGTACAGGGGGCCACCTACCCACCCACTTCAAGGGAACAACACTGGCCCAGTTGTAGGGTGACTCAGGTCACCCATCCAGCTGGAGTGCACTGGAAGGTCCGAGACTAGTGATGCAGGCGGGGAAGAAAGAGAAGCCTCGTCCAGACACGGCTCTTGTGCTTCTCTTGCTGATGCTCTGCAGTCCAGATGCTTTGTTTCCTGTCAGTCAGTGACAGCAAGTGCTTAGCCAAGTCCAGCAACATGCTGCCTCCATGCCAATCACCACATGGCAGCAGGATGAGCCAGGCAAGCAATCATGCAGAAAATAAGGTGAACCCAGAGGCGAACTTCCTGGAAGGCTGGTATGTGATAGTGGCATCTGCATGTTCATAGAGTTTAAGTCAAGAAAGAACCATGAGATGGCTCACCTAGTCTTCTCTCCTGGATATCACAGGCCATTAAATTTCACCTTGTACTGAGCCTCATAACTTGTTTGGCTAAATCATAACTTTCAGAAAGGCAGCCAGTGTTGACCTGAAGACAGCTAGAGATGGAGAACCCACCACTGCCCTCGATAGCTTGTTCCAACGGTTAATCATGCTCACTGTTAAAAATTTGTTCCTTATTCTAATTTTAATTTGTCTGGCCTCAGCTTCCAACCATGGTTCTTGTTCTGACTTTCTCCACTAGAGACACTTTAGTCCCGGTGAAGTACTTAGACACTGTAATCAAGTCACCTCTCAATCTTCTTTTTGATAAGCTAAACAAATTGAATTCTTTAAGTCTTTCTCTATAATTTTCTCCAGCACCCACATCAATTTTGTGGCTCTTTTCTGCACCCTCTCTAGTTCTTCATTTTAAAATATGGACACTAGAAGTGGACTAGTATTGGTCTCACCAATGCTGTATACGGAGGTAAAATCACCTCCCCCACTCCTACTCGCTACTCCCTGGTTTACACATCCAAGGATTGCATTAGCCCATTTTGCCACAGCTTTGGCCTGGGAGCTCAGATTCAGTTGCTTGGCCACTATGACCCCTAAATCCTTTTCAGAGTCACTGCTTTCCAGAATGTAGTCCATTCTGCGAGTATGGCCTGCCTTCCTCTTTTGGAGATGTAGAACATTGCATTGGGTTACATTAAAATGCATTTTGTGTGGCTAGGCCCAATTTACCAAGCGATCCAGATCACTCCATGTGACTGCCCTGTTCTCATCATTATTGATCAGTCCGCCAATCTTTGGGTCATCTGCAAATTTAGTCAGCAGTGATTCATCTTCATCTGGAAGTAACTATAACAAGTGTTGAATGGCTTTGGGTTTAGCACCAATCCCTGCTGTTTCCCACTAAAAACAGCCCCATTTGATGATGATTCCCCACTGACAACTACTCTGAGATCTGTCAGCCAGTTCTTAATACATTTCATGTGTGCTTTATTGGTACTGTATGTCAGTGTGCTACATGGGAGATTAAGCACCCCTCGGAACAAGCAGATGAGCAGCACAGCCCAAACAATATATCTCCAAGACATCAGCATGGAGGCCATGGAAAAATCCTCTGTGATGGAAGGTTAGATAAGGGACAGTCTGCATCTGTCCTTGGGCAGGTTTAGCTAACACAGTACAGCTTCAGCCATAATATATTCTGCTGTTTCAGAACAGCTTGGAACCAGCAAAAGCCAGATAAGAAGAGTTTCTCTCTAGCTCTGAACAGTAATGATCAAATCCTCAGGCTACGCTTTGTAGTGTTCACTTCCTTTATTACTGGCACTGCCAGAGAAGTAATTGTAAATATGAGCTTTGGTGCAAGCTCTGATCTTAGCATTCAGTCAATTGATCCATTACAAGGATACTAAATATGTATTTGATTTTTTTTTTTTTTAAAGAAAGTCTGTTGGTTGGGGTGGAGCCTGACAGAAGAGCACCCACTGGAGAACTCCACACTGCGGCTGATGTTCCATGTGACAGCATCTGAAGGTACACTGGACTTGACCAGTACAGGCAAAAGGTTTCCATTTCTAGCATAAAGGGCTACCTAGGATACTGATAACTAGCACTTCACCATATCACATGTGGCCTGAGCAATAGAGACTGCCATGAAAACAAACCCTTTAAACATCTGCTTCTGTTTTGTAGCTAGCAGCTCTGACCTGGGGGCCTAGGACCAGGATATTTTACAGGAGAAACAACACCTCCATAGACTGAAGACAAGCAAGCAAAACCCACTTCAGATCAGATGTCCCTGGCTGCGCTGGCCAAGGCAATTTGGAAACTGACAGATACTTGGCATGCTCCTTTACAGCTCCTGGCATCTCTCAGGAATGCTTAGATCAGAGCAAGAGGGTGAGCTGGTGGAGTTCTCTCCTCTGAGTTTCACAAGTCATAATTGTGTCCATTTCCCCACCCCACAATGAGTTTCCAGACTTGTCTCATGTTCAAGACAACAGGGGAGGTGACATCCCCACCTTTTGGGGATGTGGGGACAAAATGAGAGAAGTCACTTACTGTCCCTGATGTAATTTTTCCCATCTTTTGGAAAACCTCAGAGTCAGTCTCTCCTAATGGTAATCATCATTTCATTTGCCCTCATACCACAGAGCATATCGATCAGAGCTGAGATTTCTCCCTATACAGAGGATGCAGTTAAAAGATTCCTGCCCTGATGAGGAAGAGCTATCAACACGTTAACCCTTACTAATCACATTACAGAGACCTTCTGATCACATTCTAATTACATGCTGCACTGATCCATAACGGGAAGCATTCATACTTTACCCACAAAAAACTTAGCCTCCTGAAGCTTACCCCATGGTTCACACAGCCCCAGAACCTGCCCCTACAGATGTTTGGTAAACACCAATCAGGGAAGATATGGTCCCCATGAGACCCACGAGCCATGGAGGAAACTGTCCAGCCCAAAGAAATCCTGGAGGCAGCCAGTGGACAGCATTGGAGAGATCTGCCATACTGCTGAGGATGCTCAAAACTTCAGATTTCACTTGGGCGTCCATTTCCTTTTGACTCTGCTCCAAGGATTCACTGGGGGGAGAAAAAGGCAGAAATATATCCATCCTCCAGTCTGCCACCAGGGACTCTGGCAGAGTCACATGGCTGAAATCCCCATGATGTGTGCAGTGACTTTCAGAGAGGAAAAGGAACAGAACAAATGATTCAAGCACAGACAGGAGGATGTGTTTACATCTGTAAATCTATCATTGGCTATTCCTTGCACCATCTGCCTGATAGACTCAAAATTATTGCAACAAATCCTAGAAGTTCTCTGCTGAAAAACAGTTCAAATGGCTTGTTCTTTTCTCTGAAAATTCGACATCTACTTGGAGTAGTATTCTCCTGTCCTGTACCACTGAATCACAATGATGTCCATTACCTCTCCCTAACCTCAGCCTCTTGAAGCTGACCCCATGATTCACACAGCCCCAGAACCTGCCCCTACAGATGTTTGGTAGACACCCGTCAGGGAAGATATGGTCCCCATGAGACCCACTAGCATCTGGAAGAAGAGCATCCTCTCGTTCATTGCAAGGACATCCGCTTTTGGTCCTATATCTTACTAGCCTCAAAGGCACAGCATTACTTAACAGAGTATCAGATATGTCGCAAGGGGATTAATTCCAGCTCATTTGGGATCTACAGCAATAGCTGTGTCCCTTCTCCTAATCCACATTTACATTTGGGAAGCCAGTGAGACCAGATAATAGCAGAAGGATTTAGGAAACACTAATGTGTATTGTGCATAATTATAAAGTAGACACAGAGGCTGAGAAGCATCTTCTCAGGAAATGTTAACTGATCAATTATCAGTAACCAAGTTTCTGAGTATAGGCTTCCTCATTTGAGATTGATAAGTAATAATTAGTGTCACCTTGGGTGAGCTACTTCAGGCGATAAGGAGTATGTGTTAAAACGACTATATTACATAGGACAGAATGCATACCCAGTGCAATTTCTCAGCTTCCTTCTTAGCTGAAACAGAATTCTGAGAGACCTGAAAACAAGAGAGAGATGACGGTAAGAGTCCAAGCTGTCTGTGACCAAGAGAGACTCTGACACCATCACCCCTTGAATGCTAAGGGTCCATCTTAATAAGAACTACCAAATGCTAGCACTAGTCTTTGCCATGGGTAGAGGCATCCTTGTTAGAACAGGTTGTATTGCCTACAGGGATGGAAAAGCATTGTTCTACAACCATGATAAGCTACAGGGGGTTAGCCTCGGGCTAGATCAGAAGCAGCATGGTATTCTCCCTCTCGAGAGCTCAAATTCTTTCTTGCCAGTCTGATCAAAACCAAATTCTAAGCTTGGTACAAATTTTTCTAGATTTACCTGAACTTTGGGCTTCTAAATAATGTAAGGAATATGGAATAAAAGGGCCAGGGACAATAAACTGTCCTTAGTGAAGATTTTTTTTAAATAACATCGATCATGCAGCAAAAACAACTGCTGGGGCCCTACCAGGCAGAGAAGATTCTGATGTCCTTCATAGCTGTAAAGTTGCTTACAGCTAATTTTGCAGAGGAAGTTTGTCTGAATCTGCCACCAGGGCTTCTACATGGAGCAAGCAGCTGGAGTAATGTTCAAGCTACTCAATCTAGCTGGAATAAAATGCCCTTTTAAAACTGTATGGATTAATGTAGCTCTTAGATCAGGGTTTACTGATGGGTAAGTAGTAGGGTTTCAGCCCCTCACTATAACTCAGAGAATTCTTCCTTCTCCATGTGGGAAGGAGAATAATGTGGAAAGTTTGATTTTACTAATGCACAAGGACATAATTACGACCATATTATGTCAGATCAATGGGCCGTCTTGCTCAGTATTCTGTTGCTTGCCAGTGGCTGGTGCTGGATGCTCCAGGAGTGAATGGAAAAAGGCAATTTAGCAAGTGATCCATCCCTGTCAGCCACTCCCAGCTTCTAGCAGTCAGAGGTTTAGGGACATTCAGAGCATGGGGTTGCATCCCTGACCATCTTGGCTAATAGCCACCGATGGACCATACTCCATGATTTTATCTACTTCTTTTTTGAATGTAGTTATACTTTTGGCCTTCACAACATCCCCTGGCAACACATTCCACAGGTTGACTGTGCATTGCGTAGGCTTGCCAGCCCTCCAGGATTGTCCTGGAGTCTCCAGGAATTAAAGATTAATCTTTAATTAAAGATTTGTCATGTGATGAAACCTCCAGGAATCTGTCCAACCAAAATTGGCAACCCTAGCATCTATATGGCATTGTGGGAAGAAGTACTTCAGGCTGTTTGTTTTAAACCAGCAGCTTATTCATTTCACTGAGGCAACAAAGAGTCCTGTGGCACCTAAAGGACGTATTGGAGCATAAGCTTTCGTGCGTGAATACCCACTTTGTCAGATGCCAGACTAACACGGCTACCCCTCTGATACATTTCACTGGGGGTGACCCTGTTTCGTGTAGCAGTAAATAACAGTTCCTTATTCACTTTTTCTACACCACTCATGATTTTATAGACCTCTATCATATCCTCCTTTGTTGTCTCTTTTTCAAGCTGAACAGTCCCAGTATTTTTAATCTCTTTTCATGTGGAAGTTGTTCCATACCCCTAATCATTTCTGCTGCCCATCCCTGAACTTTTTCTAATTTTAATGTATGTTTTTGGAGATGGGGTGACCAGATCTGCATATAGTATTCAAGGTTCAGCCATACTATGGATTTATTAAGTGGCATTATGATATTTTCTGTCTTATGATCTATCCCTTTCCTAATGGTTCCTAACATTCTGTTAGCTTTTTTGACTGCTGTCACACATTAAAGCAGATGTTTTCAGAGAACTATCCACAATTACTCCAAGAACACTTTCTTAAGTGGTAACAGCAGAAAGTTAACTCAATGTGGAAACTAGAGGATTCACTTACTGCAGCAAGAAAAAAGGAAATGGGGCAAATCTATCCTGAGATAATTTTACAGTAAGAGTCCAATTCGGTTTACAATTGAATCATATTAACCAGCTAAACATCTGGCTAACGGAAGGGAGGGCTCTTTCAGGATTCCCATGTTTTCCCACTTGGCCTCATTTGCTTGTGTCGGAAACTGAACTGTTTTCCCCATTTGCTATTTCATTAGATGGGATAAACAACGTAACTAGGAAACAGCTCACATAAAGGTGACCTACAAACTGGGTGTGGCTGGAAGGATGTGTGTCCTTTAGGTGTCAGAAAAAAAGAAAACCATCTGAAAGGGTTTTTATTGTCAGAAGAGGAGATGGGGCAATTCTGGTTGTTTTTACTTTAGAAACAGCAGATGTGCCAGCTCAGTCTTCCTCGAAACATATACAAGAACAGAATCTCTAGTGTAAAATAGAAGATGAAGAAAACTTAAAATCTTCCAGGCCTTCACTCGTAAGGCAGCCAAAAAAAAGGGCATCAGTCCCATATCCTTCCCCACATACTTTTGCAGGCCCCTTTTAAGGCAGAGCTTTAGCTCAGCCTGGCAAATTTTTATTTGCCTTTTCCCCTACAACAAGGAATACATTGATTGGTGAGGAAGATATTTATTTTTTCGTCCTGGTGGGTGGGTCAGCAGACTGTCTCTGGACTAGAAAAGTCTCATGATTATTTAGCAATACAGTTATAGTCACCTCTAAGGATTTACCAATACCCTACAGGCTAGGAGGATTTCTAGCACTATATTTTAGGATCACTCAAAATCCCCTTAGTTTCCAGGGTGTCTGTTACAAATAGTACAGCTTCCTTCTGAAGATGTATGGTGTCAAGTATCAGGGGGTAGCCGTGTTAGTCTGTATCTACAAAAAGAAAAAGCTTATGCCCAAATAAATCTGTTAGTCTTTAAGGTGCCACCAGACTCCTTGTTGCTTCTGAAGATGGACGCCAAGGCTTCTGATTCTGAGGAGGAGTTAAAACTTCAGAAGAGTAACAACAAGGTTAGTAGATAATCCAAAACCACAGTGTTCCATTGCCCAGCCCCCAGGAGCAGCCAGAGCCCCTCCTAAGATCTGTGACCAGTAAGCCTTTCTGCCAGGCCCCGGAAGCGGAGAGAGTGTTCTCCTCATGCCCCTTTAAGAGCTGCATCTAGTGAACATTACCGTACAATGCCCAGGACAAGGGAGAGCCCCCAGAAAGCTGTGCTTAATGTCCACCACTGGTGTGAGTTTGTGCGAATAACATCAGCATCAGCAGCCCATGCTACGTGCTCACAGGGGTAGTAGAGCTGATCAGCCAGGTTACTGAGGACAGAGAGCCAGCGGACAATGGTATCTTCTTCCTGTAGCACAGAGACAGGCAAGAACTTAATACCGGCTGCTTTCTTGCATAAACACCACAGGTTAGACTGTACACTGCACCTTGCAGCAGCGTTGCTAATCCAGCTTCCTTACAGCTCTGAGAACAAGCTTACCTCTTCCTGAGACTGGAGAATGAAAACAAGCACATCACTAACATATCCTGTATTTTATATCCAACATACGGCAATGATCTTGCACACAGTTTCTGATGAATATCCATCAAGCAGGGACTCTCAGCTGAGCCAGCAAGGGACATCTCTGCAGGAATTTCTACAAAGGCCAGCAAGGTTTTTGCTCTCACCCTATTTTGTTGTTGTTTAAAAAATAAACATTTCATGACGATGAAAAGTGAGGGAGTGAGAGCCCTGGAGGCTGCTATTCTGTTATAATTTATTATTTGTATTATGGAGCCCACTGTGCTAGGAACAAAAGTACAGTCCTTGCCCCAAGGAGTTTACAATCTCAGAATATGAAGAGAGACAAGGGATAGAAACAGATGTGGAGTAAAAGGAAATAATGAGATGCAGTTGGTCACTATGATAGACTGTGGTCTCAGCACACCAGTGATCTAGCTGCTGTCAAGTTTTTTGTAAGCATCATGCCAGAGAAGAGTTTTAAGGAGAGATTTGAAGGTGGATAATGAGGTAGCTTTAAGTTTACAGAGCGTGCCTTCCATGTGAGGGGCAACATGGGAGAAAACAGGAAGGTGGTTGTTTGAAAATGTAACAAGTGGGTGAGGAAGGCTGGCATTATAAGCCATTGGGAAGTAGAAGTCAACCTTTTGCTACTGCAAGATGATGGGAAGGGTAGAGATAGGCCTTGGAAGGGAAGGCTAGATTGGAACCAGAGACGTCCGTGGCCCTTTAATACTCCCCTGAGGGAGTTAGGCCAGGGTCCCACACTTCTGCAGTTGCTTGCACTTCTATAGCAGTTACAGGAGAAGCCTGTATTTGTCTTGAAATACAAAGAACACTGAAGTTTATAAATACCATTTCTTGGAACGTGCTTAGTCCAAAATACAGTTTAGTGAACAGGGTAGTTTGCAAGCTTGAGAAAGCGAGCCTAAGCACGATCCTGTCTGTAACATTCACTTTGAAACTCCACTGGATCTTAGCGCAGCCGTGGAAAACTGTGAAGATTTCTTAGAGTGTGAGCTGCCAATGGCGGCAGGGCCCATGTCTTCCTGGGGGTCTGTACAGCACTCAGTGCAACAGGGCCTGAGCCCAATGGGGGATACCACAATTCAAATAAATAATACAAATACTTCAGAGAAATACATGGTAGCTGAGGCCCCTGGGCCCAGGAGAGGTCATTACAACGTAGGTAATGCTGCACAGCAGGCCCAAGCCTGCAAGGGGACCAGATGTCTAGGTATTTATACGGCCTCCATCACCTGCATGCGCCTCCTCCTCGCAGTCAGCAGAGGGGGAGAGCGCAGCATTTTGCAGGATTAGGCCCCTGGATGTCAAGCTCCACAGGGCCCTTGGTCTCCCACCGCCCTGCGTGCCCTGTGTACCCCTGCTCCCAGGGGAGAAGGGGGGCAGGCCTGCCCCTCCTGGGGGGAGTGGCTCCACCTCCCATGCCCGGGGAACGGGGCTGGTTACCTGGGCACCCAGCCCGTACTGGCGGCTGTAGGCGAGCATGGCGACATCATCGAAGAGGCGCAGCACCGTCCGGCAGTGGCTCAGCTGGGCCGACACAGCCAGGAGCCTCCTGCCCATCTCTGACTCCGTGGGGCTTTTCCGGGCCAGGACCCCCCCGGCCAGCTGGCAGCCATAGCACAGGGTCCGGATCTGGGGGGAAGGGGAGGGTTAGAGCCCCCCAGGGAACCCGACCGCGCCGCTCCCGTAAACCCTGCCGCCCCTCTGCACCCCGCCGCCGGGGGGGGGGAGCGCGTCACGCACCACTCGGTCGCGGCCCCGGTACGACTCCAGCACCGAGACCAGGCTGCTGAGCGGGTCCGCAGCTGCCGCCATGGCAACACTTCCGGGTTACTAGCAGCCATCCGGACGTACGTTAGCAGCGTGATGACGTTCGGGCACCCTGCACGCAACACGGGATGGCGCGGTGCCTGCTGGGGGATCGCTGTCGCCATGGGGACCAGGCCTCTTCCCTGTGTGCGACGGGGCGGGCTCGGACTCTGTCTAGGCCGCAGTTCCCCTGCCCCGAGCGGCCCAGAGGCAGCTGGGACTGGCTGGAGCCTGGGCGGGCAGGGCCTGTGCTTCCCGCTCCGGGCTGTGCGTCCCCGGCCCCCGTGTAACACCAGCGGCCCCTCAGCTGGCGGGGGGCGCCTCGCTCCACCAGGCCCTGTGGTGGGTCCACTCGAGACCCCGCTGGGGCGAGCGCCACGTGCTGTGTGTTATCAGCCTCCTGGTGATACAATCCGCCAGGCCCGTTTCCGTGGGCGCTCGCTCCCCCGCCAGCTTTCGTCGCGAGGGGTCTTGTTCACGGCCGGGGGCAGGCGGTATGGGCGGGTAGCCGGTGTGCTCGCTGCAGCCCCAGGGGTCAGCACAGCCCCGGAGAGCGAAGTCCTTCACGGCCTGCAGCGGTGCCAGCTTTGCCAGGAATGCCCTTCCTGGGGGTCAAGTATCAGAGGGGGAGCTGTGTTAGTCTGGATCTGTAAAAGCAGCAAAGAGTCTTGTGGCACCTTATAGACTAACAGACGTTTTGGAGCATGAGCTTTCGGGGGTGCGTCCGAAGAAGTGGGTATTCACCCACGAAAGCTCATGCTCCAAAACGTCTGTTAGTCTATAAGGTGCCACAGGACTCTTTGCTGCTTCCTGGGGGTGTTACTGCTGAGCTGACTGGGAGTGCCCTTTTGTGGGCAGCGGAGCTGGTGGCTGAGGATTTGTAATCCCTTTTGACCTGGGCCTGAAAGTCTCCATATCCCTTTCCCAGTCTCTTGCATCATCTGGTAGTTCCCAAACCCTGGGTGAAAAACACTGGGATTGTGATATGAGCTAGCAACTTCTTGAGAGTGTGTGAGAAACAGCTAGGTTGTGTAAATGTGAGGTGTGGTGCTTCGACTCTGAAGCTGACCTCATATCCCCTTCTCCCGCATTACTGGTTCCCCAGGGAGCAGAGCTACCCTACGAATTCACAAATTGCACGTTCCATTCCGTATCTGTTCTGTGGGTACCTCCTGCTCAGCAGCTTTGCTGAATCAGGCCTCAGGTTTGTGAATGAGGGTATGGTAGCTCTGCTCCCTGGGCTGGGATAGAGGGTTGTTAACTGGCTGATTTACCTTTGATGTCACAATCCCACAATGTCACCACCAACCATGAGCCGTTGTGGGGCAGGAGACCAGGGTTTGACAGGGATGGTACTGATCTTGCCTATGCTAGGCTTAGGCTACCAGTTCATAAGCAGACGTAGCACTGCTGCTTCTCTGAAATCTTATGGCACTGGCACCTGTAATTTACTCTCTCGTACGCATGTTTTCCTTCTCTTTAGCCCTCTTGCTCTCCAGTCATTTCTCTGTTTCTTGTTCTCACTTTCTCCATCTTTGTTACTCCAGATATCAGATTCTTCACCTCTCCGCTGCTGAGATTCCATTATGACATGATGCTTTTATGATAACATCACAGGACACTGAAAATTCTGCAGTTGATTGTTTAGCTTTGGGAGGAGATGAGTTACAGTCAACTTGTCTCAGGCGCAATGAATGGATGAGGGGTACCATTTGAGGGTTCAAAGGAAGAGAAACATTGATTAGCATTATTGTGTGAGGCCACAGTTCTGTTGTCAGATGCTAATTAGTGTGTGAACTCCTGCTGAGCCAGCTCCCTTTCTAGGATTTGCCCCATAGGCTGTTACTCACTGGGTTTAGGTTGTCTTCAGTTTTTCTTTTCTAAGTCTAAATAATTCCTTTTCTTGTCTGGGGTCTTGTGTTTGATGCGTATGGCCAATTTATGGCTATTTAGGTTGTAAACTCTTGGGGATAGGGCCTGTTATTTCCTTGTAAGCATGTACCAGCACAATGATTGCTGATTGGGGTGCAAGGAATAATAATAATACACTGATCAAAGTCAGTCACCTTGGAAAGATAATTTAATCTCGTTTATAGGAAAGACCAACTCTGGTACACATGCAGGTGTTTATTAAACACGCTTACATGCTTTGCATTAATTTGGACCATAGAGGTGCAAAGCCAGCCCACTGCCGAGTGCTCTGAGCTAGTGTCCACAGATGCCAGCTGGCATGTGGCTCTATCCAAACTCATGAGTCACATGCATGGCCATTTATATAAGAGAACCCATTCAGGCTCTCCTGTGAGAGATGGGAAGCGCCTCTCCCAGCCGAGACCAGGTTAGCACCTCTCCTTTGACCAGCTTGGCCATGGGAAGTGAGTCCCAGCTGAGACTAGGAGAGCGTGGTTTTTACTCAGCCAGAGGGGAGGTGACTCCCAGCCCAGCTTAGTTCAGCATGGGTCCTATTGGTTTGCTTTTGAGGCAGGCTGCCTTTGGTTCATTCTATAAAACTGCTTTCTGAACTACCCGGGGCCCAGTTTGAGTCTCAGCTGTGGTAATAGGCACCGACTGTACACATGGCACATCCAATCCTGGATGGAGGAGCTTGGCTAACGTCCCTCTATCATCTGGCCCCATTTGGCCATGTTTTAAAATATTGCCCTTTTGGTTCCAATAATCCTGTTAGAAATATCCCAGAACCTGGCACGGGGTGATTAGCAAGTGGTCCAAAAGGCCAACTTCCTGCATGCTAAACTCCCATGAATCCCTGAGATTCTGTGGCCCAGATTCTTCCCGGTAGTAACCCTGCAATGTCCATGGATTGACAGCAGAGATGAATTTGTATCTGAGGCAGGACAAAGCCCCAGTTGCTTCTGGGC
Source organism: Terrapene triunguis (assembly GCF_002925995.2). Taxonomy (NCBI): domain Eukaryota; kingdom Metazoa; phylum Chordata; order Testudines; family Emydidae; genus Terrapene; species Terrapene triunguis. The sequence continues at coordinate 965,345 of NW_020664545.1, forward strand.
TGCTCTTATCATGGCAGTGGGGGAGAGCAGGACAGCTCCATGGGAGGATGTACCCGCAGTTCTGGGATTGCTGGGAGCTCATTTCATTGTAGAGAGTGCAAATGTTTGCTGTTCAAAAGTGGCTGCTTCTGGGATGATGCAGGCGCCTCCTACCAAGGGCCTTACTTGGACATCTTGTAAGGAACAGTCAGAGAATAAAGATCCTTATCTCCTGTTCCTTCTTATCTCTTGGAGGCTCTTGCTCTTTGTTCTTTAGGAAGGGACCAAGGCAGCGAAGCACCTGAGTCTGATATCATGTCTCTTCCTTTACAGGGGAAAATGGCAGCCACTGGCCAGTCGTTAATCCCAGCCCCGCTCACAGGGATTCCCTTCCTAAAGGCCTCACATTTTCAGATAGGGTTTGACCATAGACCACAGGGAAACGTTGTTGAATCTCCTTTCCGCACTGATTTCCCTCCCTTATGGGGCAGTTACAAACCAGACCCAATTCTGCTTCCAAACTCCAAGGGTGTTTTGAATCAGGATATGGATAAAGCCAGGGAAACCTGGTCAGAAACCCACCTGGCATTTCCAGTGAGATCCCTGGAACCAAAGCCCAAAGTCTGTCCACCAGAATCTCACCTCCAAATGCATGCAGATTCCCAGACCAAAATTTTCACCTCAACTGCAAGGGAGAGCTACCCTTGGCCAGACGTGACTCTGCAGGGACCAGCCTCCACCAGAGCTGATTACAATAAGGAGGAAGATCATTTTCCTTGTGGAGACAAAGACAAACTAAAGCTCCTGCCTTCTGTCTATCGTTTTTCATACCCAGCGTATGAGATATTTGAGCCCATTGCCAAAGCGCCATGTGTGCATCTGGGTGAGTTGTTTGGGGCTCTCTCTGTCAGGCTGTGGCCTCACAAGTCTCAGGGCAGGTGGCATGCATGGGCACTGGGGTTTTCATTGGCTTGGTTTAGGTTTCCATTACAACCAGTTTAAGTCTGTATTTACTGTAGTGAGTGGAGTCCTTTATCATCAAAGTGCTGAGTTTTAGGATCTAGAACTATTTAAATATCACTGGTCTCCCTTTTATAATTTCATGTGTGAATTTGGTGATCATGATAGCGAGAGGCTTATAGCAGTGGCTGGCAGTGCATGTGATGATACAAGCTTTCACTATGCAGCTCTGCCAGTGCACCTTCCTCTTTATCTGCAGCACCCTCTGATATTCTAGTCTTGGCCCCCACCCCATAGCTTGGCTGGTGCACGCAGTCCTGCCTTGCAGCATTCCCAATATCCCTGGTTTCTGTTACAGCCTGTGCTTCTCTTTAGCACAGGCTGCCAGTTGTGCAAAACTGTGTGGTGGTTTTGTGTTGTGCACAGATCGGGTCTACCTGACACAGACACATTAGTGACCTAGTGCAGAATTTGGACCCAGACCTCCGGAGTTGAAAAGCCAGTGAATGCATTTACTTGCCATGCCAGCCAGTGACCTCACCACACTAGGCAATTACAGGAGAGCCAAGATGCAATATTGTTAAAGAAGTCAATTCCCACTCGCAAAGCCTGTGCTTAAGGGCTTTGCTGAACTGTGGCCTCAGTTCCAGAGTAGGTCCAGTGGAATTTGCTCCTTCGGTGGTGGGTCTGTTTGTTTTTGGTCCAGGAGAGAGTGATCTTTGATCTGTGGAAAAGGCCACTTTGTGTCCTTGCTATCAGACCCTGATTTCTTAGCTCTGGATACTTGCCCAACCTGAGAGCCACCATGGTCTCCTAAACGCAGTGACTGGGGGATGGGCAGCACAAAATCCCTTTGTTCTAGGCAGACCGCGCCCCAGGCTGAAGGGTTGTCAGGGATGAAGTAGCCAAGGCTGAATAGCGTTTTCCTCTAGTTGTAGTGGGTAGATACTCCAGGTCAGTGTGAGACTGGGCAGAGAGCAGCTGTCTTGGAACCCTAGTTCCCATGTCAGTTTCTTACACTTCCTAAGAACTGTAATTGAGAACTGCAAAGGAGTAACTCAGATCATTCCCTCCCTGTGTTGTTTGGCAGGAGGAATTCCCACAATTAAAGGTGACAGATGCTCCTACTATGGCACTTCTTATCAAGCACAGTTTGAGGGTGGCTGGATCCCTCCTGTGAAGTCCTGTGGAAAGGTAACATCACAGTCCTATAAATTCAGCCATGCTGCTTCCAATTCATATTATGATGGGACTAAGCCTTCTAAAACACTGCTTCCCACTCAGGCAGCCTGTGGACGTGGAGCCTAGTGGTTAGCTATGGGGAGGGGAGCATAGGAATTGCCAGTCCTGTGATCCTGTCTCTGAACACCTGCTTCAGAAGAAGGTGCAGGTTACTCTGTAATGACCTGTCCATATGGGAAGCTGCTTTCTAACATCATCAGCTGGTGGTTGGCTTGTGCCTGAAGCAGGAGACTCTGTAGCTCGTGTATATATTTCATCCGATTTGTAACGCTGGCTGTTCTCATTATCCATATAAATATCCAGTCCTTGCTTGGTCCCTTCCGAGCCTTGGGCTCAGTATCTGTTGCAGTGAATATCACGAATCTTGACTGGGTGTCACAACTGCCAGGTTCTAATCCCAGCTCTACCACTGACTTGCTGTGAGACTGTTGGCAAATGTGGGTGCTAAGGTGCCATGAGTGCAAAGAATTATGATATTTCTGGGTTCATCTAGACTCTGCTAATCAGAGCTATCCCAGTCTGTGCACCCCACCTAGAGAGTCACACTTGGATTTCCAGTAAAACACCTGTTGATCCATGGAGTGGCCTGTCCAGCAGCATTGTTAGCTTTCCAGAATGAAGGAATAGTCTCTTTGGAACTGGGAATTCCAGAAGGCAACGAAGGGGTGATGTGTGCCCTTCATCCTCATGGTTTCTGCACCACTGGCTGGAGTATGTGCTGGGGAAGCCTGAGTGCTCGTGGAGACAGTCAGCAAAGTCCTTGTTTCCCTTGTAATTAGCTGGTGAGGTCTGCTCTGTAGCAGACAGCATCACTCAGAGGTGGTTTCTCTGTAGAGCAAGTCTTCCATTGTGTTTGGAGACCCCAGGAGCAGTGTCAGCACCAGCGAGGAGAAACGTGCCTACGCTCTCCAGGACACAAGGAACCACAGGTAGCCAAGAAGTACATCTGAGGGGTTGTTGCTGTCCCAGGCTCTGTGGTGCTCGCTAAAGGCAAGCTGTCTTTGAGCACGTCACTCACAGCTCACTACCTTATCTCAGCAACTCACATCTTATGCCTGCAGAGTCTATGACAAAGAATGTGCTGCCTTCCAAATACACAAGACGAACATCAAGCCAGGGGATGGTCGCACCAGATTCTTTACTGTGACACTGGAGTCGTTCCCACGGCGAGAGCTAGGTATGGAGGGACGGTGACCTGACACAGTGAGAGATCACATAGATAGTACTGTTGTGCCTTCCTATTGGCCGGAGAGTATACTCCTGGGGGAATTCTGCGCCATTACGCGCGCATCATTCATGTGCTGCACATATTTTTAATGTTTTAATGAATGGGAGAGGCTAGGGGTCAGCCAGGGTCTGCATGGGGGAAGCTCCCTAACAATCCCTACCTGCCCCCCCCCCAAAAAACATGTTCCAGACTTATTCCCACCCATACCCCAAACCCTCCAAGTTCACACCCAGGCTCCTTCCCAGCAATTCCTTCCCTCGCCCTCAGCTCCTCCATTATCCCTGACTCCACCAAGCCTTTGCATTGCTTCTGAGGGATGCAGAAAATGCGTTTTTTTATTATAGTTCAATGATTACTCAGAGTTCTGTATTAATATGCCTAATAAGGAATCTATTTGTCAAAAAACCATTTCCTGAATATTTTTTGTTGTCTGTATTGTTACAGACTACTTGCTGACAGGTATTTTGAAATAAATTACCAAAATAATTGAAACTGGTATGATTATATTGTGTTATTTTGACAAACAAAATATGCAGAATTTTAAAATATTGTGCACAGAATTTTTATTTTTTTGCCATAGATATTCCCCCAGGGGTAAGCGTAGCATTTACAACTGACCTTTCCTCTGCCATGCTCCCTGCTCGCACTGTTTTCTACTTTCTGAAGATATTCCCACCCCATTTCAAGGGGCAGACAGATGTGTGCTTTGAGAACCACACCTGTTAATTTCCTTGGCTTGACTCTTCCTCTGGGGAAATTTGGTCTCCCTGTTACTAGCACGATGCAAGATCTCACTGTTATTGCCCCTACTGGACTAGTGCAAAACTTGGATGACTTTGTTTTTGCAAAACCTAAGCCAGTGCTTGGGGGATCAAATCTGGGGCCAGTTTTATCCCAAATTCGATCGTGCTCAGAGAAATTTCTCCCCCCATCGCTAAGTCTCAGAGACCATGCTGGGCCAGATAAATGCCTGATGTAAGTAGGTGTATATCAATTGACTTCAGCGGGGGGGGGAACGGACCTGCTTACACCAGTTCTGCATTTGGCCCATAGTCAGTGAAGATATGGCCTCCACATGGATATCTGTCCTGTTCCTACCCCTATGTTATTCCCGTCCTTGGTTTGTCCCAGAGGCAGCAGATCCTGTGACCAGAAAGCTCAGCTGCCAGCATTCTGCCTCAGCTCAGACATAACTGGGAGCCACAGCTACTCAACCCTGTATCCTACCCAGTAGTGTTTGTATTACAGTAGCAACAAGAGGCCCTAACCATGGCAATGTGTCCCATTGTGCTGGGTGCTGCACATACACATAGCAGGAGAGTTTCTGTCCTGAAGAGCTCAGAGAGGCGGGAGAAAGGAAGGATTATTGTTACCATTTTACCGACAGGGGACTGAGACTCAGAGATACTAAGGTGTAGATTGTCAGGAGCTCAGCTCCTACTTAGGCACCAAAATCATTGGCCAGATCTTCAAAAATGCTCAGGACCCAGCATCTCTGACTGGGAATGGTGAAGCGCCCCCACCTAAGCTTGGGACCCTACGTGACTTGCCCAAGAAAAGGCGTCTGTGGCGGAACTGGGAAATGAACCCAAATCTCTTGCCCCCACCTAGTGCCTTAACCACAAGACCAGCCTTTTTCCACGTGCTGAGGACACAGCTGGGAGGGTCCTTCCAGCTGTCCATCCCACCCAGGAATGCTGCGGTAGCGACAACCTGTTCAGAATTGGGAACGCTGACAGGATTCACTTCTTGCCTTTACCAGCCCCCGTGAAAGTTACGTGTCTAAGCAAACAGACTTCATCGATCCCTAAAGGCGACGAAGACCTTGAGAGGAGTCGGGAGCGTGCGACCACCACCACTAGCCGATTCTTCCACACCCAGGTCTGTGCCCTGCCTTTCACCTTTCAGCAGCAGCTATCACGGAGCAGCACTGTGTTCTAAAGATCACTGAGTGTGTCACAGGATCAGAGCTGCCTCCTGCTGCAGGCTGGGGTCTCTAAAAGACACTCTGTCCTTGCTCACTCGTAACATTCACGCATGGCCAGTCTCCTGTCCCAGTCTTTGGGCACATACCCTAGGAGGCCTGGCTCCTGTGCCGACTGCCACAGTGCACCCTTTGCCAGGGCTCGCGGAGAGCCTCCAGCCGCAGGCTCGCAGCCTCCAGCGAGGTCAGCTACAGAGAGCTCATTCCCCAAAGGCCAGCTGGCGAGAACCGCGGGATCATTGTGGAGTCACCATCCCTAGGCAGAAGCAATGCAGGATGCCAGAATCCTGCAGCTAACAGTGGGGACCTGGGCCCTCTCTGTGTTGTCTGAGTGGGGTGCTCATACTTACGGCTGGAAGCCAAGTGGAGCATTTGGCTACAGCACCTGCCCGTTAACTTCTGCTCTCGTTTACTCCAGATTGACCTGGGGGAACGTCCACCTCAGCCAGACGTGCCACCGTGGAGACGACAAAGCAAAGTGCCCCTGGGTGACAAACATTTAAACGCCTGTTTCTTCAGCACGACGCAGCACTCGGACTATCAGCCGCCACCCAAGAGCCAGAGGGAGACGTCCAGCAGCAAGAGCCACCTCGAGAGCCACGTGCCCTTTAATTATCCCAGTAAGGCAAAGTCCCTCGGACCCTAGCGCGGCTCCCAACCCTGGGACATGTCCCAGGAGCAGCTTCAGGCTGCTGTGCCGGGTGCTCTCGGTTGCTCCTCTGCATGGGATCCTGGTGCTCTGCCCCTGCCAGTCACTCTGCTGCAGCGGGGTGAGCTGGGTATCGAAGTGATGGGCGTGTTTGGGTGGGAGGCTGCAGGCATGTGCTGCACTGGGATGGGGGTTGTCTTTGTCTACAAGAATGGGACTCCCAAAAGCCAGGCAGGGAACTTGTGCTAGCACAGCACCTGGCAGTGCTGGTCAGCACTCCCAGGGACTGGCAGGTGGATGTTAATCTGGAAGGCTGGCCACCTCCCCAGAGGAGCAGTGTCGAAGTGCTCAGAGACCAGAAAGGTGCCACCTGTGTGAGCCTCAGGGTTGCACTGCCATCTTGTGGGTGGCTTGTAGCATATGCCGTTGGACACGAGCCAGACACTCGCTCTTCTCTTCCTCTTGCTGGAATTGCCACAGCTGACTTCCAGAAGCAAAGGCCTTCTCTCTCTCGCTGGGTTGGAAGAGGTAGTGGAGTGTGTGAATTATAAGCTTTGCTTGTGCAGTCCCAGGCCGGGATTTATACGGGGCTTTGTGTGGAAGAGGCTAAAAAGATCCCCTCTAACCTCTTGGTTCTTTGCTCTGGAATCTACACAGAGAGAGAGAGAGAGAGAGAGAGAGAGAGAGAGAGAGAGAGTGTGTGTGTGTGTGTCCGTGTCCGTGTCCATTCCTTCTTATTTGCATTATTACTGACTGAATGTATCCTGCTCAGTGTGGCCACCACCTGAGCGCCCCCTTGTGGCCCAGGGTGCCTCTGCAGTGCCCTGCCTATGTTTTCCCCTTCTTCAGGGCTCCTTCAATGACAGTCCACACAGTGCTGCTCAATCAGTGTCCTGGTCTGGGTTTTTATTAAATGAACGAAGTTCCCAAAGGCAAACACACACACAGAGAAACATCCATCCAGTCTCACACTGGGCACAGCCCCTCCGCCCTGAGGCACTGTCCCTTCCTTGGGGCTTATTGCAGGAGACCCCCTTTCTCGGCAGTTTCCTCACTGCAGGAGACCTGCTGCCTTTTCTATTTGAATCACCTGGTTCCTCTCAGATGGGGCTCATCTTATCATCTGGGCTGGTTTTAGGCAGGACATTCATCCGGTTTTACACTGGACAGTCCGGCTTTTCTAATGTGAATCCCTTGCCGCTGCTAAGATAGAAATGGATATTGTTTTGTCCAGTAGCAGATGGGAGATCCCATAATGAAGAGCACGTGGTCTGCCAGTGTCACACACACCGTGCATGCAAAGTCAGGCCAGCAATAGCAGTGGTGGTGTGAGCTCACGCATTGTGCATGCAAGGTCACGCTGAGGGGGATGAGGTCACTCTGAAGTACCAGAATGTCCAGTAGTCTGGGTCTGTGTGAGCGGCTCCCCTAGCTGGCTTAGCCCCAGGCTCTCTGGACCACAAGCCAGTCACCCTGTCACAACGACAGCTCTGGAGCTATCCTGCTCCCCCTGCATGAGCAACCTGACACTCCCTTGCTCCTAGGCTGGGAGAACTGGGATAGGGTGCTGGGATGGCAGGCTGTGCATTGTGCGGGCTGCACAGAACTGCCCCCAGTTTGCCTCTCAAGCCGGCAGGGGATAGAGTCCAGGTCTCTGAAGCACTGGGAGCAGGAATCTCGGCAGGTCGAGTTTTCCTGCACTAACCTGGGAATTTCTATAGTGATTCAGAGCAAAGATCCAAAGTAATCCCCTCTCCTGTGTCTGACCGTGGACAGCACCCTATGCTTCAGGGAAGGTGTTAACCCCATAACGGACAGTTCTGCAATAGCCTGGCTGTAAGGGTAGATTCTCTCTAACCCGTGTCGAGAGAGGTTGGCTGAGGGGCAGGAGGGTCTAACAATGGATGTTTGTGTTCTCCATAGTCCTGATGATGTCTAGTGACAGTGAGTTCCACAGGTTGGTTATGCATTGGGTGAAGAAAAATCCTCCTTTGATCATTCTTAAACTTGTTGCCTTTGTGTCCACCTGTATATGACAGAGTGAACAGTGACCAATCTGCCTTCTCCGTGACATTCATGATTCTGTATGTTGCTGTCATGTCCTCTCATTCACCTCCTCTAAAATAAACAGTTAGTCTTCAACATTTGTCTTTATAGAGAAGATTTTCCAGAGCTGTAATCATTCTCCTCCCTGTCTCTAAACTCCCTCTAATCCTCTTGTGTCCTTTGAGATCAGGTGACCAGTCCTGCACGCAGCATTCCAGATGAGGTGGCACCATTAATGTAGAGACTGGCATTGCAGTGTTTTCCATATCATTCTTCATCCCTTTCCTTATGCACCGTGGCAGTTTTTCTGCCTGCATCTGTGCAGTGAGCTGCCCATGGTGAGGCCTGTGTCTCTTCTCCCAGTCAGTGCAGACCCCAGACACGTCTGTGATTGAGTCAAACTGAAAAACTTATTCATAGATTCTAGGACTGGAAGGGACCTCGAGAGGTCATCGAGTCCAGTCCCCTGCCCGTATGGCAGGACCAAATACTGTCTAGACCATCCCTGATAGACACTTATCTAACCTACTCTTAAATATCTCCAGAGATGGAGATTCCACAACCTCCCTAGGCAATTTATTCCAGTGTTTAACCACCCTGACAGTTAGGAAGTTTTTCCTAATGGCCAACCTAGACCTCCCTTGCTGCAGTTTAAACCCATTGCTTCTTGTTCTATCCTCAGAGGCTAAGGTGAACAAGTTTTCTCCCTCCTCCTTATGACACCCTTTTAAATACCTAAAAACTGCTATCATGTCCCCTCTCGGTCTTCTCTTTTCCAAACTAAACAAACCCAATTCTTTCAGCCTTCCTTCATAGGTCATGTTCTCAAGACCTTTAACTTGCCTGTTTCCTGCTCATTTCATGCCTTGACTTTGCTCTTTATTCCATTTGTGAGCAGGTAAAGGCACTGTCACGACCACACAGGCTATGCTGGTCCCGCACAGACAGTGGATGCTCCGGCCCTCAGAAGAGTCGCTGCAGCAGGTACGGCAATAGCTGGCGTATGGGGCCAGGTTCAGGACAAAGGCCTGGTGAGAAGGATAGCTGAGCAACTCTTCATGCCCCCCAGCAGCTGGGAGGGAAAAGGACACTGCAAGTGGACCCCACAAGTAGGCCTCTCTGGAGGGAGCAGGGAAGGGTCGGGGGCTGCCCACCTCTGACCTTGGCCCAGTTAATAGCCCAGTACACAATGTGCTGCCCCCCAGCGGGCCTATTTAGATACCAAAGGCTCTCCAGTGAACAGACTGGCAGTGGAAGGGTGCGGGCGTTACTGGGTGAGGCCAGAGCCACCCCAGCTGCCATGGGGATCTGCCTCTTCCATTCTCAGCAGGGAAGCCTCTGCTTTTCTGCCAGAGGGCACGCAGGGTCAGAGCAAGCGAGGGGGCAGGCTGCTCAGAGCTGCTGGCTGGCATAGACTTGAACCCTGCTCCCTACGGGCTAGTGCTCAGCAGCCAGAGAGCTGAGCGGTGGTTGACTTCTAGGGGCTGTGAGGTTAATGACGGAATCCCCCCCCCCCCACCGCAATGGCTTTTCCTGTCTCCCCAGATAAAATACTCTCACCTGGTCCCGCCGTGGCAGGGGCAGCGCTTCTTTGGGACTGAGCATCAAGATGAGTTCACCCCCAAGTACAGCGGCCCTGTGACTATCTGCGGGGGGAACTTCCAAGTGAGCAGCGTCCCCCTGGGCACCCTGAAGAAGTACAACCCCCAGAGGCGCATGGTCTTTGCAACATGACGTGCCGCCTTCCTAGGGTGGCTCTCAATGCCACTCTCCGGGGGCTGCCTACAAATAAACACAGGTACCTGGCTTCTGTGGAGATGGCCTCCCTGGGGTCTGTAGCACCTGGCTGAGGTCTCGGTGCCAAACTCATCTCAGGAATTGGGCGGAGTCGTAGCAGGGACAAACCTGCCTCCAGGTCAGCTCCGGGAAGCTCCTGCTGAACTCCCATTCGCAGCGGGGAGGGGTCACAACCTAGCTCCATTTCCCCTTGATGGGGGTGGGTAACACATCCCAGCTGGGAGCCGAGCCCCCTTGTGCTGAGCGCTGCTCACTCACTGGGCAGGAGACTGTCCCTGCCCTGTCTGAACTGACCAGATGGACAGCGAGTGAAAAAGGGGACAGGCACAGAGATGAAGTGGCTTGCAAAGGGGCATGCAGCAGGTGAGTGGCAGAGCTGGGGACTGGCTAGGGAAAAGAGGCGGTCGAGTGAGTAGGGGCTTGGGAGACCCAGGTTCAGTTCCCAGCTCTGCCGCAGCCTCATTGTGTGACATGGGGTAAGTCACTGAATCTGCCCCGTGAAAAGGGGATGATACTTCCTACCCCTGTGTGGCTAAAATTCATTGGTTGTGAGATGCCCGGGCACGACCGGGAGGAGGCCAGACAAGTACCTTGCTAGAAAAGAGCCCAGGTCTCCTCAGTCCCAGGTCAGGGTCCTGTGCATTGGCCCCACCCTGTATCTGCTGCGGAGCCTTCTCCCTTCTATTTCTCTGTCTTATGGAAGCAGAGTTTTATGGTGGCACTGTACCCACACTGACGCCTGTGACTTATCTCTGCTCCCGAGGCGGCACCAGGGACACCATGGCAGCTTGGGCCCCTGTAGTTCCCATCACACTGTTATGGCTTTGTGTCCCCACCCTGAAGTGGGATATGTGTAGGGCCCAGACACCCACAGAGAGCCCCAGTGACTTCAGTTAGGGGTTGCTGTTGCTCTGCAGGACGGGGAGTGGGCAGAGGTAGGGCACCCAAACTCTCTGGCCATGTCCCTCCAGCTCTGGAGTTCAGGAGGTGCAAAGGGGCCAGTCACTGAAGGGTGAAGAAGGGATTCACGTATCAGGGGGTAGCCGTGTTAGTCTGTATCTACAAAACAACAAGGAGTCTGGTGGCACCTTAAAGACTAACAGATTTATTTGGGCATAAGCTTTCGTGGGTAAAAACCTCACTTCTTCAGATGCATACCCACGAAAGCTTATGCCCAAATAAATCTGTTAGTCTTTAAGGTGCCACCAGACTCCTTGTTGTTTTTGAAGGGATTCACGTACAGCTGGAGCTGAGCGGGGTCTTTGGGCCAAGCGATTTCCCTGCAGCTGGGGGCAGCAGCAAGTCTAGCAGGAGGGGAGGTTTCAGGCTAGTACTTAGCAACCAACAAAGATTTTCCCTCCCTTCCTGCCATGGATGGGGGGGCTTGTGGGGGAGAGTTCGATTGAGATGGGGAAGCCTCCAGGTATAAGGGGGAAAATGGCAGCTGAGGAGTCAGGGTGTAACAGTGCCAGAGTTTGAGGCCACAGAGGAAGAACACTGGAAAACAGCCCCGCTGTGACCACCCCTTCTATGGGCAGCACCAGGGGCTTCCCACCCCTGCGGCTGATTTGGGTGCCCAGTCACCAGTCTGGTGCAGCCCTGATCTCACAGCCTGGCTAGGAAATGACACTGCCGTAAAATACTTGAGCCACCTTCCTCACTGCCAGCCTAAAAAGGAACAAAAGGGCTGGTGCAGTGCATGTGGGCGGCAGGCCGGTAGCTCTCAGCCCCTGGTAGCAGCCACTCTCTGCAGTAACTTGGGGAGTGGGGGGCTGAGTGTGAGTGAAAGTGGGGGGGATGCTGCACTAATGGGGCTAATTGCACACTTCCCACAGCCTCCAGTCCCATCTCTGAGCGCGAGTGCAGGGAAACACTAGCAAGGCTGGGAGGGGCTCCTCTGCCGAGGCACCCAGTTGTGAGGAGCTGTAATCCCTGCTGGCCGGGGGGTGACATGACGCAGTGGGTAGTGCCATGAGAACCCTAGGGCAGAGTATGCCCCCTGTTGCCCACCCTGCTGAGCAGTGACTCACCCACGCAGTGCTGGTGCCTTCCGTGCGTCTGCATGAGTATCTGCTCCCCGGCATGCGTACGGCCTGTGGTACTTCATGCTAATAACCCACCCTTCCTCGCTGGCTGTGCAGCGCAAAACGTCTGTTGCACAGAACCAGGGCCTGTGTTCTTTGCTCCTTGTTGTGCAGGAGCAGGTGGTGGGAACCCACGCGACTGAGAACAAACCCTGGGAAAACAGCCCGAAGCTGCAGGGCGATTCCCTTCGCTGGAATCACTAGAGAGCCTGGGCTCATGCCTCCAAGCCCCAAGAGCCTCTTGCCCAGGCTGTGAGCTGGCAGGGACAGAGGGATGTGTCACCTCTCCGCTGGGTTTAGACAGAGATCAAAGGCAGAATGAGAGATACTGTAAGCTCCAAGTGTGGCCTGGAGTCTCTCCCCTCATGAGCACTGGCTGCATTTCAGCACAAGGGCTTCATACAAGGTTGGTGAACACTAGTGCAGAGAGGAACCCAAGGCTGAGGAGGGGGCAGGGCAGGGCTGTTCTCCAGGGGGTGGGGCAGTGTCTTTGCTACTGGGGTTGTAGCTCACTGTTTTTGCCTGGATGCTGAGTTTGCACTAAACCTTCTCAGCATGAGGATTTTAATGCTGATTCAGTGCTGTGCTCTCGGTCTCCTCCCTGGTGTGGAAGCAGAGTGAGGGGTCAGGTGCTGCCATGCCAGCTCCCCCTTCTCATGCTCTTCCCTGGATCTCTAAAAGCAACATCACAGAGAAAACAGACTGTGGTTTACTAAACCATTTCGACCTACTGCAACTCTCATGTGGACAAGACCCTCCACGTTAAACATCTTAATGCTCTGGGCGATTTTGAGGCTGCTCTGTTCCCATCACCAGCTACAGACCCCTAGGAAAGCTCTGGTTTTATGCCTGAAGATGTGAATTCCTTAGGAATCCTGCATCTTATGGGACAGGACAGGGCTGGTGGTATGAAACAGCCAGAACCTAGATTTGTGCTGAAAAGCTAAGACCGGCTGTCTGAGGATTCATGGGGGCAGCGGGCTACGTAGGAATGTTCTCTAGGGATATTTACCTGCTTACACAGAAGAAGAGAGAGCGCCAAGTGTTGCTATTTCCTGGTTCATTAACTGGTATCTCATGTTAAGAATGAGGCTAATACTGCAGGCTGGATTGTATGGTCCCTCAGGTAGGGAATGTGGGCCAAATCCCCAGCTGGTATAAATCATTTACACCACCTGAGGAGCTTTTACCATGTCTTTTACCTGACTGTGAAGTAGCATCCCCATCTGTGCTGCTGTAGCAATAAATACTCCTACCAAATAATAATTAATCCCCCCCCCACACCTCTGATCTGGCCCAGCTGGGCTGGAGATTGGTGCAGGGTTATTGTGAGTGAGGGGCTGAGCTAACCCCGTGCTGTCACTGGAGAGATTTGCCAGCATCCAGAACATGTCTCCGCAGAGCTGGGTGAGGCTGGTGTCTGCGGAAGCAGTGTCCGGGGGGTACACCTGACCGTGGCTGGTGGTTGTTGCTAACCCGCTGGGGTTTCTTAGATGCTGCTGTCTTTCCCAACTGGATTTGCACCCAGTTTCAGACAGTGAAGCGACAATTGGCTCTTGGGGAATGGAATCTGCCTTGGAGCCTGCCCCCGAAGTTCTTCCTTGTTCTGCTCCCCAAGAGCGCGCGCAGGAATGGCCTGTGCTTGGTGGAGGAAAGGCTGGCCGCAATCTTGATTTGATTCCAGTGGTGACGTTCAATCTGCAAAAGGGAAACTTGTTGTGCAGCCAATGCACCGGCCCCCTCCCCTGTGCTGGAGCAGTCCGCACGTAGCAGCTACACGTCAGCTGCTTCTGTTCTGCAGAGATAAGCGGAGCTGCGTTAGGATGAGTTTAGATTAAAAATAAGTAATGTGCCCTGGGTGTTCCCCAGCTGGCTTCACTCTGACATGACTGAAGTCATGCAGAAACCCAGGCCAGGGCGTTCAGTGCTGGAAAGTGCTCAGATACCACAGTGATGGGCCCATTTACGAACCAGCCTAGACTAGAGGGGCTTCTGAAAAGATCCTCCAGCAAACTGCCTCTTGCCTCATTCAGCAGGGCTACTAGATACAGCCTGTGGTAGCTGGAGGGGCCCAGCACTATGTTCTCCCTCCCAGACAAGAACACATTTATACACATCCTTGGGCTGGGCCTGGATTCTGATATAATTGTGAGTAGCCTGGTTCTTGTGAACAACACACAACAGCAACACTAGGACAGTGGCCTGCGCCCTGGGCAGGGCTCTAGACCAGGGGTGGGCAAACTTTTTGGCCTGAGAGCCACATCTGGGTATGGAAATTGTATGGTGGGCCATGAATGCTCACAAAATTGGGGGTTGGGGTACTGGAGGGGGTGAGGGTTCTAGCTGGGGGGTGGGGCTGGGGCTGAGGCGTTGGGGGTGCAGGAGGGTGCTCTGGGCTGGCACCGAGGGGTTTGAGGGCAGGAGGGGTATCAGGGCTGGGGCAGGGGGTTGGGACACGGGAGGGGGTCAGGGGTGCAGGCTCCGGGGGGCGCTTATCTCAAGCAACTCCCAGAAGCAGTGGCATGTCCCCCATCCAACTCCTACGCGGAGGCGTGGCCAGGCAGCTCTGCGCGGTGCCCTGTCCGCAGGCGCCGCCCCTGCAGCTCCCATTGGCCACGATTCCTGGCCAATGGGAGCGGTGGGGGGAGTGCTTGGGGCGGGGGCAGCGTGCGGAGCCCCCTGGCTGCCCCTACGCATAGGAGCCAGAGGGTGGACATGCTGCTGGTTCCAGGAGCTACATGGAGCGTGGCAAGCCCCTGACTCTGCTCCCCGGCTGGAGCGCCGGAGCAGGGCAAGCTCCGGGCCTCACTCCGCAGCAGGAGCTCGAGGGCTGGATTAAAACGTCTGGAGGGCCAGATACGACCCCCGGGCCGTAGTTTGCCCACTCCTGTTCTAGACCCAGCGTCAGGGCAACTGGATTCTATTCCCACTTGTGCCACTGGCCTCCTGGGTGATCGTGGGCAAGGCGCTTCCCCGCCCAGTGCCTCAGTTTCCCCATATGTAAAATGGGAACCAGGTACAGCGCTCTGAGCTGTCCCGCTGACAAGGGCTGCGCCCTGTTGGGGTCACTCGTGGGCTGCTGCCCTGGAAGGCAAACGGGACACGAAGGGAGCCGGGCTCAGGGCAAAGAGCCTTACATGGCCATGGGCGCCGGAGTGCGGGGAGCCGGGGCCAGCCGCGGGGCGGGGCTGCTGCGTTTTTCGGGCGGTCCCTGCGCGGCGCAGCGCAGCGGGGAGGTGTGGCCGGGGCGCAGCGATAAGCCGAGCTGCCCTGCGCCGGAGCCGGGACTCCGCGGGGCCGAGCTCGCTCTCCGGGCCCCAGCCCCGCCGGGGAGACGCGCCCCCGGTGCCCGGGCTCGGCTCGGGGGACAGGAGTTTGCTAGGCCCCGCGCCGGCCATGCAGCACCTGGGCAAGATCCGCCGCTTCGCGCTGGAGCTGGCCGGCGGCCCGGCGCAGGGGGTGTACCGCGGCGGGGAGCTGCTCGCCGGCCAGGTGGTGCTGGAGCTCACCACGGGGCTGAAGGTGCGAGCGCTGGAGGTCTGCGCCCGGGGCTTGGCCACGGCGCACTGGCTGGAGAGCCGGAGCGTGGGGATGAACACGGTCTACAGCGACTACAGCGCCTACGAGCCCTACCTCCGGTCGCGCTACCAGCTCATCCGCGGTGAGTCCCTGGCCGGGCTCCAGGCTGTCCCCCTGCCCAGCCCTACCTGTGGGAGCGTGTCCTTGGTGCCCCTGGGGAGCCACATC